>NC_061115.1:7188177-7293066 GCF_002878395.1 Capsicum annuum | reverse complement strand
ATTTTACTTTCTGTTCAGGACCCTCCTGAAAAATGGGAATTTACTTTATGTTCAGGACCCTCCTGAAAAATAGGACTTTACTTTCAGTTCAGGACCCTCCTGAAAAATGGGACTTTACTTTATGTTCAGGACCCTCCTGAAAAATGGGATTTTACTTTCTGTTCAGGACCCTCCTGAAAAATGGGAGTTACTTTCCGTTCAGGACCCTCCTGAAAAGTGAGATTTTACTTTCTGTTCAAGATCTTTTTGGAAAATGAGATTTTACTTTCTGTTTGGGTTCCTCCTGAAAAATGAGACCACGCTTTCAAAATTAAATACTGCCTTATGATAATCCTGGTGTGGGAAATTCGAGCAACATTTGTAAGGAGACGCATTTCCTTATTTGGTAAATCCAGTAACATTTGTGAGCAAACACACTTTCTTGTTTGGTAATTCAAGCGGTATTTGTAAGGAGATGCATTTCCTTGTGTGGGAAATTTAAGCAAACATTTGTAAGGAGATGCACTTCCTTGTTTGGTAATTCAAGCAACATTTGTAAGGAGACGCACTTTCTTGTTTGGCTAATTCCAACAACATTTATAAGGGGACGCACTTCCTTGTTTTGACAATTCAAGCAATATGTGTAAGGAGACGCACTTCCTTGTTCGGGTAATCCCAGCAACATTTGTAAGGAGACGCACTTCCTTGTTCGGGTAATTCCAGCAACATTGGTAAAGAGACACACTTCCTTGTTTGGGGTAATTCAAGCAACATTTGTAAGGAGACGCACTTCCTGGCTTGAACAATTCAAGAAACATTTGTAAGGAAATGCACTTCCTTGTTTGAGTAATTCAAGAGGCGTTGGTAAGGAAATACACTTCCTTATTTTGATAATTCAAGCAACATTGGTGATGCACTTTCTAACTTAAGTCTTGATTCCTAGAAGATGCACTTTCTAGTCGAGTTATTGCACTTAATCCTTAAGAGACGCACTTCCTTGCTAGTTTTCATTTTTTAGGTGACATGCTTTTAACTTAAACTTGTATCTCTAGAAGACGCACTTTCTAGTTAGAATCCCTCACTTTAATTCTTAGGAGATGCACTTCCTAGTTAATTAATTTTACTCTTAAGAGATGTATTTCTTAGTCAGAGTCTTGACTCATCATTGCAACATGCAAGTAGGTATGATGTGACTTTTCCAAAAATTCTTCTGAGGATAGACTGGGGCAAAAAATTCAATTTCTTTTTTTGAAACTTTACTTTTCTGGCAAATAAACAAAATTTCTCTTTATAATAATATTCGTTTGGGGATTATTTTCTTTTTTTAGTTTTGATGTGGTTTGAGGAGCCCGCCTGAAGAAAAGGGTGATGAAATAGCAAGTCAGGAGCCCGCCTGAAGAAATAACAAGTCAGGAGCCCGCCTGGAGAATAGGTTGAAGAAACGAAAGGTCAAGCAACAAAGTGAAGCGATTGAAAGCCAAGCAACAAGTTGGAAAAAATTGCAAGTCAGGGGCCCGCCTGAAGAATAGGGTGATGAAAGTCGAGTCAAGAACCAACAAAAGTTGTATAGATAGGATTTTTGTAATTTCATTTATGTTTTAACTTGTAATTTTTATTTTTGATGTAAATAACAGAGCCGTGGACTAGAATCTCGATGGAACCTCACTCGACTCTCCAACTCGATATAGTCCTTCTCTTTCCAGTCCTTTGAAATACTCGTGACTTGGTTCCCTCATAACTTGGGTAGGTAGGTTTTCCTAATTCAAGACCCGGTAGTCCTTCTTTCTTCTGTTTCTTCCTCTGAATAATGGTCAGGACAAAATTCTGTCTCGTTATCTACTTCTTTGTCTGAAAACATTGCGTGTTTACATTCAAAGGGGGCATGATGTAGACACATAATTTTGTCCCCCTCAAGAGTTCGATTTTATTCAGTTTTTACGTTATCATATCATGTACCCTCACCCACGTGATTACATCTCACAAAATACAAAAAAAAAATATATATATATATAACAAAATCTCTAACAAAACCTATCCCAACTAATTCTATCTTATCCTAACAACCTACCCAATCAAAATAAACCACCTCCCTACCCCTACCTAACCCTACCCCACGTCATACCCCTCCCCCCTCTTTTTTTTCTTGTCCAAAAAGAAAGGACCAAAAGGGGAAAATACAATATATACACACAAAAACAAAGGGGGAACCTGAGGATATACAAGAAAAAATCAGCTCCACTCTCTCTCTACTCCCTCTCTACTCTCTCTCTCTCTACGCCGTCGTCACCGTTAGCCGTCTACCGGTCAGCGTCCAGCGAGCCAACCCGATTCGCTCCGTTCGTCGCCTCTCTGTCCGACCAATGATGGCAGCAGTCACCGGTCAGCGTCCAGCGAGCCAACACGCACTGCTCCGTTTGCGGCCTTTCTGTCCGACCAACGACGGTAGTAGGCACCGGAAACAGTGAAGCCGGTGACCCCTCAACGACACCCAGCTCGTTTCCCATCGATTTCGATGAGATTTTGTGTATGGGTCTTCTCGATTTTTCATAATTTCAGTCTTGATTCATCTGATATTTCTTATTTCTTTGTGCAAGGTTAGTTGGAAATCGATGGTTTGGGGTTTCGAATTTGAGATCTTGGGTTGTTTTTGAGTTTTATTCAGGTTTATGGGTTATTCATCGTGAGGCTTTGTCGTGGTTTTCCAATCTGTCCGGTTGAATTCAATATCGAGTTTGGAGTTGTTGGTTATCAAGGTTCAAATTGAGAGTTTTGTATCCGACTTTGTCTTTTGATCACATATTTTGGCACAATAAAAACTTCAATCGAGGTCCAACTCTACACTTTCTCTTATCTATTTTATTATTTGGGATGTTTCGTATTTCGATTTGGATGTTCGTTTGTTGTTTGATATTTTTGGTGATGAACGTATGTTGTCTTGTTTGGTGATAGTCTGTTATTTTGATAGAGACTCGTTGTTTAATTTCGTTGAAAAGTGATTGTGGGTCGTTGAAATAGAAATGGTGAGTTGTGAAAATTTAGTATAAAAATAAAATTTGGGGACGGGAATCGAAAAATTGATAAAAATGAATATTATGACAGTTTGATACATTGTTGGTGTTGAATGCGATATGTCATCGAGCGGGTAAGCAAACAGTAAGCTCGGGTAGGCAAGTTTAGGATCGGTGTAGTGTTGGAATGATTGGAATATTTGTTGAATGTCTTGTTTATCGTATTTGGAAAGTGTATTTATTTAACCGGGGAATGCCCCGAGGTAATTTGTATTTACTCACCGGGGAATGCCCCGAAGAATTTTGTACGCTAAGGATGCTCGTGATCAAGGCTTGAGGCATCGGGTAAAGCATGGTTCAGGACTAGTGTAGGTTATTTCAATATTTTTTTTATTTCGGATTGTAATAATTGGACTGGACTTTACATTTTTGTTTTGTTATTGTTTGATCATTTTGCGTGCTTTTGTGTGGTTTATGCATTTGTGACGTCAATTTAGCCGATACACTCTGCCAAGCGACCGTGGTTGAACCACGGGATCGAGGGGTGCCTAACACCTTCCCCTCGGTCAACAGAATTTCTTAGCCGGAATCTCTGTTCGCAAACCAGTTTAAGAGTCAAATGGTTTCGAAAAGGATTTTCCAAAGGTGACTTGGCACACCGGATTATGCCAAGTGGCGACTCTGAATTAAAAATGCAAATAATCCTTTTCTGAAACAAATTTTCATTTCTTGTCACTTAAATGATAAAGGCCTTTCGAACTTTAAAATATACATTTTTAGAGTACGTAAAAAAGGGGTGTGACAGTCGCCAAAGAAGTCTTCACATCGATTGACGGTTGAAAGTCGAAAGAAAAATCGCCCGACTATTTGTCGCTAGAGGTTGAAGTCGCCGGGGATTGAAAGGAGAATTTTGCAGAACTGTTGGTTGGGAGAGAGTTGAGAGAAGCTATCTCTCGAGAGAGAGGAAAGAGACAATTGATTTGAATTGAAGGGTGTGTGGTTTGATTTGTATTTTTGAAAAGATTAGAATGTTTTAAAAATATTAATCAAGTCCACAATTAACTTAATCAAGTTTTCTAATGATGTTTGACCCTTTATGTTGGTCAATATCACCAATCCTTCATTCAAGACTTAAAAGACACATTTCCTTAAATTTTCTTTAGTTAGTTCCAGGGTACGGATTTACATAGTTCGGATTAGGTATGAAAATTTTGACTTAATTTTTTATTTTCAAATTCGATAAATTACAATCCAAATCTAATCAATAAGTTTGGATGGATCGATCTTTTTAAGTTTTGTTTCAATTAGTCGATAAGGTTGTTTAGAATTTTTTTAGTTTAATCCTGTGATGATTTGAGTTATTTCTTCTATTTCTCATAATAATTAATATCAAAATAAAATATTTACGTTAAATTGCCTTAATAATTTCTTATCTCACAGCAATCATCCAAATAACTATTCAATTACTAATAAGTAATAAAAGTATTGTAAATGAAATTCCTAGCAACATATAGAAGCATATGTTTTTCATTTTTTCTTTCCACTTTATTTTCTCTCTATTATTTCTTTTTTTTTTCCTTTTTTTTAATTTTATTTTTTTCCTTTCTCATATATTTTTTCTCTTTTTTCTATTTTCATTTTATTTTTTTTCTATTTTTTATTTATTTTATTTTTCTTTTATTTTACACTTCTATTTCTCTTTCTTCTTTTTTTCCCTTTCTCACTTCTTTTTTTTTTTGGAATTTTATTTGTTTTTTTTTCTTTTTTTCATTTTTTTTACTCTTCTCTCTTTAGCTTTTATTTTTAAAGGACAAATATGATATCACATACAAATATTAAAAAAATAACAAAATACACAGTCATATAGATCTGGATATGTATTTACAATATAAAACATACATATGTATCTGCATATGTATTTACAGAAATACATAACTCACTCATATGTATATATAAACATATTGGACACAAAATATCTATAACAAAAAGGACAATTATATACATGTACATATAGGTAATCAAAAAATACATGATACATATCCAGATCTGTATGACAATTATATATATTACATTACAAAAAAATACATTTAACTCTGCATATGTATTTACAGAATACATGTCTGATCTATATATATTACCATACAAAATAAAAAAATATGACTGTGATATGTATTTACATATTAAACAGTAACAAATATAACTATACTATATATCTTCTTATTTATTTGTGAAATACAAAGGTGACTCATATAAAACAAAAAAAATACAAATGAATATCTTAAACAGTAACAACTACAACTATGTATATTTACATATAACTAAATAAAAAAATACATAATACATATCATAAACATTAAAAAGTATTAATATATATATATATATATATATATATATATATATATATATATATATATATTACCCTCTACAAAAATATATCAACAATAACCATATGTATAAATACAAATATACTACATATGATCCATAAGCTAATAAAATTACAAATGCAAATATCTTTTCAATTTTATCTCTTTAAAATCGTATTTAAAAGAATTTTAATCAATAAGACTTGAAATTTTACTTGATTCTCTCATTTCATTTGACTTTCTCTTTTTCTTAGATCTTTGCATTTTGGGGGGATTTGGAGATGAAGATTTTCTCAATCTTTTTTGTTTCATAATTTTCGCAATCTTCTTCGGATTATTACGATGCTTCTATCTCACCTCTTCTATGCTCATTGCTTTCTTCGACTGAATAGGCGTAGAAACAAATTTAAGATCTTCATCTTGTGTTAATCCTCCACAATCTTAGAACAAAAAATTAACAAAATCTCAGAGAAAAATCGCAAGAACAACGTTGAACAAAAAAATAAAAAATAACAAAATTTATAGAATATGTGGAAGAGATAACATGCAATAACTGTTATTTGATAGTTACTTTATTTGATGGAGCATGATATTTATTGAAAATAGGAGAGAGGTAAAGTAATGGAGTGAAAATAGGAGAGGGGTAGTGAAACAAGCGTGTTTGAAATTTATGAACAAAAAAATGTTATTTTTGCTACAAAATGTAATTTTGTGAAAGTGTTGCTATTTATTGTAATTATGATTTTAAGTTTGTCACTTCTCGTAATTTTTCCTTCAAAGAAATTGAGTGTTTTATGAATACTAGATAGTAGAACCTCTGCCAACGCGGGCCCAATAATTCAAGTGTAAAACATACATTAGTTTAATGACAAATATTGTGAATATTCTAATATTGCAAGGAAAAAAAATTATATACATCACGGTTAATGCATATGAGTTTATAAGTGTTATAACCATGCTAAACGAAGCTCCGCACATAACATAGATAATAAACATCTTTAGTTTACTTCCACCTTTAGAAATCGAGGTGTCTATGTTGCTGCACACATTGTAGCATCAAATACAAAGCTTTCAATTAAATCATCCATACAACTAAATCATATATACTAACACAGTTTTTTACTTTATTTAAAATTTTTAAATGTTCTTGCAATGCGTAAATCATAATTAATATGTAGGCATTTCTATGCGGTGAACAATGACTACACACACTGGGAGATGTATACCATTGGTGGTAGTGCTGCTCTTATAGTTAACAGCCAAGGCAATAGATACCTTGTACCAGTGAATCCTTTTGCCAAAGGGGTATGTCAAAAACTTAGTACTATCAAATAACTCAGGTTAATTTTTTTGAAAAAAATACTCAAGCATAGTACTGTGAGTGTTAAAAAAATGAAGTGAGTGGACTTCTAACAAGAAAAGCCAAACTTAATCTCACTAAATTATTGATCTATATGCAAATGGGGGCAATAGGTGACCAAAAAAGTGGAACCATGGAAAGGATCATGGAGGCAGTGGAATTGGAAATCAGAGGGAGACCTTATGTTGAATTAAAAGATCTAGTTACTGAATCCTCCCAAAGAGGGATTTGGGGAGGGTAAAGTGTACACAATCTGTATCACTACGTTAAAGGTCAAGCAATGAGGGACCAGCTTTCCATAATTATTTCTATCCCAACTCTTTTTCTCATTCAAAGGAACATCAAACACGGCATGATAAACAAAAGAGTGATGAAAATAGGAAGCACATCGTTCGATAGATCAAAGCCGTGTAATTCAAGTACCCTGGACGTCCAGACAAGAAAAGACCGGAGTTGAACAAAATAATAGCAACGTATTCCTTTTAGTAACAACAATCCAAGAACTCTAATTTCTACAACCAAGTAGAATATGTGCAAAGATTTTCCTGATTCTTGTAGGATACAATAACCCAACATATGAAAAAACATAAAAAGTAAACACCCCCCACATAAGAAAATAGACAATAACCCTTTCATATGAATCCAAGATTACCATCCACACATCCATAAAAATCTAGGAAAACATATCCGGATAAGCGTAGATAAAGAGTTACAAGAAATTGATCAAATCAATGAAGTGGAAAGTAGAAGAGGATCGAGTTCAAAGTTCAAACCAACAATACCACCGCGAGGCTAACTTTCCACGACTAAAAAAAGAGATCTTGACCAATTTTCCTTAAAAGTTATACTAGATAAGCAGCAGACGCTGATCTTTTACACTTTTTTGACTGGTGTGTGGTTGGGTTAATTTTTACCTTTGTACTTGAAGAACAAGCTGCAACAACTGTGTGTACCCCTGTAACGCACCGAAAATGAGTCCTGAGATATCACACGGTGATTAGGGACACAAGTGACCCCAAGCTAACCTTTCTACTGGCATAACTCATAAGAAACTAAATAAAAAGTATAAATCTGTACAAATCAACAAACAATAACTCTTTTCTGAATCTGATCAATACAAAACTGAATTTGCAAGGTTACAACTCTACTTTTTACAAACAAAACTGAAACTGAGTACATCAACTTCTACTAACTATCTATGAAGCCTCTACTAGTACTGACTATAGGTAGCTGGGTCGTGACTCCCAACTACCCCAACTCAATACGACTGAATAAGGAAAAAATAACATACCTCTCAAACCGTATAGCTGACCCGAGCCCTTGGATCAAAAGGACTCATCATCTGCTGACTTGAAGCTGCAACTGACTGAACATGGTATGTGTGCTACAACTTGTACCTACATTATGAGACAATGTAGCACATAGACGTATATGTGGATCAGTACTTTGAGGAAGTACTGAGTATATGGGAGTGCATGCAATAAGTAAAATAATATCTCAATATCATCATTTATAAAATCATGCATGCTAAATGTAAGTGACTCACATAGCTTGAGTAACTTGAATTCTAAACTCATAAATCATGAATAGTAAAGCATGCAGTATAAATCTCATGAGTCATTACACTTAGTTCTAAGATCTGTATTTCTTTTCTTATTCTCAAATCATATAGGCTAAGTGAAAAAGGATCACCTTTATTTCTCAAAGCTGTAATGTAATTCTGTAACTGAAATCTTAAGTAAAATAATATCTAAATAAATTGTGAGCTCTTACTCTTAGTTTTTGAAATATGGAAAGCACTCTATCTTAGGCTTTAGAAATCTTAAAGCTTATTTTGTGTGGAAAAGAAACACTTTATCTCAAGACTTTAAATTTATAAACTGTTTTAAGAGTAGGGGTCTTTTTTGGGAGGTTCTTCTAACCGTCATAAACCATGTGAGCTAACATGGTGTCCAATGTTTTGTCCTCCTAAGGAAGAAGCCTCACATTGGGGAGAAGCGTTATACTCTTGACAGGGAGTATAACCTTAACTTAGTGATCACAATCTCGACCTCAGGCCCGCAAATCTCGATCCTACGGTGGCACATAGTTCTAGCGTATGAGACCTTGGAATCATACCCAACTCGGTGCTAAATACTACTCCCATACTTAGGCTTAGAATTTTTAGAAAATTCACCTTAAAATAACTCAAGGGTCTATAATGAAGACCAATGTCAAGCTTCTCTTTGCTTTAAATCATCAATAATGAATAATGTGGATTCCTATCTTAGCTTGTTTCAAAAGATCAACTTTCTTTATCAAAATCTGAAAATAACTAATCATGGGATACTTAAATCATGATCATTCTTGAAATATCAAGACTAACTCTTAACGCTTTGAGCCCATGCTTCAAATTCATATCAAACACCATAAAGTTCATGCTTTATAACACAATTTCTCATAACTCAACTTAAAATCTGGAAAATATAATCATGTGCATAAATACTTTAAAGTAGAAATGTAACTCAATATTCAATTCACTTAAAATCTCAAAATCATGCAGTTAACAACATGGGGTATAAACCCTAACTCAGATTTCATGAAAATCATATCAAAATATAGAAATTTGTATCTTAAAGTAAGCTTTTGGGCTCAAGAACAAAAGGGGTGTTCTTGTTCAAACCCGACATACCTTAAATGATGAACTTTTGATAAACACTTTCTTTTGTGATGCTATTTGTACTTTTGAAGGATGATTCTTGAAGCCCTTGGTATGGGAAACCTAATTCTTGAATCAATTTCGAAAAGTGACGGTGGAATCCTGAGATTTCTTGAACTTTGGGTTGAAACCCTAATATGTGTTCTTGAGAGAGAATTGAGTAAATGAGCAATTTTTTTGCTTCTAGGGGCGGAAATTGTATGTTATAGACGGATTAGGGTAAGGAAAAATGACCACAATGCCCCTAGACCCATAAAAATACAGAATTAGCATTTGAAATAGTGCCCCAACGCAATCTCGACGTGTCGCGTCGCTATGTCGCTACCGCATCGGGTTACTACCTCACACGAAAAACTGCATAACTTTTTAATCGGTTGTCGGATTTTTGCGAAATTGGTATCGTTGAAAAGATAATTCAATTATCTACAATTTGGTGGTCTTTGATATGGAAAATTTCATGTATATAAAAAGTTATACACATTTGAATTAGACCCTTGTAGAATCAAATATCGAATTTTGGACGAATCAAAAGATCTTAGCTCAACTTTGTTCTAAGTCATTGCTATGAACATTTTTTCACCTCTAAACCACTTCATAGACTATGATAAATATCGTGAAACTTGTATTCATATGCAAATCATTTGGATTAGAGCTTAGACAAGCAGGAACGACGGTTAGAATTCTAGCACGAAAACACGGGGTATTACAACCCCTTCCTCACATAGGCCTAGTAGCTTGAGCTTTTGGAGGCTCCTCTTAGTAATACTTGGTGGAGGAATCTGTTCCTTCTCTACATAGGACACAACTAATAGAGTTGTGTGTGTGACATTAGAGTTGGTCCAAGCTGACTTCTTAAGTTGAATCCGAAATAATCTATTTAACAGCATCTCATGGACCTGATTAAAATGTAACAATTGGTTATGCACAAAAAAGAGAAAAAATAATTTTAAAAGTTGCTAATCAAGGTGGTAAAAATGATGTGACGGTGCCTTAGCAGATGTTTTAAATATGTCCTCAGTTGTCATGGAGAGAATCTTTTCTCCCACGTTACTTGAAATTGATACTGTTATCGAGCTACTACCATCGACAAGATCAATTTGAAAGGTCCAACTGCGACCAAGGTAAGATATGCATATTTGTATATGTATATGTATAGGTATATATGAAAGGCAAAGTTATTATACCGAGGCACTAATGTTGTCGGTTGAAGACATTTTGGACACTTGAACTCTTTTACGCTTTTCGTGTGCATCTTTTGCTTGCATATCCTGGACATTCAATCAAACAAAATTTTTGCAGGTCATTTGATAGTGACATTTCTGCCTAAACTAGAAAACTCCAATATGTCGAGAAATGACAACCTTACTATCGTGAATGCTTTTTGCAAAAAAAAAAAAAAAAAACCAAAAATCCCCAAATTAAGCTCATAATAAGAAAGAACCTGCCAAGAAATTCAAAAGTGAACAAATTTTCATGGTCTCTCGGCGATCAAATGGTGGTGTTGTTATAACAAAATAGAAAGAAAAGAAGCTAGGTTAACGCTTTTTGGATGCTTCTTATATCTTCTTCTTCTGTCGGGATCTGAATATTTACTGTTTTACTAAATTTACTCTCAGGGTGTGTTTGCTATGAAGGAAAATGTTTCCTAGAAAATGTTTTCCCGGAAAACAAGTTATTTCTTACTTATTTTTTCATGTTTGGTTGGTAGATGGAAATTATTTTTCGAAAAATATTTTCTAGTATTTGGTTGGTGAATGAAAAAATATTTTTCAAAAAATATAATTTAGTGTTTAGTTAAAGCGTAAAAATGTATTTTAGAATTAAAAAAAATTAAAATTTAAATCTTTTTTTTTGGGAAGGAGGTTGGTAGGCGGGTGGGTAGGGTGTCAGAATAGATAGTAGGGGTGGGGTAAGAAAAAGTTCTAAATTTTTTTGGTTAAATTTTTTTTTTAAATTGGGGTGGGGGGAGAAGGGGGGGAGGAAGGTTTAGTAGGAGATGGGAGGAAGGGTAGGAGAGTGAGGGGGAAAGGGGAAGAAAAAAATTCAAAATTTTTAAAAATAAATTTAATTTTTTTTCGTTAGGTTGGTGGGCGGTGGGGGGGGGGGGGGGGGGGGAGGGGGGGGGGGGGGGGGGAGGAGGGGGGGGGGAGGGAGGGTAGGGGTGTAGGGTAAGAGAAAAGTTTGAATTTTTTAATAAAATATAGATATTATATTTTGAAGGGGGTTGGTGGGGGTAGGGGTAGGGTGGGGTGGGGGTAGGAGGTGGACTAAGAAAAAAATTTAAAATACTTTTAAAATAATGAAATTTTAGGGGTGGAGGTAGGGGTAGGGCTAGGGGTAGGGGTGAGGTGGGGGTAGGGGTGTTGTCGGAGTGATAGGGTATTGGGGCGGGGGAGAGGTAGATGATTTTGAGAATTATATAAACATTTCAACTTTAAAGTGAGGTTGAAAGAGAGTTTTGAAAAATGTTTTCCTTACTTTTTGAAGGGAAGTCATTTTTCTTAGATTTAAGGAAAATAAGTTAGTTTGGAAAACATTTTCCAAAACATATAAGTCAACCAAACATAAGAAAATTGAAAAACATTTTCTGGAAAATGTTTTCCTTCATACCAAACACACCCTCAATTTTATACAATTGTTTCAAGATTAAATGCAGAAGTTAGGTATATTTCAAATCTTCTTGTGAGCAAGTCTCAAAGGCAGAAAGGTGATCCAGCATACCTTTTGATAGGCCAACATAATAGTTTCGTTCTAAATTCAATTTTAACATCAAGTGGCAAACAAGTTGCTCCGTTGCTGTAATTTTGTCCTGTTGAAAGATCTTTGAGAATTAGGCAGTAACTGTTTTAATGATAATCTTTGATCCAGAAATTTTTTTGTATCAAATGATAGACGGTACAAGCCAGGTTAGACATTACAAGTAATTTGATAGACACGAGTGTTGGGATATCATAGTAAGTTTGGGATATTTCAAGGTAAATCTTTTCGAAACGTAAAGATAAAATGCATATGTTTACAACAAAGATTTTTGGATTATCTCATTATAGACAACATTATAAGTTAATTGGTCATCATTATTATCTGCAGTGGGTGCTCGAATTAATATTTTAATATAGTTGGAACTTTTTGCTCTCAATAAAGCAACATATAATTGACCGTAGGAATAAAAATGATTCTCGTAAATAAATACCAACATAATCTAATGTTTGTCCTTGTGTTTTATTTATTGTCATAGCAAAACATAATCGTATTGAAAATTTTATTATTTTAAAAGGAACAAGTACTTTTTCATATTTTGATGATATTGGTATTCTCGGAATGAATACATGTTTATATTTGAAATCACCACTTGCAGTTTTACAACTGATAACATATGTTTTGAAATCATAATGATGAATTTAGACAAGTTAGCGATATTATAATTGTCCATGTTAATTAATGTATTAATTAACATAGATTTTGTACTAGAATCCTTTTTATTTAGTTATAGCCCACACACAATTCTTGGCATATTAATTAGCTTTTTGAATAAAGAAAAAATAAGTCCAAACACATCGTTAGACTCTAAACTTGACATTAATTTTTGTTTTAGCATCTCAACGAGTCAATGTTCATTTAAACGCTTAAACACTATCATACTATATCTTAGGCACCTTTAGCCGACATTGAAAGTGAGTGTAATGCACAAACTTTGAGTGCGTGCTGAGGATTTTCTTATGAAAACAATATTTTTTTTGCTTCTTCTTCTTGACTCTCTCTCCCTCCACCTTCCACCAAACCATTATTATACTATCTTTTGTTTCAGAATCTTATAAAAATATGGAAGAACAAAACAGGAAAAACTATCACATTAATTTTAAGGAACTTACAGAACATGAAAGAATAAAACAAAAAAAAAAAATTAAAAGAAAAATTCTATCATATTCATCAAAATTTTCCCGAAATTCACTACCGACAATAGTTAGGACTACTATTGCATCAATTTTATTTTTTTTTTTAAATGTCACTTAAAAATAATTTGCGAGTTAGATATTTCATTTTGACCATCATTTTATTTAATTTTTTCAAATTAAAAAAAATATCATCACCACCTTATTAGCCGGAGAAAATGGAGGTCCACCACTACCACCTATCTATTTCTCTCTACCTCTTGCTCTTTTATCAAACACATTTTAACTAAAATTAAAATTATCAACTCTAAAAAGAAATTTGAGAAGTTCACTGTAAAGAGAATCGAATTTGGGTCTTTTTTCCGGTGAAATTTATTTTTTTTGATAGGGAGAAAGTCAAGTGGATGGAAATGACATTTTTTAAAAATATTTTTTTCTTTTATATATTTTTTTTAAAATAGTTAAATAAATCAAAATAGTTTTTCTTTTTTTTTTCTCCTTGGAATTAATTTATTTTAATATTTTGGTGATCCAAAATGCCATATGTACTCTTTTAATTGGTTAGCACATCACATCATCCTCAAGTATATTACAAACACTTTGTAATTTTAGCTGATTATGCATAAGGTGCTAAAATAACACAATTGGAGGCTGACTTAGGTGTTTTAAATAAACAATATCTAGTTTAGATGTCAAAGTGAAAGTCCGCGGGAAGTTTAGGGTCCTGACCATATGTTTGGCCAAAAAACAAAGTTTAAATTTCAAAGGATTTACAATTAAATGCCATATTTTCGGACCAACTATTTGATGCAGCCTACCGCGCATGCAAATATACGTGGTCTACCAAGTAATATAGTGACTCTTTAGGAGCCAAATATCAAACGCCCAGGGACAATGCACTTAGCAATTGCTTAATTTAATTTCTAATCGTATTTGAGACAAGTGATGTGCTTTATCAAGAGGGTTTGTGAAATTCTAGCTTTCTGATAGTATGCAAAAGAATAAAATAAGACAATCACGATTTTGAATAAAGCTGTAAATAATATTGAGCATAACTCTAGGACTACGACATTTACCACAATAATATATAGTATTTATTCATCTCAATGAACTTGATTTCTTGAATTACGAATTTTGGGGTTAAGTATACGATCCGGGAATGACCATTCTCTAAATCACCTATTCGAACTAGTCTAACAACTACATCATTGAGTGAGTCTAATTTAAATGCCTTAAGTTTATCATTACTTTAAGGCAAACTAGGTATATTATTTTTTTGGGTCAGATAGGAAATTTTCATATGACCAAAAGTGCCGAATTTACAAACCTGCCAGTCTTTTTGGACTCAGACTGGCTACTCAAGTCTTTATTAATCTAAGATTTGCAGTCTAGACGTTGCTTACAATATATATAAACTAGTTATAATTAATAAGATAAAGCCACATAGCTAATCAGCTATCTAGGATACATATTCATTTGTTGTAGCTTTGATCCCAAATTGGGATGTTGTTGCCCTATAATATGTAGCTACAATGCTATTTCATGAAGTCTTTGGGTAGTTTCTTTCGGCTGATTGCTGAATCGTCTAGAATTCCTTTCAAACCAGATTTGATAGATTGCTACAGCATAGTAGAAACCAAGTATACATTTCTGTGTGAAGTATGTTATTGTTGATCCTCTTAGTTATCGATCTATGCCACTTTATGATTCTGTCCTCCTACGGTCCTTCTGTAGCCTAGCCGCTTTAAGAGCCCTGTCCATATTCTTGTCGAATAAGGACAATCAAAGAACAAGTGGTCATGAGTTTCCATTATTCTCCCTTTATATAGCACACAATGTGTAGGCACTGTTTTTCCCTACTGCCGGTTTCTATGTAACGCTAACCAGAATATGAACTTTTGCCTGGGGAGTTGACCTTGAACTAGCACTAGTCTGCTTCATTCTACTTTGGGATACTGAGGCATCATTCCCACGTAACTCTTTTTAATGTTGTACCCTATAGGCTCACTACATGCTTGCAGCTTGGTTTGTACGGTGCCTGCCTGCCCCTTCAAGCCATTTTTAGCATCAAGTATATATCTTCCTGACTAACCAGCTTACTTTCTTTGGAGTTTGAAATGCCTTTATATAATAAGCATGGATCCAAAGAACCCACAGTAGTCTATCTTGGTTTTGTTCCACTGCCCATAGTAACTTACAAGTTGCTGCCTTATTCCATCTAAAGAGATCAATTATATTTAAGCCACATGCTATTTTGGGCATACAAATTGTTTCTCAAGCAACTAAAGCCTTCTTTGATGGTAATTGAACTGTGGATTATGCCTCAATTGCTGCAAATTTCTATAAAGGTACTCTAGCTAGGACAAATAGATAAGGAGACATGGGATCCCCTTGTCTAAGTCCCTTTTTTGCTTGAAACTTCTGAGTCAACCCACCATTAACTAAAAGACTATATTGGACAGTGGTGACACATTTCATTATTAAGTTTACCATTTTGGTAGGCATACCAAATTCTAAAAATACCATCCTAATAAATGGCCATTCTATAGAGTCGTAAGCTTTCTTAATGTTAACTTCGATGGTGCATGTAACTAAGACCCCTTTATATGCATACCCTTTAACAAGCTCATAGGCTATCACAACATTATCAAGGATGCTTCTACCTTTAATAAAAGCTGACTGAGCAGAGCTAACCAAAAAAATCCGCCACTGTTTTGAGTCTAGCAGTCGATATTTTAGCAATCAATTTATATAAGGTAGTGCAGTAAGCAATTGGTCTATACTCCTTGACATAAAAAGTATATTGTTATCCTAGTTGCAAATCAACCCTAACTTTAGTTAGAGATGATCTTATTTCTCATGTTCTTTGTCCTATCCTTACATTTTCATAGTCAATTCATGCAAGAATTACCTATTTATTATGTTTGTCAGACACTAAAATAGTAAATTCAAGAATGCAAGCACACTTAAATGAGAAATTGATTTGAATAAAATTCTAAAAAATCATGCTCTAGTCGTGACCCAGAATAAGGGTATTAGCTACTCATAGTCTAAAGAAAAACACCAATGTTAATCATACCAAAATGCGAAAGTAGTTGAGTTACAAGATGAAGAACCCTCATAAGAATCCTTTTGCTCTCTATTTGTCTCTCAAAAATTATAAAAAAAATGACGCCAGGTCGTACTTGGGGTATTTATAGAGGCAGACCCCTTTAAAACCTAAGTCCATTAAAAGTTGGCTAAAATTTGATGGAAGTTTGTCTATCTACAAACCTCTGCGGAGTGTCATCCAACGCACAGGAACAAGCTTTGTAGCGAGCCTATATCTAAGGAGCCTAGCTATGCAGCTCGATGCTTCATTTGGCTGCAAGGCTGTCCTCATATTTCATATCGTGCTCGTGCATGCTTCTTCTATCATTTTGGTTTTCTCCTAGCTGCATTTGAATCTATAATATTCTAATCGCATTCTTTAGTTCATCTACATCAATAAATCACAAGCTATAAGTAAATATACATATTTGTTCTAAAAAATAAACTGAAATAGGGGTAAGAGACGACACTTGAGTATATAATTACTCCCAAGTTACCACCCCACACTTAAAACTTTGTTCACCATCGAACTACTCTTTACACTCATGTTCAATAAGTAAGAATTTAAAATCACTAATTGAAACAAGATACTCAAGCTAGACCCACAAAAACTGATATGAATAACAAGATTCACAACTAGCATGTCACCTTGAAACTTTGAACATATGAATGATCATTCAAAACCTCCTAGCCCCAAGAATTGACTCTAGCAAAGATAGCGAACTCATGCATGTTACTCCATCAAGAAACATATGTCATATATCCATCATTAAACATGCGGCCTTACAATAAGAGAGTCACCCAATATCACTCATCAATATGCAATTTAACGTTAAATTAGGTGTAATAATAAAAACACACTCACTCTCACAAAGAATTCACATGCAATAGTAGGATGAACCATAGGCTTTCCCTTAATCTAGTACTTCACTAATATAAGAATATCAAAGGTCAACATTAAGTAGGACTTTGAGAATTGTGATGTAGGCTAAGGGAGGGGTAGGAACTATGTTGGTATAAATAGTGACTAAATTTTTGAAGCGCTTTAATACACCCCACTTTTGTTAAGCTCATCTCCAACCAACCTATTTTTCACCGGTTTTATCTTCTCAACTCTATTATTTTGCCCCATCTTTAGCAGGGCAAATTTTCTCTCGGCACATGATTCACTTATTTGATCAATTTTTATTTTCATTATATTACTCCCCACCAACAACTCGTAAATCTTTTCAATACACCAATAACTATTAATTTTGGGCTTCAAATTTACTTTTTCCTTCTTCATTTCTACACTTCTTAACATCTTAATTTTTAAACTAAAGTGATTAGGAGTTATGGATCAAATTACGGTCACTTAAAAGAAAAGAAATAAGCTACACAACTCTTGCCTTAGAGGCAAGACTTAGCCCACTAGTTTAGCTCCATGGACAAGAGCTGACACTACCATATCGTATCTTGATTTATGTGATGGTCACTCTTGCATCTAAGACAAGACTTAGCCCAAGAACCTCCTCAAAAATTAAGTTACGCCCAATGGGAAAGTGTTGACACTACTATATTGTGTCTTGATTTATAAGATGTTCTATAACTATTGCCTTAAAGACAAGATTTAACTCGGGGATTTTCAAACAATAAGTTATGATTCACAAGCAAGATTTGACATTACCACATTATGTCTTGATTTATGAGATACTCTATAGCTTTTTACCTTAGAGCGAGACTTATCCCAAAGGACTTCCAAACAAGAAGTCATGCCCTTAAATTTACTTTGATGTCAAAGAAAGAAGATTCCTTTGCGGATTATCCAACTTTCTATTTATTAGCAAAATGTAATAGAAGTTGAGAAAAAATAAAAAAGAAAAGACGAAACAAAATAGAGAAGAGAAAAAAAAAGAAATGAGAATTTTTTTTTAAAAAAAAAAGAGCAGAAAAAAATAAAGGTTAAGAAAAAAGAGGAGAATAAAAACAAAAGCAACTAACAAAGATTGAGAAAAAAATAAGAAGAAAAAAATAAAATAAAGTTTAAGAAAATGAAAAAAATGAGAAATGATCTTTTTTTTTTTTAAAAAAAAAAAAGTTGAAAAAAAAGAAATAAAGAAAAGAAAAAAAAGAAATAAAAAATGTTTGACAAAAAAAAGAGGAAAAAAGTAAAAGAAAAATAAAGGTTGAGACAAGTGAATTAAAATAAGGAAAAAAATCAAGAAAAAAGTATGAAAAAAAAACTAGAAGTTGAGAGACTAATGAGCATGAAAAGTTTAAAAACATTTGAGGTGTAGAGGGTCAAAAATATACTTCTTGTATACATAAAAAGGGAAGGAATGCTACTCTTTAAAGACCTTTCTTATTGGGGACAAAAACTAAGTCACCCATTATGGAGGTCGTACCATGTAATTTCCTAAAAATATCTTAGTTAAAAATAAAAAAATCTTGATCATCTCATTATAATTCACATTGATGATAAAATATCTGTTGGATGGTAATGTTTTTGAGACTGAGAAAATAATAAATCAGGACAAGAAAGATATTACAACAATCATTTTATTGATTTCAATATATGATTATTACAATCTCTATGAGTCCTCTGGTTTGCCATTCAAATATAAATTCAAGGGTTTCGAGCTTGATCTTGAATTCGAACTTGATTTGTGAATTTAATGGATTTGATCTTGACTTATACTTGAATTCAAGGGCTTTTGGGATTGTTCTTGAATATTGAATCTTATTGAACTTGAATGCTTGATTTGTAGCTTGTAGAGAAATTTGGTGTATTTGATCCACGAGCTCTCTCTTGATTTTTGTTAGTGTTGTTGGTCGCTTTTCTGAATTATGTAACCCCTATTTATAGTTGTAGGGAGGAAGGAGTCACGGTGAAGGTGAACTTCTTTTGCCCAGTCAGATTTAAGTGACATGACACACTTTTATGACTTTTGATTTCACTAGGCCTACCGCATTATTTTGATATATGGTATGATCCTATTGACTTTTTTGCTTGACTTGGCATGCTACATCATTTGACACTTTGACACTCAATTGGGCCTCTAGAATAAGATAAAATCTTAGACTTAACAAAATGGGCTCATCATTTGTAGATCAAATTAATGGACTAGCCAATAAAAAATTAGACTTTTATTAAATCCGTATTTATTTAAATTTAAATAATTAATTCAATTATATTAATCCATCACATTTATTTGGACTTAAATATTTCAAATTTAATTTGAATAAAATTTATATGACTACAAATGTCCCCTGCTTCAATATTGGTAGAGTGTATGCTTTAGAGACTAGACTTGAAGTATGATTTATTTAAATATGCTTCCATTGTGCTTCAAAGATTTTCATACTTATGAACACCCCATTTCATTAGTTGGGAATATTTAAAAGTTGAACCATGCAATTTACATATTGATATTGCCTCTCAAAAACTCTTTTTTTTTTTATTTGAGTCGTGATTTTTTTTATTAATTTCTACACGTAAGGCCCATTGGTGTGGCAAGATATCCAACTCTAATAATAAATTTCTTAATGATGTCCATTTCTACTTGGATATCTTGACTTTGTCCGATTCCATATATATATTTTGAAAAAAATTTCACCGCCTTACTTAAACATTTTCAATTAGAAACAAAACTCCTCAAATTTAAATTTATATTGGAGATGAAAACTCTTCCAATTTGAATTTATATTGGAGATGGAAATACCTTCCATTTGAATTTATATTGGATATGGAAACAACCTTCCTACAACTCTATAAAAGGATATAGGTTGCCCATTTCTTCAATATCAGTTTTGATATTTTCAAGTCATGAAGAAAGTCGAGGTACTCCTTTCCCTTCTACTTTTCTTTTATTTTTTATCATTTTTTTCAGCCCAGGATATTAGTGATAGAAAATTTACATCTCATTGTAGAAATTTTAAAATCATGAACTGTTTGATATTTCAGAAACTAAAATTCAAGATCTATAGCATATCCAAAATTCATATTTAAAATTCTTAAATATAATTCTAGACAATTTTTTGAAGTTATTCCTAAATTTTATGATGCTGAAATTTTCATATCTGCACGTCTTTGCTAAAACTTTCATAACTTGAAATAGAAAGGCCTAAATCACAAGCTACTTGATTTTTGTGAACTTAGATGCAAAGATCTATAATGTATCTGAAATTCATAATTAATACCTTCGAGATCTTTTTAGATGTTATCCCTAAATCAACATTGGGTTTTGATGCACTAACAGTTTCAGATTTTTGCGATAACACCAAAAAATTTATATCTCAATATGAAAGTATTGAAATCATGATCCACTTAATTCTACCATACTAGAAACATGCACATTTAACATATTCAAGATTTTGAATTTAGCACCTCTTGGAACATTCTAGATAAATTTTTGAAGTCGATCCTAAATTCTGATCGAGAGAATTTCAGATTTGCATTGACTCACAAAATAATTTATACCTTGATGTGGAATCATTATCATCAAAGTGTGTTTTTATTGCTGCAAACCATATTTTTGAGGGCATTATTCTTATCAAAATATCTTGTATCGATCCAAGTTGGTGATATATGACTTTCATGTTTGAAATATTTTGAAAGGTAACAACATCTCTTCTATTTGTGTTTTTCTTTGTATTGTCTTTTCCTCTCCCTTTTTGCAGGATGGCATTCATAATGGGTCATCTTAAGGTGCGAGAGTTTAACTTCACCTTCGTTACCTTGAGATCCGACAAGTTCGACTTTAAGTTTGGTCCCTTTCACCTATATTCTTAAGCAATGGTCATCTTTAAGTATGGGCCCTTTCACCGATGTAATTATGCAGTTGTCATCTTTAAGTATGAGCCCTTTAACCGATGTACTTGTACAATGGTCTTCTTTAAGTATGAAATCTTTCATCGATATACTTATGCAATGATCATCTTTAAGTGTGGGCCTTTTCATGATGCACTTATGCAATAATCTTCTTTAACTATGGGCCCTTTCACCAATGCACTTTTGCAATGGTCTTCTTTAAGTATGATCCCTTTCACTGGTGCACTTATGCAATGGTTATTTTTAAGTGTGGGCCCTTTCACTAATGCACTTATGCAATGGTCTTTTTTAGGTATGGGTCATTTCACTGATGAACTTATGCAATGATATTCTTTAAGTACGGGCCTTTTACAAAACAAATCTGTCAAAATTCTAGCTTAAGGTGTAAAGGAACAAATCTTGTCCACCTTAACGCATGAAAATTTTGACATCCTTTTAAGGATAAACCCGTCAGAGGCCAGCATAAGGTACAAAGAGACAATTTTTTTCATCTTAAGGCCTGAAAATTTAAGAGGCTGTAACTTGAAGACTTAGGAGTTTTGATAACTTCAACTTGCAAATTTAGCAGTTTTGGAGGTTCAACTTTCAAATTTGGTGGATTTGGAGACTCCAACTTGCTTACTAGGCAAATTTGATAATATCAACTTGCAAACTTTGCAGATTTAAAAACTTCACCTTACAAGTAGATTTGGAGACTTCAGGTTGCAGACGTGATATATTTTTTACTTTAAATGGTAGGCTTGGTGTATTTGCACCCTTAGTTGTAGACTTGGAGAACCTAAGCATTTTGAATCCCGCTGAAGGAGCTCCTTTTCTTTTTAAAGGATTGCCCTCGTTGAGCCAGAAATACCTAGTGCAAGTCTAAAATTTGGGGAGAATAATTACAAACCTATCTTTTATATGACGAATCAAGATGGAATATGTCTATTTTTGACATTCATGCAACTAAACTCAAAATAAAATTCCAAGCGCCTACGTACCTCAGTGAAGATGATCAAGTCACAATATGGTTCTAGGTGAGTGTTTTATTTTGTTTTATTTTATTTTGAGTCCTAACTTTTTCCTAGTCCGCCTCTTTTGAGGATTTCAACCTAGCAAACTTTTTTTAGAGCCATACACAGTTTATACTCTTACAATCTAGAAGTATACATACATTTTATACTCGTGCCTTAAGGAGTGTCACCTTTCATCAATGATAGTACTTCTTAAAGAACTTGGTATTGATGGGACCATTTCTCACACCATATACATTGACAAGCTTATAAGCACCATTCGAATATATCTCTTGTATGACATATGGTCCATCTTACTTTGGGGTGAATTTTCCCCTCGACTTACGAGAAGTAATAATGGGTCTTCTTATTTCAAAGACTTTAACTCCAACTTAAAATCACCTCAATCAAACTCTTTTGTTGAAAGAACGAGATAGATAGGATTTATAACATTTAAGATTTTGTTGAGCCTCCAGCCTCTTCTCATCAAGATCTTCTAAATCCATACGATGCAACCTAGAATTTTCTTCTTCGGTGACCCTTCTTAAATAGCCAGTCTTAAAGAAGGTATTTAATGCTCAAGTGGTAGGATTGCTTCAACTTTAAAAGAAAGTGAGCATAGGGTTTCTTTCCTCGGTGTGAGGTAAGTCGTACTATATGCCCACAAAGCTTCTTCCATTCATTCATGCCAGTCTCGTTTAGATTCGGAGACGACTTTCTTCAATAGGTTGCATAAAGTCCTATTGAATGCCTCATCTAGACCATTGGCGGCAGCATGGTACATAGAATATTTATGTTGCTTGAAACCAAAGAGATCACAAAGCTTGTTCATCAGTTTGGTATCGAATGGATTGCCAATGTCAGTTATTATAGACTGGATAATTCCAAAGTGGTAGATGATATTCACTCAGATGAAACATTCTCCTTCTTCACTTCTTTGAGATCAACAACTTCGATCCATTTTGAGAAGTAACCTATCGCGGCCAAAATGTACAAGTGTCCACTAGAGGATTTTGGCAGTAGTCCAAGAATATCCAATCCCTAAGCATCGAATGGACAAGATGCTATAGTTGGGTGTAATACTATAGGAGGTTGATGTATAAAATTGACAAGGTTTGTATCTTCTAGCATAGTACTAGCAATCTTTTACCATTGTTGGCCAAAATTATCCCATTATTTTAATGTGAAAATGGAGCTTCGATCATACTAATAGGATCCACAAATTCCTGAGTGCACTTCTTGTAGAGCTTGAATTGATTTTTTCTCTCCTAAATATCGCAAGATTACTCTTTCAAATGATTTTCTGTATAACGTGTCTTTATAGTTAAGGAAGTGGGCTACACAAAGATGATTGTCAGTCCTTCTCCTTGGATCTTCTAAAAGTATCCCATAACACAAGTAGTCAACAATAGGTTATCACCAATCTTTCTTTATGGATTCAGACACAGGAACAAGGTGATCAACCTTATTTTCTATGTCTTTATCCTCATTAAGTGATGGTACAGCCCATTCTTAGCGGATAGTAACTCGTGTCTGATTTGACAGAGTTAGGGTCGAGGCTAAAGCAGCTAGGGCATCAAATTTCTTATTTTCTTTTCTTGGCATGTGTTCGTAGGCCATTTCTTGGCATACCTCAGGCTTACTGACTTCATATCTCCCCAAAATCTGCTTGATCACCAATTGAGAGTCACCAAAGACTTGTAATTGTAGTTATTTCATGTCAACTGCCATCTCAAGTCTGAGTATTAATGTTTGATATTTAGAACCATTGTTGGAGCAATGATTTGTTAGGGTAAATGAGTATGGGATGACCTTTCTTTGTGGATTGAAAAATAGTACACCAGGACAAACACCACATCGATATGCAACACCATCAAAGTACATCTTCCACAAGGGTGTGACATCAATAAACATTGCATATTCATCAGGAAGTTCATCGGTTAGTTTCCAATCATCAGGTATTGGATGGTCTGCCAAAAAGTCCAATAAATGTTGTCCCTTCACATCCTTTTAGGGAATGTACACGATCTCAAACTGTTAAAATTGAAGGTATCACCTTGCAAGTCAATCACTAAAGACTGGTTTTGATATCACAAAATTGATGGGATTTTCCCTAGACAACAAGACGAATGACATGAGCTTGAAAGTAGTTTTTCATCTTTTGGATTGAGAAGGACAACACCAAACATAATTTTTTGACCGGAGAATAATTCAGCTCATTTAGTGTAATCATTCTTCTCAAATAGTAAAGAGAGTTTTCCCTGCCTTCATTTTTTCTTGGGCCAGTAGTTACCCACTATATAGAGTAACAATAGTTTTCTAGGTATGGGTGCTGCAAGAACCGGAGGCTTCATCAAGTATTATTTAATAATTTTAAAGGTCTTACTATAAGTCTAGTTCTATTCAAAAGGAGTATCCTTATTCATGAGACGACTAAATTGTTGACATTATTCGGCCAGGTTTGAGATGAATGATTGTTCTCTTAGGTATCAGATGAATGATTTTCCTCTTTCTTCACCTTTGATACGTAGCGGAGACCAAGAGTTTTCTTTCTTTTTGAAGATGCAATATTTCCTTTATTTGAAGTGGAGGAAGGGTTTTTGGTAGCAATTTTTTTTACTATCATCGTGACCTTCTTATCTACAAGATCATAGAACTTGGTTGTTGTGACATTATCAACCCTTTTCTCATTCACAACATAATTCTTTAAGTAGAATTTTTCATCAGCAAAGTGTGACTCAGCTTCAGTGAATGACTTATCACCAGCAACTATTCTTCTTTCCACTCTACCTTTGATATACTTCAAGCATTGATAGTAAGAGGATGAGATAATTTTGTTCTCGTGTACCCAAGGCCAACCAAGCAAAATATTATATGAAGTCTTAGCATCAATCACATACATCAATGCATTTCCATATGAATCCCTAACCTGATAGATCCTATGACCCTCTAACCTCCTATGTTGAACCCTTGGATCATCAAATGATTTTTAGCAAGTTCATTAGTAGCGATGCCAAGTTCCTTCATTGTGCTATAGGCAGTATATTGACCTCGGATCCCTTGTCTATCAATATTCTATTTATCTTCTTTCCTAAAACATGACTAACACGACCCAAAATCAAACCTTGTCATATAGGCATCTTAAGCCCAACAAAGATTGGAGATCACCCCGTTAACCCAACCTAACCATCATGTCAATCCACAAGTGTCGAATAAACTTCAAACATATAATGAGATAGCGGAAACAAGACTAATTACCATGAATTAAGAGATGTCTAATCAACCATTTACATCAATATACTAATCCAACATAACCAAGTCCACAGTCATCCACAACGCCTCTACAAATCTGATGTCTACAACTTGTCGGTACATGCCTCCAAAAATAGCAAAAACCAAGTCTAAAATAAGTCTACTACATAAGATAGAAATACTACATGCCTTCTGAAGTATGGAAGCTCACCACTTCAATGTCAAAGCACGAACCGCTTGAACACCTGATCTCTATACAGGAAGAGAAGAAGAAGCTTTGGCACCTTTTTCACGTGGGGACACATTGTTCGAAGACAGTTTATGGTTGGAGCGCTAGCATGTAACTCAAAGATAAGGATAAAATGGTATCATTATTCAAAACCAAGTCAAACCATCATATGCAACCATATTTTATACATTAACATATATGCAGATATATATCAATACATAATGTGCCAAAAGGGGGAACAAGGCTTAGCATGCATTTTTGAAACACTCAATCATGAGACATAAAGTGAAGGACTCCAACCTTCCAGCCTTATAGTTTAGAACGTTTGGACTTCTCATTTTTATTAAGCAAAAAGAATCTAACCTCAAGTCGTCTTATCTTATATAGAAAGTGGACTCTAACCACATGGCATCTTGCATAGCAAGTAGACTCTCACCACAAGCCATCTTATATAGCAAGTGGACTCTAACCACAAGCTACTTTACATAGCAAGTGGACTCTAACCACATGCCACTTTATATAGCAAGCGGACTTTAACCACAAGACACTTTATATAGCAAGTAGACTCTAACCACAAGCCACTTTATATAGCAAGTGGACTCAAACTATAAGCCATTTTACTAGGCAAGTGGACTCTAACCACAAGTCATCTTATCAAGCAAGTGGACTCTAACGACAAGCCATTGTGACCATTACTAGTTGACATTGGGACTCTAACCCTTTGTCCAGACATTGCATATCATCCATTCGATTCAACACTTAAGGACTCTAATCCATTTAACTAAATCAAGCCACCAAGAATACAATTCAACACTATATATGATCACAAGGTTTTTATAAAGCCTTTTATCAAACATTCACTTTAATAGGCTAATGCCTTAGTTAATACCATAATGCAAGATCATTTAGGGTCATCAAGACCTTTACAAACCATTAATTCTTCGCTAGCACTCTTATACCAAGCTTTAGTTCAACACTCAATTCAATTTCATGTTTAGGGACTCTAACCCTTTTTGCCATCGTACCACTAAGGTCACCAATTAACTCATTACATGGCCAACAAGGCCTATACATAAACATTTACCAAGCATTCATATTCATAAGATCAATGTCACAATTCATTCATATTCATTAGACCAATGTCATAGTTCAAAACACCATTAACATGAGGCTAGTCATTTCCCTTAGATATTTTCACAAACACCTTGAGGACACACTTTTATCAAGACCATAACTAAAGTAGAAATCATCAAACTAAGGGTTACTTATGACCCATTTGTTAAACCACAATCACAAACCACCCACATGTGCAACCCATCACCAAAAACATGTACAAACACAAGTTTAAGCAAGAGTAAACAATATCCAACACTGTGAATCAAAACCCTCAACATTTGTTTTCAAAACCACTATTTAAATATCAAAATCACTATTTAACACACATGAAATTTTGAACTAACAATGAGAGAAGAGTCATATACCTTATACAAGTCATGGAAAGAACTAGACCCTTTTAGCCTCTAGAAGAATATCTCTTGAAACATAGCCTCCAATCTTGTTGAAGAAGTTTAGAGAGCGTTTTGAAATATTTTGATCTTGTCTAAGTGAAGAATGAATGGAAAAACAATGCTATAAGCCGTGGGTTATAAGGTTTTAGGGGTGCGAAATGTCTAAAATACCCTCAACTTAAAAGCTAAAAATTGAACCCAGGAGGGTACAACTTCCATACCTAAACCGTACCTTAGGGTACAAGTGGTACCCTAACTCATACTCTATGCCTCATTATAGACCTCTAATATAACTAACATATGACTAGGCTAAGATAACTCATACCCTAAGGTACGAGTAGTATCATACAACCCTAGACAGTTTACTTTGGACAAGTCTTAATACATCATACGACTTGGCAACTTAAGACTAGTACTCGATCATACAACTTGGAAGAGGCCAAAACATACCTCAGATAGAATGTAACCCCCTACTACACTTCTATCATGCCTCAAATCCTATTGGGGCAGATATGCACCTGTACCCATGAATGCCCAAGAGAACTAATCTATAACCATGTACTTCTCATGCATGTAACTATAATAACCAAAGGTTTTGCAATACATGGATATAATGCATTGATGAGAATTAAACTACAAGACTAAAACTCTATATACCCATACTTGCTCGTTGGGCCCATAACATCTAAAAGATAAGAAACTATCATGCTTAACTTTACATTGGTCTACAAAGCCTCTAAAAGATACATAGATACCTAGTTTAGGTTGGGACAAACTCCCTCCATACTCTTAATTTTTGTACAATACCAAAATATATAAAACAGACTCTAAAATCCCCAAATCAATCTAGAGCACACCAATAGCCGCTGGATATCCTGGGCAACTACTAAAAAGGTGTATTAGCTAAAGCATACGTGCTTGCAGCATGAAATACAGTCCCCCATAAGGGGCATCAGGATGAAAATATATACTAAGTATGTAAGGCTGAAGGTAATAAAACATGATACAAGAGCTCAAAAGAAATCAGGTACAAGTGTATAAATAGTGCTAGTAGACCATCCTTACATATACTTATAGGACCAAGTTGTAACGCCCCAATTTTCTATAACCGAAACGTCACACAGTGCTCATAATCCTGGAGGACCACAAGCTAACCCTTATCTAGTACTTACTGCAATAACTGTATAAAATATTGAATAATGCAGAAAACTTGCCATAAGGTTCAAACACCTAAAATACTCAAAACTGAAAACAACTATTTGTATAACTAGTCTATAAAACTCTGTAGTCTGAAAGCCTCTAAACTATCTAAATAAGGATTTGATGGGACATGTCCCCAACTAACTCCATCTACTAAAAATAAATAGAGCCTAGTGCAATAATAAGATAAGGATCATTCTCAAATGAAGAGGACTCACTGCTACGTCTACTTCTGTCGATTGAGTCTGGACTACCATGGGTGCTCTGAATCTCGTTCCTCTAAACCTATCGTGTAAAACACCATAGCACGGGAAAGTATGCGTTAGTACGACTGAATGTACTAGTATGCTAGATGAGGTAAGGCCAAATGCAAGGGCTTATGCATGAACATTACTTAACTGAATAACATGAGAATACTGAATAGGGATATATGCATGAATGGACAAACCAAGACTGGAATCGCAGTAACATTGAATACGAACTCTGAATACTGGTTTCTGAATACTGACTTACTAATGATTGGGTCTACTAATACTGATATCTGAGTTTACTAACTCTGGAATACTGAATAATTGAATCTACTCATATCAATAACTGAGTTCTGAGCTTGCTACTATCAATTAAACAAAATCTGAGATCAAACCTCTCTAAAGGATAGCCGCTGAATCTACTAATAATGATAAAGAATGATTGTATCTGAGATTAGACCTATCTAGCGGGTGATCTCTTATTCTTCTAATAATGATAATGGTTAACTGAGTTTGAGATCAGGCCTATCTAACAGGTGATCTCTAGATCTATTATTACTGAACTAATTTACTTTATGTGAAACCAGGCCTATCTAGTAGGTGGTATAAGAATCTATGGAACTATCTGAGTTCCTTACTGAGTTGTGTGACTGTATCTAATAGTCTTGATTTCTGAGTTCTATTTTGAAGACTGAGACTTGACTGTAACTGTGGGAGTTCTCACTTAACCGACATGCCCCGAATCTGAACTAGTGGGGTCTAACCTATAACCCCAGCTGGAAGGGTGTCAGTATCGTGCCAAGGGTCAAGACACTTCTATGTCAAGCATGTCTAATGGGTGACCCTGAACAGGAAGTCAAGCCTATCTAACGGGTGATTCCTTATCCTACGCTGGCTACGCAGTTCTGAATTATAGGGACTGCTCCTAACAACTCTACCTCTCTAACGGGGAAGCCGTCATCCCTGTGCTCGCTCGGTGCTAGTTCCTACTCCCAACTGAAAGACACTGAACTGATTCTTAAATGGTACTGGACTAAGCTGAATCTGCTATTGATTATCTTACTTAACCGATCTGACTGGGTTCACTTAATTCTATTATCTGACAGAATACTTCTGAATTCTACTTACTGTTTGAAAGCTACTAAGTTCTATAATTTATTGTGCTTTACTAAAATTTGAACTGAATACTGAATACTACTAAGGTCTGAACGGAGTACTGAGCTGGATTAGACTGAATACTGAGCTAGATTAGACTGAATACTGAGATTACTGAGTTTTGTTAATGTTCTGTTACTGACTGAGTTCTATTGATCTTAGCACGACTGAGATTATCTTGAGATTGACTCGGATCTAGACAAGCAGCTAAGTTTTTGGGTATAAATACCCCTAGGACTTGATAACATAAATAAATAAGATAGGACAACTTTTGCGTAACAATCATAACAGTAGACTATCATTCGCAACATAACCAATGAAGCATCACTTCAAGCACTTGAGAATCTTAATTGTATAGGGAGACATGCTATTTTCTCATAACTCATTCAATAAGGAATTCACATGAATAGGAATGCATGCAACATATCATAGATCATTCACTAAGGCTTTTCAACAAACACTTAACAAGCATGAAATTTTTACATAATTGGAGATTTCTTGTCTACATGCTATAATGATTCTATTTTCTTCACATAAGCAATTTATCAAACATATAGACGACATACTTTGGTCATACAACATTCAATACACATAATTAACATAATTACATAATTCAACATGCTTCTTGAAGGGCTTTTATCATGAACATCACATAATCAATACAGACTAAGGTCAAAGCCTTAATCTTTATAATCAAAACATGAATCAAAACTTATCAACAACATGAACTTCAATTTCTATTCACATAAATCATGAAAACTCATAAAAATATAATCTTTGAACTTTAAAAGGGATTCTTGAACTTCTTGGGTGAAAGGAACCCAAGAATCAACATCTAACATACCTTGCTATTTGATTTACAGAAGATTAACGGAGAAATCTTGATGATCTGGGTCTTGAACTACGAACCCTAATCTTTTTTCTTGAGGAAAATTGAGAGAAAACTAGTATTTTTAGGTTAATTATGCTGAATTTCGTGTTAAAGAGTATATAAAGAGGTTGGAAATTAACAATTTTGCCCTTGTAACCACGGAGGCTGATGTGCAGAATTTTGGCCAAAGGCTATAGCCTGAGCGGCGCCTTGATATTTTCTGGGGAGAACCTGGGTGGCGCCTTGCTATTTCCTGGGGAGAACCTGGACGGCGCCTTGCCTAGAGCCTTTGCTAGGCTAGGCGGCGCCTCCTTATAGCCTTTAGCTACTAGTTCAAAATCCAAACATGCTCTAAATGGATTTTGAAAATTCTGAAACTCACCCGGAAGGTACTCTTGACTTTCCTCATCACAACTTAACAAGAAAATCAAGAATCGGAGGTCGGAAAGGTCATGAAATAATTTGTCAAAGTTTCGAAGGATTATGGAAAAATTTCAACACTTAGCCAAATTTTTTAGTGCTAAACTTCTCTTGGCAAGCTTATAAAAGCTTTAACGACTTAGAAAATTTGTGGGGTTTTACATTATCTCCCCCTTGGGAACATTCGTCCTCGAATGTCGCTTGTTAAGCTAAGAGTACTAATCAACTAAACTTATTTAAGGGATGTAAACGTCTGAAACATTACTACGTGACTGAAACTACTGATATACTGAATCTCATAATAAACATGCATGTCTGATACACGGAAATGTGACCGAGTTATTCTCATGAATGCATGATTGACTATGCAATAATAATTGATGTAAAGCTTGTAATGAGAATCTGAGCATGAAACTGAATTGGTTAAAGATATGAAAGCATGGGGGAGTTATGGGGTATCTCCCCCTTGGGTCACTATGTCCCTCTTAGAATGCTTACTTCACTAAAGTCTTATGCGAAAACTGAGGAGATGCACCAGGCATCTACGAACTAGATCATAACTAAACATCTGGGAGATAAAACTAATGCATAATGCACGAACTGAGTGATACTTGCAACTACTAGTATATTCTATCTTGGAATAGTTACATTCCTAAGATTCGGATAGCATGACTAGATGAAAAGATGAGAAAACAAACTATGCAAATCTTACTGTCTGATTGCTAAACTGAATGTTTGTTCTACTAACTAACTCATGCTAAAAACTTAAGCTCAAATGGGAGAAAATGATCTAACAATGCATATCATAAAGATAAAAGACTCATAACGTACCCGAATCTATGTAAGGGAAACTTTCCTGGTCACGGCGAGTCTGAAGTGTGCATAAAGTCTGTTCTGATGCTGACGCGAATCTCTACCCTTCTGAGCTAACACTCTACACTCCCGCATCCTGTGGATTGGCTTGCTATATACAAAATATACATCGTTGTTTACTCTACACACACCTAGGTGATTCTTTCCATACTCTCCACAAAGCGGATAGGTACGCTCACTTCTCATACTACTCTGGGCTTTAGAGCCTAGCGCCCTATCATGACTGTCATCGCTGAACTGAGGTACGGGTACACTAGCTGAGGATGGAGCTGGGACTGAAAATTTCTGACTATGCTGAGAATGGTTACTACACTGGGACCCTGGCTTGGAGAAACTATGACTACCTATTCTGGCTTTCTTATTAGATCTCTCTCTTTCCTTCATCTTATCTGACTCAATTTGTTGCGTATGCATCATTAGTCTAGGGATATCCATATCTCTATTTAGCATAGCAGTCCTGCACACCTTTAAAACTAACCTGGATACACCCGTCACAAACTTACTCATACTAGTTCTGGTGTCAGCTAACACGTCAGGAGTATACTTAGCTAATTGGTTAAACTTAAGGAAATACTCCTCTACTATCATAGAGCCTTACCTTAAGTTTATAACATCCTCTATCTTTGCTTCCCTCATCTCTAATAGAAAGAACTTATCCATGAATGCATCCTGAAATACTTGCCAAGTCATAGGAGCATCATCCTCCCCTCTACTCTTTCTCTATGCTATAACCCAGTCATAAGCAATATCTTTCATCCTATAAGAGGCCAGTTCTATGCTCTCCTCCTTCAACACATGCATAACCTGGGTCATTTTCTTCACCTCTTCTAGAAACAACTGCGGTTCCTCACCTACCTTAGACCTAAAGAACTCGAGAGGGTTCATTCTCATAAAGTTACAGAGTCTGGCTGCGGATGCATTATCACCCTACTGTCAAGGAGTAGCAGCCTGATTATTGGCATGTACAATAGTTATCACCGCTTTGGTTAGCGCCTGAAAATCTACCAAAAACTCGACATATGACACACTCTCATTCTGTGGATCAACAGGCTAAGGGACTGTCTGATTTCCTATTCTCTTCTTGGGAGACATATTCTGAAAATGAAAGAGAAAAGGATTAGACTGAGAATTAAATTTAAGCTTGTGTTGTAACGCCCCAAAATCTCATCCCGAAATGTCACATGGTGCTTACGGCTACAAGTAGCCCCAAGCTAACCCTTTGAGACTATTACTGTCTTTATCTCTCACTTTGGGGTGTCAAGTTAAACAATAACACTGTAATTTATCAACTCAAAAATGAAATAATCCAAAAAACATAATTTGAAATATCAAATACTAGAAGTCTAAAACATAACTACTAGTCTAGTCTTACAAAGCCTCTACTACTCAATCTGGAGAGCTATTGGGACAAACCCCGAACTAACTTGAACTGATCTAAATGTAATAACAATTGAAAATATGGGAATATGGTCCTCTAACCATGAGGACTCACCAACTGTGGACTGTAGATAAGGCACTCAGAAATTGCAATCACTACTAAGACTGAGCACCTGAACCTACATTATAAGACAATGTAGCACACTGACGTATATGTGGATCAACACTTTGGGAATGTACTGAGTATATGGGGGTGTATGCATTTACATAAAACAATATCAACATTCTTAATAAAATCATGCAGGCAAATATGAATGACGCACATGGCTTGAATAAGTCAAAAGTATAAAGCTCATATGTCATGAATAGTGAAACATATAACACAAATCTCATGAGTCATTAAACTTTAGCTTTAAAATCTATACTCTCCTCTTATTCTCAATACACATAGACTTGAGGGAACTTTAAACCATACTTTCAAAACTCATGCTTTATCTTAAGGAGAGTAGAACTTCTTAAAAACTTAAGGACTTAGATCTTAGAAACTTTAAGACTTGAGAACTCTGGGATTCTTTGGGACTTGAGAGTTTCTTCTAACCAACATAAACTATGTGAGCTACATGAAGTCTAACATCTCACCCACGTTGGGGAGGGTTGTTCTATCCTTTCCATCAGAGTAGAACCCCATCTTTAGTGATCACTATCTAGGCCTCTTTCCCATAAATCTCAGTCCTACAGTGGAACATAGTTCTGGGGTATGAGTCCTTAGAATCATACCCAACTCGGTGCTAAATACTACTCCCATACTCAACTTAGAACTTTTAGGAAATCCACCTCAAAATAACTTAAGGGTCTACCGTGATGATCAAATCATACTTGTCTTGCTTTAAATCATAATTAGTGTGGACTCCTATTTTAAATTGGACCCAAAAAGGTCAAATTGTTAACTAAAATCTAAAAATAGCTCAGTTATAGGGTGTTTATGACCCAAACAATCTTGAACAACAATCTTTAGATGGAGTCTATTGACCCAAACAACATTCTCATATCAAACATCTTAAAATCATGCTTGGTAACACAATTACTCATATATTATCTTAGAATCTATAAATTTCATCAATAGACATAGGAATATAGACAAAATCAAGTAATTCAACTTTTAATCCATGGGTAAATCTCAAAATCTTGCAAATATTGGAAATGGGGATAAACTCTAACTTAATTTCATAGAAAATCTCATAAATTGCAGAAAATTTGTATTTAAAATAAAGTTTTGGGCACAAGGATGCAAGGATTATCCTTGTTCAAACCCCACACACCTTAGATTTCAAAATTAGATGAACTAGCTTGCTTGAGACTCTTTTTGATACTCTTGAGTTAGGGTTCTTAAAGCTCTTAAGTTGGGAACCTTGAATCTCAACTCAATTTGTGAAAACTTTAGTGAGTTCTTGAATTTCTTGGAGAAGATTTGGATTTGTTCTAGAGGGTTAATCCTGAGAGAAAACCCTAGTTTTTGATGTCTTTAGAGAATATGAAGCTATGTGCTTCATTTTGGCTATACCTGAGTGTTAAAAGGTAGGAAAATACCAAAAAGCCCTTTTAAAAATGGCTTTAAAATACTGAACGGGACCCGCGAAGGTGGGTGCGACGGTCCGTCGCTAGGTTGACAGTCCGTCGATCCCGACCATTGCACCTGGGTCAGAATTGGGTTCACTACCTTGCCTGCGATGGCTTGGGCAATGGTCCATCGCTAAATCTATGGCCCGTCGGCCTTACCATCGCGCCTGGGCGGATCAGAGTACCTTCTATAATTCAGCCATATCTTTCTACTCTGACATCGGATTTTGACAAAATGGGTATCGTTGGAAAGATAATTCAATTTTTCACATGATAAAATGTCAAAATTAGGAAAACTCTAGATTATTTAAAAACTACTCACTTTGGAAGTCATTCCTTAATACTTTAGAGGTAAAATTGAGCTTTCAGAAAGTTCAGGGTATTACAGTGCTCACTGGCACGACATGAATACTGAAAGAAGGGAAACTATTCCTATAAACATCTTATAGCCTCTTGTACATAAATGTGATGTGCAACACACCCATGCACAAGACTACTAAATGCGGCTTTCAGACTCTCTAGGACACTGTTGAACCTGGCTTTGATACCAAGTTTTTAACAGCCTAATTTTTTATAAATAGGATGTCACATGGTGCTTATAATCCCAAAGGACCATAAGCTAACCCTTATCTGGTACCTGCTATAATAACTGAATAAAATACTGAATAATGCGAAAAACTTGCCATAAGGTTCAAACATCTAAAATACTCAAAACTAAAAACAACTGTCTATATAACTAGTCTATAAAGCTCTGTATTCTAAAAGCCTATAAGCTATCTGAATAAGGAATTGATGGGACATGTCCCCAACTAACTCCGTCTACTGAAAATAAACTGAGCCTAGTGTAATAATAAGATAAGGATCATCATTGAATGAAGAGGACTCACTGCTATGTCTACTGCTGTTGACTGAGTCTGGACTGCTATAGGTGCTCTAGATCTCATGCCTCTGAACCTATGGTGTAGAAGACCATAGCGCAGGAAAGTATGCGTCAATACGATCGAATATACTGGTTTACTAGATGAGGTAAGGCTAAATGCAAGGGCTTATGCATGAACATTACTTAACTGAATAACATGAGAATACTAAATAGATATATATGCATGAATGCACAAACCAAGACTGGAATCAGATTAATACTAAATATGAACTCTAAATACTAGTTTTTGAATACTGACGTACTGATGACAGGGTGTACTAATACTGATATTTGAGTTTACTAACTATGGAATATTGAATAACTAAATCTACTCATATTATTGACTGAGTTCTAAGATTGCTACTATCGACTGAACAAAATCTGAGATCAAACCTCTCTAATGGATGACCTCTAAATCTACTAATAATGATAAGGAATGATTGTATCTGAGATCAGACATATCTAGCGGGTGATCTCTGAGTCTTCTAATAATGATAATAGTTAACTGAGTTTGAAATCAGGCCTATCTAACAGGTGATCTCTGGATCTGTTATTACAGATACTGATTTACTTTATGCGAGACCATGCCTATCTAGCGGGTGGTCTAAGAATCTATGGAACTATCTGAGTCCCTTACTGAGCTGAGTGACTGTATCTGACAGTCCTGATTTCTGAGTTCTATTTTGAAGACTGAGACTGGACTATAACTGTGGGAGTTCTTACTTAACAGATATGCCTCAAATATGAACTAGTGGGATCCAACCTGTAACCCCAGTTGGAAGGGTATCAGTACCGTGCCATAGGTAAAGATACTTCTATGGTCAAGCCTGTCTAACGGGTGATCCTGAACAGGAAGTCAAGCCTTCTGATGGGTGACTCCTTATCCTGTGCTGTCTACGCAGTTCTGGAGTACAAGGACTGCTCCAAAGGACTCTGCCTCTCTAAGGGGGAAGCCGTCATCCCTGCACTCGCTCGGTGCTAGTTCCTATTCCCAACTGAAAGACACTGAACTGATTCTTAATGGTACTGGACTGAGCTAAATCTGTTATTAATTATCTTACTTGACCGATCTGACTGGGTTCGCTTATTCCATTTTCTGATGGAATACTTTTGAATTCTGCTTATTGTTTGAAAGATACAGAGTTCTATAACTTATTGTGCTTTACTGAAATCTAAACTGAATACTAAATACTACTGAGGCCTGAATGAAGTACTGAACTAGATTAGACTGAATACTGAGATTACTGAGTTTTCTTAATGTTCTATCACTGACTGAGTTCTATTGATCATAGCACGACTGAGATTATCTTGAGACTGACTCGGCTCTAGACAAGCAGTTATGTTTTTGGGTATAAATACCCCCAGGACTCGATAACATAAATAAATAAGATAGGACAACTCTTGCATAACAATCATGACAGTAGACTATCATTCTCAACATAACCAATGAAGCATCACTTCAAGCACTTGGGAATCTTAAACATGTAATTATATAGGGAGGCATGCTATTTTTCTCATAACTTATTCAATAAGGAATTCACCTGAATAGGAATGCATGCAACCTATCATAGATCATTCACTAAGGCTTTTCAACAAACACTTGACAAGAATGAAATTGGGGATTTCTTGTCTACGTGCTATAATGACTCTATTTTCTTCACATAAGCAATTTATCAAACATGTGGAAGGCATACTTTGATCATAAAACATTCAATACACATAATTAACATGATTACATAATTCAATATGCTTCTTGAAGGGCTTTTATCATGAACATCACATAATCAATACAAACTAAGGTCAAAGCCTTAATCTTTATAATCAAAACATGAATCAAAACTTATCAACAACATGAACTTTAATTTCTATTCACATAAATCATGAAAACTCATAAAAATATAATCTTTGAACTTTAAAAGGGATTCTTGAACTTCTTGGGTGGAAGGAACCCAAGAATCAATATCTAACATATCTTGCTATTTGATTCACGAAAGATTAATGGAGAAATCTTGATGATCTGGGTCTTGAACTATGAACCCTAATATTTTTTCTTGAGGAAAATTGAGAGAAAACTAGTATTTTTGGGTTAAATTATGCTGAATCTCGTGTTAAAGATTATATAAAGGGGTTTGAAATTAACAATTTTACCACTGTAACCACGAAGGCAGATGTGCAGAATTTTGGCCCAAGGCTATAGCTCGGATGGTGCCTTGCTATTTCCTGGGGAGAACCTGAGTAGCACCTTGCTATTTCCTTGGGAGAACCTAGGCGGTGCCTTGCCCAGAGCCTTTGCTAGGCTTGACGGCGCCTCCCTGTAGCCTTTAGCTACTGGTTCAAAATCTAAACATGCTCTAAATAGATTCTAAAAATTCTGAAACTCACCCGAAAGGTACTCTTAACTTGCCCCATCGCAACGCAATAAGAAAATCAAGAATCAAAGGTCGGGAAGGTCATGAAATAATTCGTCGAAGTTTCGCAGGCTTATGGAATGGAAAAAATTCAACACTTAGCTAGATTTTTGAGTGCTAAGCTTCTCTTGACAAGCTTAAAAGAGCTTTAACGACTCTAAAAAATTGCGGGGTCTTACACAGGTACATTACATTTTTCTTTATTTTTACCCTTCTTACTTCATAATCCTTGTAATTCATATAATGCAAATGACCAGTTGATCAGTCGTAAATAAAAAAATAAGGATCGTCCCATGCTAGGCTTACGCCCCTGAGCTTCCATCCAGATATAAACATTGGGATCGATCCATGCTAGGCTTACACCCTTGAGCTTCCACCCACATATAAGGTATTGGGATCGGCTCATGCTAGGCTTATTCCCCTGAGCTACTACCTATTTAATTAATATTTGTGTTAGTTTATTTAGCCTTTGAGATTATTACTTTGGTGTTCATAACATCTTGGTACCTTTGAACAATAATCTACCAATAAGAGATATATGAATAATCACTTATGCAATGATAAAAAGATATGGAACAGATTGTACATAGCTGAAATGTTCAGGAGCTGAAAATAACATACGAGTCTTATTTGACTTTAAGGAGAACTCTTGAGACTTACTAGTGAAGTTAAAAATGCAAACTCAATAATAAGCATGTGGTGAGGTATTTTAACACATTAGGGAGCGGGAACGAGGTAGTTATCTAGATGGGAGATCATGTGCTTCTATTGGGTATTACTTACTATAGGAAAGATTTAGAAGCTTACCTTGTACTAAAAGTGTTGGATTTTATGCCAAAGAATACGACATAGATTAGCCTTACATACCTTGTCGTACAACTTTGATACTAGACCAACTTGACTTCCTGCCTTTTAGATTACTTATCCACAGTAAAATATATGGTAAACTAATATTAGAAACCAACCGATGCATTTGTGCTACTTAACTTCACTAAAATAGTGGCTAGGCAGTAAGCCCTTAATTTACCAATCAAGGGTGTTATTTTAACCTTTTTCTCCACCAATTACATCCATATATATTCAAATTCTTTTAAGATCCCCTAAAATAACTTTGACTTCATTACACCCTCCAAAATGGTATACAAAATAGAATGAGTAATAAATGTGTACAATAAGTAGGGTGGTGTACCAACACACTTTTTTCTATATTTCAATACGAACTAATCACACATTTCCCCAATATCAACCTTGAAGCCCCCAACATATACACACAAAATAGTTTACAAACAACCCTAAATTTCCTTTAATATAGCAACCTAATATTGAACTCACCATCCCTTGAGTTCTTAACAACAATATATATTCAATCCTCTACCAATACATGTATATAGGAAAAGGGTAAAAATGGACAGTAGCCATACCTTAATTTTTGTGGTAGTTTAGTCTCTTAATGTGTGTCTTTCAATATCTTAATCCCTTCACACACAAACCAAAAAAGAAAAGAGAAATCCCTTAATAACTAAGTTGGTCAAGGAAGTCTTAGTAGGTGATGCACCTACTTAGTTCTTAGGTTGGTCAAAAGGTCAAAGTAGGTGACTCACCCACTAGCTTAAATAAGTCAAGCAAGCACCTTAACAAAATACTCCATTTTCAATTCTTAATCCCTTTAATCTAACTTCAAACTTGTATATACTTGGTCACTTTAAACTTTAGATTAAAATACTATCTTACGATCCCAAGTTTAAATAGTTGTATTGATTTTATCTTGGTTTCACATCAAAATGTACAGATAGTATCTAGAACTCCATCTACACCATCAATACGCGCATAACAAACCTCGTCCGTTATCTATACCACAAGGCTATACCAAGTACCATATAATTAGAATAAGTACATGCAAAAATACGGGGTGTTACAACTGCCTAACATACGAGAGAAGGGATATCAAACTATATCCTAGGGTACCACTAGTACCCATGAGTCATACCTTGCCTAAAATGTCCCAAACTCAAGGAATTTTGCAAGGGCCGAAGTTTAGGGTGTTTCAATGACCCACCATATACAAGGGACAATTGTGTCAGGTTTCACCAAGCGAAATATCATTATTTGTAAATATGATTTTTGTATCACATACATGTACCTCTTGGCTAAGGGGTTTGATAGGTTTTACAGAATATGAAGTAACTTCCATCGGTGGGTTTTCACCCTTTGATCCTTCTTTTCCACTATTAACGTAAGATGTCTTAAGGTTAACTTAAGTAGTCTTTGCAAGAAACTAGTTTGAAAATAATTATTCTAAAGTCATAGGATGCCGTGGTTTTTGGTGGTAAAGCTCTACTACCCTTGACTTCTTTGAAATTTCTACAAGCTTTTGTTTCTTTGGTTTCTTCACCATCCTCATTCTAGTTGGCCGCTTGAATGACTCTTTTCGTAGACTAATCTTCTCATGTCTCCCCCTAGTTAGCAAATTCCAACCTTCATCATCTTCATCAATTGAAGAGTTTTCATGCTCTAATAGTTCCTTATTATTCTCTTTAAGGCATATTTGAACTGGATTAAGTGAGCCAAAAGTGATAGAGATTTGATGATAACTGGTCTTCCCATCATCAAAAAAATCTTTTTCCCATTTGCTAATTTCATGATTTTGTCTTTGAAGGCAAATACTTGCAATAATATAGGTCATTTAGTCCTTCTAGCCTCGTCAGGTCACTTCATATCTAATAAATCAATGAGATCATGCTTAAGAAGTTCATTAAAAATTTTAGCAACATCAAAATCAAGAAAGGGGTATTCCTTTTCTTGCATCTTTTTCAAAGTCAACTTCTGATTTGAATGTACTCCAAAAGTTATCTTTTTACTTTGCATCTTGATCATCTTTGTGGTGACCTTCACAGGAGACATGTCGACATTCATGGATTCTTTGTTGTCATTTTTAAGGACAAACTTGCTCTATCTTTTGGGTTCTTCCTTATTTTTTTCCCTTCGAGGATCATGGATGGATGTTACTGTCTTTTTGGCTAATGACATGCTTAACTCAATGTCCTGGGCATGAATATCTAACTCTTCAAAGTATTTTGGTTTAATGCCTTGCAAGATATAAAGAATCTTCTAATGCATTCCTTGGATGCACATCCCTATTGCAGAAGTTTTCTTGAGCTTGTCTTTGTAGTTTAGACTCATATTTCTCTATCAATTAATGAATTCAATGACTAGATCATCCTTTCCATGATTGGTATATATAAGTTATTCCATGATAATTGTAATCCTTATCCAATAGAAGCAACTCAAGAACTCATGCTCTAGTTACCCCCAACTATTAATGAAATTAGGCGCAAGGTCTATCTACCAATTGAAGGAGTTTTCCTTTAAAATACTGAAAAATTGCTTGACAAGATATAGGAGTTTATAAGTCTGAAGTAGGGTAACATGAATGTTAAGGAGTATTCACTCAAGTTTACCCATTTGGTGAGATATGCTCCAATTGTGGTGGCCGATACTAGGTCCAGAATAAGTAAGTTTATGCCTAAATATTCTAAAGATATTGTTGAGAAGTATCAGAAAGCTATGCTAATTAAGGATATGGACCTCTCTAAAATGATGGTTCATGCTCAACAGATTGAGGAAGAAAAGCTCAAAAAGGGAAAAAGAGAATGAAAGGGCCAAAATTGGTAGTTTCAACTTTTCTTAATAGAGGTCAAAATGCGGTAATCTTCCTAATTCCACCAGAAATCTTTGGCTCCAGCCCCATCATCTACCAATGCTCCAGTGCCTAAGTTCAAACAAAACAGTCGAGATAGAGCACCTGGCTCTAAGTCTTAGTATAGCGTAAATAGTGTTTGAACCAGCCCAATTTGTAGGAGTTATGGTGAGAACTACAAGGGTGAGTAAATGGCTAGAAATGATCCGTGCTTTGGGTATAGAAAGCTAGGCCACAGAATTAGGGAATGTCTAGTGGTTGGCCAAAAAGGTAAGGATTTTTGTCAACCAAGTTAGTTTAATTTCTCCTCAGCTCTAGTAGGTCGCCCATCTTAGCATGGCGCCATCTCCAGTGCCACCAAAGGGCAACGTCATAATTGACTCTATGCCTTTTGGACTCTACACGATAAAAAAAGTACTCTTGATATGGTTGCTGGTATGTTAAAAAGTCTTTCACCTTCACGTTTATTCACAATTAGAGGCTATGGCTTCACTTTCTTTTGTATAGTCTTCATAGATGACATCCTCGTCTATTCTAATAGTAAAGATGATTATACAAACCATTTAAGGATTGTTCTGCAGACCCTTAAGGATCACCATCTATTTCCTAAGTTCAGCAAGTGTGAATTCTGGTTAAAATCAGTAGCTTTCCTCAGTCACATTATTTTGGATGATGATGTTAGAGTTGATCCTCAAAAGATCAAAGAAGTAAGAAACTAGCATAGAGCCATCTCTCCATCAGATACCAGGAGTTTCATAAATTTAGCTGGTTACTACAGACAGTTTGTTACAGGAATTTTTTCTATTGCTTCTCCCATATCTAGACCGACTTTGAAGTATTTTGAGTTTTAGTGATCAAATTCTTGCGATAAAAGTTTTCAGGAGTTAAAGACTCAACTCATTTCTACTCCAGTATTGACTCTACTAGAGGGTTTAGTTGGGTTTGTAGTTTATTGTGATGCTTCTAGATTTAGTCTTGGTTGTGTGTTGATGCAGTGAGGTAAGGTTATAGCCTATGCCTCTAGATATATCACACCTCATAATAATAACTACCCGACTCATGATCTCGAATTGGCGGCAATTATTTTTGCCTTAAAAATTTGGAAGTATTACATTTATGGGTTCATATTTATGTGTTTATAGATCATAAGAGTTTGTAGTATGTGTGCATTCAGAAAGACCTAAATCTTCATTAGAGAAGATGGCTTAAATTTTTGAAAGACTATGATATGAGTGCATTGTATCACCCAGGTAAGAAAAATATTGTGGTCGATGCCCTTAGTAGACTGTCTATGGGAAGTGTTGCCCATATTGAGGATAATAAGAAGGATTTAGTTCGTTAGGCTCATCAACTTACTAGATTGGGCGTTCGAATTGTTTATTTAGCCGAAGGCAGTATATGGGTTCAAAATGGTTTCTAAATCTTCTTTGGTTTCTGAGGTAAAACAAAACCAAGATATAGCTCCTATTTTGGTTAAGTTGAAGAGGCAGTTTAGGATCACAAGTATAAGGTTTCTCCCAAGGGAGAAATGGTGTGCTTTGTTGTTAGGGTAGGTTATGTGGTTTGAATGCAGATGGTTCATGATATTTTATTGATCCAGGAGCCACTAAGATGTACCACAATTTATAAAAAGTCTATTGGTGGAATGGTATGAAAAAGAATATTGCAAAATTTGTGACTAAGTATTCGAATTATCAGCAGGTTAAGGTTGAGCATCAGATACCTAGTGGTAGCTTTAGGAGTTCAACATTTCCACTTGGAAGTGGGAAGTGTTAAATATGGATTTTGTTACAAGGTTGCCTCATACGTGTCGTTAGCATGATTCTATTTGGGTCATTAGGGATAGAATGACCAAGTCAGCCATTTCTGCCAACCCATACTTCATATTCAGCTAGGGATTATGCTAGACTCTATCTCAGAGAGTTAGTAAATTTACATGGGGTACCGTTGACCATAATTTTATATAGAGGTGCCCAGTTTACCTCTTATTTTTGAAAGGCTTTTAAAAAGGTCTTAGTACCCAAGTTTATCTCAGTAAGGCTTTTCATCCATACACAGATGGTCAAGCAGAGTGTAGCGTTCAGAACTTAGAAGACATGTGGAGAGCTTGTGTTATCGATTTCAAGTATAATTTGGATGACCACTTACCATTGATTGAGTTTAACTACAATAACATCTTTAATAATTCAGATGGCTTCATTTGAGGCTCTTTATGGTGGGATGTGTAGTTCTCATATTGGTTTGAGGTTGGTGAAGCTACTTTGATAGGGACAAATTCAGTGTATGAGGCGATGGAGAAAGTTGGTTGATTTGAGAAAGGATGAAAACATCCTAGAGCCGTCAGAATTCCTATGCATATATGAGGAAAAGAGAGCTTGAATTTTATATTAGTGACTTGGCTCATTTGAAAATTTTGCCCATGAAAGGGGTGAAGAGGTTTGGTATCAAGGGGAAGCTCAGTCCCCTATATGTTGACCCATATAGAATTTTGATCTATTTTGGGAAGGTATTCTATGAGTTAGAATTGCCTGTAGAGTTAGCATCAGTGCATCTAGTGTTCCATGTCTCCTTTCTAAAAAGATACATTTGTGATCCAACTTTAGTTATTCCTTTAGAGGGTGTAGGTGTGGAAGATAGCCTCTCATACAGGGAATTCCCAATGGAAATCCTTGACCACCAGATTCATAGGTTGAGGAAGAAAGAGGTCGCCTTAGTAATAGTTTTGTGGAGGAATCAGATAGTTGAGGAAGCTACTTGAGAAGCAGAAGCCAATATGCGAGCCAAGTACCCCTATCTTTTCTCTATGAATTCAAATTCAGCTTGAGGTAATGGTTTCCTTAAATTAATCCTTTTATTATCTATCTCATCTATCCATCCATCCTTATTTCATAGCATGAATTCATGAATCTAGTTCAGTCTATACATCATGTTTCAAATATAGATATTTAATCATGATTCAGCTCATAAGTGTTCAGTGCATGATCCAGTTTTTCATAATATTCTATCTCAGATAATTTTATTTAAGGATGAATGATCCCAAGGGGAGATATTTTAATACCTCAAATTACATTGCTCTATACTCCTCAAGAGATAGGCCACTAAATTATATTTCTAATGCATCAAGTCTCATCTTAATCCGACATCATGGCAAAAGTTTATGAAAGTTTTCTTCAGGTAATAGTCAGCTATTAGTGGATACGACTCACGTGACGACCCATAACTAGACGTTACGAGTCATTACGAGCAGTCGTAGTCATAACAGAAAGAACTCTCAATATTAGACAGTGACTACGACTCCTCTCCATGACTCGTAACCAATGTCTATGAGTCATAGGGAGGATTCGTAGTCAGAATAGTATGGGTTCCCTAGACTTAGCACAATGATGATGAGTATACCCTACAACTCTAATCAATGACAATGACTCATTAGGAGGGACTCGTAGTCATAACAATGTTCACCCAAGAACCTAGTCCCTTGGCTACAAGTCCAGCATACGACTCATAATAAGACCTTACAAGTTGTTATATGGAATCGTAGCCTGACCAGTATATGATCTAAGAATCCATCCCAGTGGGTATGAGTCCAGTATATGACTTGTAGTCAGACTTTATGAGTTATTATGTGGATTCGTAGCCTGACTAGTAAAGGATTCATGAATCAAGATTTAGACTATGACTCTACCTAATGACTCACAGTCAGACTTAATGAGTCGTTAGGAGGGAAGTCACAGTCATAACAGTGTATGACCAAAATCCAAGCCCTATACCACGACTCTACCTTATGACTCGCAGTCATTCATGACGAGTTGTAAGAGAGAAGTCGTAGGTAGACTAGAAAGGACCTAAAACCTTAGGGTTCCAATTTATGACTCATATCATAACTCATGACCAGTCGTAACAAGTCATGAAGTGAGTCGTAACGGCTAGATGTGGGTTTTCCAGCATAGTTTCCCAGGGACTTGTAAGTCTTTTTCCACTACTTTAAAATCCTAACCCACATCGTTTAGGCTTCCCAAAGATCAATATAAATGGCCTAAAATCCCCAATTACATGATTAATTATAATTTCACTTAGAGAAATCAAAAAGTGGTGATTTTCTTTTCTCCCAAAAAGCAACTAGGGTTCATCAAGCAATTCCAATTCTCAAGAAGATTTCTCAAATATCCTATATTCAAGTATGTGGGATATTTATCAATAGGCCCTTTTCACCCCCTTTTACCTATTGAGTCCCAAAGTTTTCCTAAAACCCTTAAGTGTATTTTATTCTTTATACTTAGGGTTCCATGACAATTATGAATTTTCTTGGAATTACAGTCTATCCTTGAAATTGAACCATGTGTATATGTTATTATCACAAGCGTAGTATTTTTCCATACTCAAAATCATGAATTTCCTTAGTTTAATAAGATATTATGTTTTAAGGTCTTTATTCATGAAATTCTTTACAATATTCCAATGATGTTATCATATATAATTTATTATTCATTGCTGGTGGGTTATGAACATTCGATACCTAGATACTCATGCATGTTTCAGATTTTAAGTTACAAGTCATTCAGATCAAGTTTGTACTAATATATTCAGATCATTATTATCTTGATCATTTATCAGTTTTGAATCATGTTAAACTTTTATAATTATCAATGTCACTTCAGCTAGGAGTAGAACTTAGCACCGAGCGAATCTAGGGATGAAGGCATACCTGCTAGTTTAGTGTAAGACCTTTAGTAGCAGTCCCTAAGTTTTAGAACTATGCAGTCAACGTAGGTTATGAGAGGTCTTCCTGCAAGTATAGGGTTGATACTCTCTTAGGAGTCTCCTACAAGTATAGAGAGACACCCTAGTCCTTCAGGACATCAGTTTAGTGGATCCACATAGCTAGTGTCAGTAATTGTGGTAAGGTACTGAAACTCTTCCAACTGGCATAATAGGTTGGACCCTGATTAGCTCAGATTGGGGCATGTTGGTTAAATTTTAGTTCCCACAGTTTCAGTTCAGTTTTCAGATTATATCAGTTCAGGCTGAATGGCCAAGTGTCTATATATTAGTTATTCAAATTATTTCAGTATATGTTTATGCTTAGTCTTGCATTCTTTTTAGATGTTCATGCATTCATGCTCAATACCTATATGTACATCAGTTAGTTCCTATCTCGCATACTAATATATTCAAAGTACTGATCGCATACTCTCTTTTTCACTATGTTGTCTTATAATATAGATTTGGGCGCTAAGTTCCTAGATCGATCTAGTCCATTCTTGTGCCACTCATCTGCAACATTGGAGAGTCCTCATCAATCGATTACTATTCATATTATTAGTCATGCTTTTGAGTATTTTATTTCATGTTATTTTAGCAGTTAGAGTTAGTTGGGGACCTATCCCAACTCCTCATTACGTTTAGAAGCTTTCAAACAATCAGACAGTTAGTATATTTTTCAATGATGACTTTTAATACACTTGACTTTGTTTTGATAGTCAGATATTTTATAAAATGACTTTCGCACAGTATTGCGTTATCTTCTATTAGTGTTTACAGCTTGTGCCAAATCATAGGTTAGCTTGGGGTCACTTGTGGCCTTAAGCACTGTGTTACAACGAGGGAATAGTCTCGAGTCGTGACAGTACGGATGACACTTCATGTGTTTGTTGTCCTAACATGCTGGCCTTGCTCCTTTGGCACTTCATAGCTTCCATAAGTAACACCAAGGATGTTTTCTACTTTGGCAGAGAATTTGGAATCCGCAGCCTTGGAGGCAGTTAATTAAGTAGCCATTTGACCATGAAAATTACTTTTTTCTGGAGTTGGAGTTGGAGCTGAAGATGAAGTTGGAGTTGGAGTTGTGTTTGACCATGTCTTATTGAATTTTTTTTTTTAGACTTTTGAAAAAACTTTTTTAAATATGATTTTATACCCTCAACTTTTAAAAATTATCAAAATCACCCAACTACTAATTTACCTACTAACATACAACCAAATGATGTTGAGAAAATAATTTATATGTCTTCAATTGATAAAATAATTAACAACAAACTAATTATTATGATTGTTATTCTTCTAAAATTTGAATAAAAATATCACAAGCACGAGTTAAATAAGTTTATCTAACCATAATCGATTGAATTGAGAAAAAATATATTTTGATATGTCTAAAAAGGTCAAAATAATATGTCGAGTCCTAAATTATATGAGAAGAGAAACATATATTTTAAAAATTAAGAATTTCTTAAATAACAAAGATAAAATATAAAATATAACCAAAATATAATATTTTCAAGTCTAAACATAGAACACAGAAAGACGTTATAGAAACAATGCATAAAGAGCATATTATAAATATGTACTGTAAACAATATTACTTCAATAGAGAAAAAATATATTTTGATAAATTCTTAATAGAGAAAAAATATATTTTGATAAATATGACTGATAGAAATAAATATATTTTATATATTCTTAAATTTATTGATGAAAATTCTTAATTATTTTCACTTGAATTAATTATTTTATTGAATTTAATCTTTTTTAAAAAAATTACGAAATTTAGTTAATAAGAGGGATTTGTGTAAAAATTTAAAGATTGGGGTTATATGTAATAATAATAAAAATAGGAATTGGAAGTGGAAAACGAGGAAAACAACAAAAAGTTGTTTTCCCTTTTCGGAATTTAATTCCAGAATTTTTTTTCCAAATTTTCATGGCCTAACACTATAATTTCCAACTCCTGAAAAATTTTTCGAAAAAAAGGAAAAAATATCCATGGTCAAACGGGCCCTATGAATTGACCTTCTTGTTAGACATTTCAGTGTTCTTGAACTTTGAGATAGACGGTAAAGATTGTCCCATTAGGAGTGTCAAAATTTATTGGACGGTAAAATTTTTGAGATCGAAAAAATAATAAAGTGGGACAAGAAAAATATTGCAACAATCGTTTTATTGATTTCAATATGTGAGTGTTACTATCTTTATGAACCTTCTGATTTGCCTTTTCCAATATAAATTCAAGGACTTCGAGCTTGACTTGATTTAAAACTTGATTGTGAATTTGATAGATTTGATCTTGACTTATACTTAAATTCAAGGGCTTTTGAGCTTGTTCTTGAATCTTGTGGTCTTGATCTTGAATCTTGATGAACCTGAATGCTTGATTTGTAACTTGTAGAGAAGCCTGGTGTGTTTGATCCACGAGCTCTCTCTTATTTTTTGCTAGAGTTATTGGTCGCTTTTCTGAATTATGAGACTCGTATTTATAGTTGTAGGAAGGAAAGAGTCATGGTGAAGGCGAACTTCTTTTGCCCAATCAAGTTTAAGTGACATTGCACACTTTTGTGGATTTTTTATTTCACTAGGTCTACTGCATCATTTTGATATGTGGCATGATCCTATTGACTTCGTCGCTTGACTAGACATGCCACATCATTCGACGCGTAGCGCTCAATTAGGCATCTAGAATAAGATAACATCCTGAGCTTAACAAAATGGGCTCATCATTTGTAGAGCAAATTAATGGACTAGCCAAATAAAAAATTAATCTTTAATTAAATCTGTATTCTTTGAATTTAAATAATTAATACATTCATATTAATTCATTACATTTATTTGAACTATTATATTTCAAATATAATTTGAATAAAGCTTATGACTACAACATCATATTAATCATGAATTAAACTTTGTACAAATTAAATATGAATAAATTTAGATATATTTAGATAGCGTAACTAATCATGATTGGGTACGACTAAATTATACCAGCCGTACATAGTAGTTAATTGAGATGAGATCTACCTATATTTTTTATTTTTTTTGTATTTGTATTAATATTAGATTATTATATTAAATTACTAGTTGATGTGAGATCAAAATTGTATATTTAGTCATCTGTTGTCTCATATTTAGTATTATTTAGTATTTTTATTTATTCTTTTTGAACATTGATTTTATGAATTATGCTTAATATTATATTTTTATTTGTAGGATTAAATTGACATGAAGATGAAAAAGTTTGAAGTAAAAACAAAATTAAAATTAAAAAGTTATATAAGGAAATTAAGCAGACAGCTTAATGGATTAAATATATATATTAAAATAATAAATTTATTACATTCAAATTGAATTGGAAAGACCTACTCATTAGTAGCAAACAAGAATGGCAATGGGGCGGCGCGAGTGGGGGTGGTGCGAATTTTAGGCTATGTGGGGCGATGCAAGTTTTAGACTATCTGGGTGCAGTGCGAGTGTGGGGTGGGTTTAAGTAAGTATTTTTTAAAATGTGTGGAGGGGGGAGGAGGCGGTTGCGGGTATATGTGGGTTTAAACTAAAAAAGTTAAAGATTAGTATTATTCTCATAAATCTACCTAAAATTATATGTATTCTTCACTTAAAATTTTATGATACTTAAAACATGTATAATAATACAAACAAACAATTTAATAACTTTTTAAATTTCTTTATTCATCTTAATGAAAATTTGATATTTGATCATTGCTTGTACATGTGACACTTATTTGGTAATTTCTTAGTGAAAAGTCATATAATAGAAATTGATTGTTACTATTTCCTAGTATTGAAAATATTATGATTTTTAGTGGAGTTACAAATTTTTCAAAAATGAAAAAAGCAAAAGTGTGGGGCAGTGCAGTGCAGATATGCGTGGGTATGGTGGGTTTATGCGGATTTAAAGATGATGTGGTGCAGCGCGGAGCAGTTTTAAAATTTATGGGTTTAGAGAAAATATCCACCATACCCGCACCGCACCATTGCCACCTTTAGCAGCAAACAACGAATTTGAGGCAGCCACTAGAGTTGATGCAATCCAGTTTACTTTTAATTGGGTTTTTATTTTTTAATTTATTTTAGAGTTTTTCTTACACCTATAAATATTCCATAAATCTAGTTTTTATATAATTTTTAACAACTTTTAATAATTATTAAAATATTAATATTAATACTTTAGAGAAGTAGCTTGTAAACTTATAATTTAGAGAAAACTTGGAGTCGTCGTGGAGGTCGGAGAAAATTGATTTATTCTTTTCTTCTTCATCTTTATTAATTTTTCTTTTAGAATTCAAGATTTCGGATTTACTCTACTCAATTTGTAAGTTTTTTATTACGATTTTATCTATGATTTGTAATTGTGATTTTCAAGTCATGAGTAGCTAAATCCTACAACTAGGGTTGTGTGAACCATGATGAATAAGCAAAGTAGGTTAAGTGTGAAGTCATTCTAGATGGGTGTTCTTGCATGTATTGGAGTTTTTCTCGCTGTGATTGCGTTTTTAACGGTCGTAAATGTTAGGAACTCGCTTGTACTCTATACTTGTTCGAGAGAGAGAGGTAGAGACTAAGAAAAGGAGATCATAACAGTAATTTGAAGCTACCCACCTCCATCAAAATTAACTTGAGACCGTGGGGAGATTGTTAATCTATGATTATAAAACAATAGCTAATAATGCGGCGCTCTGAGATCGAGGGGAGATGAATGAAATTCACCCAAATCAAAGTCGAGAGACGGTTAGGTGATACATAACTTGTTATATTTTGCATGCAAGACATTGAGATAGTTTGACAAGCACGAACAACCTATGCAGTTATGAAGTAATGGAGAATATAGTCCTGGATAATCATTCTCATTGATTTTCTCAAGATAAACTGATATTTGTTTACTTGTTACTTCAATTTACAAACTGTTGATTTGTTATTTTTAATCTCCCTTTTCAAAAATAACTAATTAATAGTCTAAATAACCGTGTTACCTAGGTCCCAATCATATTTCTCTTGGGATCGACCCCAACTTTGAACTTTGTTTGATTTTATATTTATTCGACTACCGCTTTATACTTCATTGTGAGGTGCAATTTGGGCGATATCAGTAGTATTAAACTATTAATTAGCGATGATCATAGTTGTAAATGATAAAAGCATAATACATAGATGTATTTTTTAATTTGACTTCAACTTGCGCCAATATCTCTCAATTTTGGGTGTGCAATAGACACTTAAACTTGAATAAAGTTGAATAAATAATATATGATATTATACTTGGTTAATTCCTGTCCTATGTGGCATCCTATATTATGCCACATAAATATACATGTCTATTTATTTAATTTATATAAATGTAAATGTCTATTTATACATATTCATAATTAAAAATTATAAATGCAAGTTGATGTCAATTAAAAAAAAGGGTTAAAACTGTTTAATCCCTCGAACTTTGCTGTAAAAATCAAACACCCTCCTCAACTTTGAACAATAATCATTCTCCCTCCTTTTTTCTATTTGATTTTTAAAATACATATTTTACCCTTATATTTATATAAATATTTGTATTTCTTTAAAAAAAAACTTTTTATAAAAATATTTTTTTATCTTTTAATCTATATAATATATTTTCTATAAAAGTTAAAAATTATTTTTAACTTAAAAAAATAAAAGTGAGAAATATTAATTGAGTATATAAATTGATGACAAACTATAATGAAATAAATGAGCAAAATAGTAAAAATTAATTTTATTAAAAATCAAATCTCTAATATATATTTATACGTGAAAATAATAGGTAATTATAATTTTATAAATATATTTCAATATAGGTATACAAATTCTCGAGCCCACCTTTTAACATTATTACAAAATTCTTTTATAATTAATTACAAAATCTAAAGGTACTTTTTACATTCAAATTTTTTATATTATATGTATTACGTTTGTATGTGAGTATGTAATTATGTATATGGATGCATATTTTGATTTTCTCTTATTCTTTAATGTCTATATAGACAAACGAGTTTTGGTTGTTAATATGAATTATTTTCTAAATTATAATTTAAAATTCATCAACAACAATCATTTGATTTGTAATAAATATACATCTATAACAACATCAAATCTAGTGAAATTTTTTAAGTGAGGTCTGAGGAGGGTAGGGGTACACAAACCTTATCACTATCTCGGAGAGGTAGAGAGATTGTTTCCGAAAGACCCTCGACTATTAATTATTTTTGTATACCTACATTGAAATATATTTATAAAATTATAATTGCCTATTATTTTCACGTATAACTACATATTAGAATTTTGATTTTTACTAAAATTATTTTTTACTATTTTGCTCATTTATAATATTATAGTTTGTCATTAAATTATATACTCAATTAATATTTTTTAATTTTATTTTTTATCTTAAAAAATAATTTTTAACTTTTATATAAAAGATGTTATATAGATTAAAAATAATAAAATATTTTTACAAAAGAAGTTTTTTTTTTTTTTTAAAAAAAAAAAGAGATACAAATATTGATATAAATATAAGGGTAAAATAAGTATTTTAAAAAATCAAATATGAAAAAAAGGGAGAGTGATTATTATTATTCAAAGTTGAAGGGAGTGTCTGATTTTTATAGCTAAGTTCGGGGATATAGCGATTTTAACCCATTAAAAAAAATATTTATATATCATGAACATGATAAATGTGTACAATTTTTAATGGCCAATGGAGTGTTGTGATTTGTGCATGCATATGCAGATGAAATTTTAATTAATGTGATAAATGTGCATCGGAGAAATTAATGGCGTACTCTTAGTGGGTCGTTAAGTAAGATGAGGAACAACAATTTTAAAATAAAATATTAAACTATTTCAATTTGTGTTCGAATAAAATATTAATTTGTTTTAAAATTATTCATTTTATTATTTATATCAAAAGGATGAAAATGAAATTAATTATTCGATATAAAAATAAAGATAAAAGAAAAAACTATATAAAAAGGATTCCACATTGAATGAACTTCATTAAAAAGGGTGTAAAAATGGATATAGGCAAAAAGGCAATAGGGATAGCCACGTGTATAAAAGTACTCCCGTATGTTCTTTTTATCAAAAATTATTATTTCTAATTATTTGTTAAATTTATAAAATTAAGAAAATAATATGTATACTTTTTCTATTTTTATCTCAGTATTAAATAATTATGTAAAGTAATAATAGTGATAAAATTTAAAGTTTCAAAAAAAAAATACACTTTTAATTATTGATTTCTTAGTTGTGGCAGATCAACATTAATCAAGTAATAATGAACGAAAGAAGTAATAAAATAAAATATTGAACATAAAATATTTTACAATATTTTATAAATCCTTTTTTCGTCTACTTTACTAACCATCTATTTTTAGGATACTGATCAAGTAAAAGTGGATGGAAGATATAAAATTTAATTTATTTTAATAGGTGGTCTGTTTTATTAATGATTTTAATAATTTTTTTCGTTTTATATATCTAAGTTCGATTGAATATATATATATAAAATATATATATATATATATATATATATGTAAATAAATAAAATTTTGATTATCTCATCATAATTTACATTGATGATAAAACATCATATTAATTATGAATTAAACTTTGTACAAATTAAATATGAATAAATTTAGATCTATTTAAATAAGGTAAATGATCACGATTGGGCACGACTAAACTGTACCAGCTGTACATATTAGTTAGTAATTGAGATGAGATCTACTTATATTCATTTTATACGAGGGGCCCTTGCTAGAATGATCCAAATATATGTGATTTTTTCTCGCAATTTATGTGATATAAATAAAATTTAGATAATCAATTATATTTTTAATATATTTTTATATTTTTAATTTGTTCGCTATTGTAATTTATAATACCTTTTGACATTGTAATTTAATATTTTAAGTTGATAGTTATTGTAATTTATAATACTCTCTCCTTGTTTAAACTTTTATTGCATTGATAGTCAATTATATATTTAAACTAATTTAATTTTTTTATTATTGTGATTTATAATACTTTTTCGTCTAATACAATTTAAGTGACATTGATATAATTTCAAGAATCAATCAAATATCACGATTGAAGTAGTGAAGCAGACATATCTTAAATGACTCATAATAACTAATTAGAAATGAAAAAATAAAATTGTTATAAAAAATTTAAGTGAGCCTCATATAAAATGTTAAATTACATCAAAATATCAAGATTTGATTTATCATCTTGTATCTATTTTATCCTTTTTATTAAATATATTTTTTTTTTTAATATCTAGATAACTTGTGATAATTAATTAGAAGTGATATAGTAAAAGTACGGTTGAAGCAGAAACAGAAGTAGAAGCAGACATGTCATAAATGTCTATTTTACTTTTTATTAAATATTATTAATTTTCTAATATAGAAATAATATATAAAAATTAATTAGGGTGATATAATAAAATCACAAATCAAATAGGCAGATGCAAGCAGACCTATCAATGATCAGCTATCTACTTGAGTTGACTGCTCACTCGCTCTTCTATATAATAGTAATTACTTCTATTTTGTAATTAATAGTAGATTATTATATAAATTAATAGTATTAAACTATTAATTAGTGATGATCATAACGGCAAATGATAAAGGCATAATATATAAATGTATTTCTTTAGTTTGACTTCAACTTGCTTCTTCATCTTTAAATTTTGAGTGTGTATAGATAAATACTTAAATTTGGATAAAGTTGAATAAGTAGTATGTGGTGTCTTACGCGGCTAATTTATATTTTATGTGACGTCCTATATTATGCTACATAAAATATGTATGTCTATTTGTTTAACTTTACATAAATTTAAATTCTTACTTATACAAATATAAAATTTAAAAATTATAGATGAAAATTGAGACCAATTAAAAGAACTATTTATATATTATGCACATGATAAATGTGCTCAATTTTAATGACCAATGGAATGTTGAGATCTATGCATGCATGTGCCGGATGAGATTCGAATTAATTTGGTAGTGTGCATTAGAGAAAGTGATGGCGTACTCTTTGGGGTCGTTGAGTAAGACGAGAAATAATAATTTAAAAATAAAATATAAAATTATTTTATTTTGTATTTGAATTAAAATATTAATTATTGAAGTTATTCATCTTATTATTTGTATCAAAAAGCTGAAACTGAAATTAATTATTCCATATATAGATAAATAAATTAAAAAACTATATAGAGAGGAGTCCACATTGAATAGACTTCAGTAAAAAGAGTGTAAAAATGGATATAGGCAAAAGTAGGGGCGGATCTACATATAAGGTAGGGATTCATCCGAATCCCCTTTGATGGAAAATTGTACTATATATATATGGTTAAAATTATTTTTTATGTATATACAGTAGATGTCGAACCTCCTTCGGTTAGTTCGTATGTTCACTTGTGAACCTCCTTGATGTCAATCCTGACTCCGCCACTTGGCAAAAGGCAATAGGGACAGCCACGTGTAGAAAAGTACTCCCGTAGTTTCGCCTTATGAAAAATAATTGCTTCTAATTATTTGTCAAATTTATGAAATTAAGAAAATAACATGTATTTTTTTATTTTTTAACCTCAATATTAAATAATTACATAAAATAATGAAGTCGTAGTAGTAAATTTTAGAATTTCAAAAAGAATTACAATTTTAATTATTAAATTCTTAAAAGGCATGCCAGGTCAACATTAATCAAATAAAAATGAACAAAGGGAGTAATAAAGTAAATAATCAAACATAAATTCTCTTACAGTATTTTATTAATCCTCTTTTCGTCTACTTTACTAGACATTCATTTTTAGTATGTTGGTCAAGTAAAAGTAGATGGAAAACATACAATTTTTAATTTATTGTAGCAGGTTATCTGTTTTATTAATTATTTTAATAATTATTTTTCTTTTATATATCTTAGTTCGATTGAATATAAAGAAAATTTCTGAACTTTGTGATCTTTTAGTTAAACAAACACATATTGGAGTTCGTGCCAGTACATACACAGTGTATGCTATTTTTTTAATCCCAATTATGTGGTGTAGATGAAATTTGAAAAGTCAATAAATTTTTATATATTTTAAAATATTTTACGTTGTTAGTTATTGATTTATAGTGCTGCTTTTACATAATTTTCAGATATTATATGCTATTCTTTTTGTCCCAATTCTTGTGACACTAATGAAATATTTGAGAAAATCAATCAAACTTGTTATATAGTTTAGATATTTTAAGTTGTTAATTGTTTTATGATTTATACGACTTTTTATGTAATTTTTAAGTAATACTCTCTTTATTCCAATTTTTATGACACCAATAGAATTTGAAAAGTCAAGCAGATTTTTTATACATTTCAAATATTTTAGTTTGATAATTATGATTTATATTACTTTTTACGAAATTTTCAAACAAGATATTCCAATTTATGTTGCATTATTGTGATTTTATTATTTTTCACAAATTATTTAAATGATAGATCACAATTCATGTTGCATTGATAATATTTAAAGTCAATCAAAAATTTTTATGTGTCTCCAAATATTTAAATTATTAATTATTGTAATTTATAATGCCTTTTAATTACACAATTTTCAAATATATAACAAGTTAAAGCTAAAAATAAAATAATTAAATTAAAATAAAAAAATAAAACTAAAAAGATATCCTCGATCAGAAGCAGACAGTTGAAAGTAGACATGACAACCGCCAGTTGCTTGTGAAATTCAAGAGGGGGGATTGAAATTTTCTTCTATGAGTCGATTACTGACTCCTCACATCGCCTGCAGATCAAAACACTTCACAAACGGATTAAACTTAAACAATTAAGCACGTAAATAATAAAGCATAAAGTACACAACACAAAGATTTATCCTAGTTTGGCATACCAATCTAATGCCAACGTCCAGTCCCCTTGGGTATCAAATATCCTTTTGATCGTTGAAAGTTTGATTCGAGTACAATGATAGGAAACAAGTTTTCGAGTACAATGATAGGAAACAAGTTTTGAAGATTTACTTTGCTATCCATATCTTTTGACACAACTTCAGTTGATGTTACAAAGTTGACTTGATCCTACTCTTTATATAACAATTGTAAACTAAAGTTACAAAGCCTTGTTAGACTAAGATTGAGACACTTTGAAGTTTCCGCTTGAAGTTGCGTAAGAAGTGTCTGTCTTCGGTCTTTTTCTTTTATAGTCTTCGGCTGCTATTCTTTATAAGAAAACCCAAGAGATTTCTTCTCAATTAAGGACTTAGATTGATTCCTTGATTGAGGAATATAACCATTTGATATGTCCATATACGGCTTTGGATCACGTCCATATCAGATATGTCCGTGATCTGTTTTCAATTTAATCTGAATGTCTTATGTGATAATTTCGTCCTTCCTTCTTTTGTTTAGATTCTGATTGATTCTTTGATTGATCTTGATCTCCCGTTCTGCCGTGATTCTGGAATGATAATTCCTTTTTCAGTCATATTTGATTTATCTGCCATGTTTGTTAGAATGTCATAAATCTTTTTGCGATTGAATGTCCTTCCTTTTCTGGAGCCAGCTTCCTTCATTAGTGGTCTTGAATATCCTGCAAGGATTCTCTTGTTAGTTTGTCATTATTAAAATATAAATTTTTGAGGCTAACAATCTCCCCCTTTTTGATAATGATAAACATGAGTTGACTTCCCTGCCACTCAGCTTGCTCCCCCATACTTTGTAACCATCATTTGGCTTCGCTCCCCCTGACTTGTGATCATCTCTGTTCCGTGTTTCACTAGTCAACCTTTGTATGTTGACAATCGACTTTTTCCTGCTGACTGATGGATATTTTCCTTCTTATCTTTTCTCTCCTTTTCGGCATAATAAAAAAGAATAGCAACAAATGAAAATAGCATATACAGACAAAGCAGCACATAATTCATATAGTAGTAGATAACCACGGATAGTCATAATTAAGTATAGAAAAAAAATTATCAAAACAAAGTAAGAAAAAATCATCTTTCATAACCCAGAGACGTAAGGGACAGGACCCCCTTTTGAATGACAAATTCATAATTCATCATTTTGCCAGAAAATAGGTAAAGTGTTATGCCTGTTTTGACAGAACTTGCCCTAAGATTTCTTAATGTTTTTGACAAAGGAAGAGTAGGAGTTTTGAACGCAGGCGTCCAGATCATCATTCGAGGAAGAGACTTAGGATTTCAAGGAGTCCATGCGAGAGAAAACTCGAGAGAACAACTTTACTCCTTATTTAAGCCCTCAATCCCCAGTCGGATAACGCTTATGTCAGAGCTTGTGTTTTTCCCAAGGTCCAAGAGCTTGGCAGTAGACTCTTGGAGTTGCATGATGCCTTCCTTGATATCCTTAAACTGTGTTTTGAACTCTTCAAGTTCCTTCATCAAAGAGACAGAGGGGTTAGTGACAGACTTACTTACCTTCAGAGGATCATTCTTCGCTCGAGCAGACTCCTTTCTGTACCACTCATTTTCCACCAGGATATATCCTATGCTGCTGAAAGTTCTTGAATCGGGGGATAGACGGAGAGATCGATGGAGTAGAATAGGAGGATCCGAGTGATAAGAAGTCCATATAGAAAACTGGTTGAGGCATTTGCTTCCCTTGCGCTCTTAAACATGTACTCGCAAATCCAAGTTGCCCAGTTTATTTTGATCTTTTTGACCAGACAGTATAGAATAAAGACATCACGATAAGTAATGTTGCTGAGAGATCCTTTCTGGGGATCAAAGTGGTGGCAATAATATGAGACATAATATGATATTTGAAACAAATACATAAGGGACCAAAACTAGTTGACACAGATTCAGAATCAGACAAAAAATTTTTGGCTTTCTCAAAGCCCACCTTAAAATCTTCAGGCCAATTATTATTCATGAAGGGAACAAAACCAGAGAATTTTGTATCAAAAACTTTCTCGAATAGAAAGTTGTTCAAGACAATTTTTATGCCGAGCACAAAAGTCTCAAACTCCCTACTGTCTGGGGAAAGTCTAAGATTGGCGTAGAACATACGAACAGGGTCCTCAAAGACTAGAGTTCCACAGAGTCGAAAAACAAGGATAGATCTTGAGATTTGAAGAATTAGATAACATTGCACGAGGCATCTTTAAGTTGACTAAAATTGATGATACACCTAGGAACAATTGGACGATTCTTGAAAGAAAGAAACTTTTCTTTAAAGAAGTTTGTCTAGAATCGATGCATCTCATTTGGAGGATGAGAGTTACATAGATATGGATAGTTTTTCTTTATCGAAGAGACAGGGCTGGGAGAGGATCGTCGTCTCTTAAGAATAATGGATGGAGACTCGTTGGAGGATTCTGAGAGAAGGATGGGACCATCAGAGGAAACTTTAGAGATGTTAGCCATTGATCGAGGTTTGGGCATGACAGAGTGAAGGGGAGGGTTTTCAAAAAGGATAGAGTGAGGGATAAGGAAAGCTGGTTAAGAAAACCCAAGGAAGCGGCAGTTCGGAGAGAATAGGAATGGAGAAATGAAAAGACGTAAAAGGAAAGAGGACTGATGGAGGTGAAGAGACACAACATGGAGAAGGTTGGGGGCGGTAGAGGTGGCATGGGAACGGTGATACAATGATTACAACCCATTTAAAAAGAGTCTCTTTTTGAAAAGGGTAAAAATTGGATTAAGTAAAAAAATATTGTGGCAAAAAATGACTTATGAGTCTTTAATGCAAAATCTTTTAGAAGGCTTTTTTCTTTGTAAAAATAAAATTTGACTAAGTAAAATTATTTGTGACAAAAAATATGACTCATAAATCATTGGCACCAAATCTTTTTCTGAAAACTCAAGATTTCTAAAAAGATAGAATCAAGGACAGAAAGTCATTAACTTTAACACACTAAACCTTAATTTAAGCAGACAACCAATCACGAATTTTACACACGTCCTGAGCACAATTTCAAAAGACACAGTAAAACCAGGTGGTTGATGCAGGATTCAGAGAACTTAAGTACAACGGCTTTTGAGAGTTATGTATACTGCTCCGTTTGTTGGTGAGTCAACTAAAGTTCGTTCCTTGTAGAGTCATGATTCTGGAGCAATGCTCATGAGAGAAGCTTTATCAGAGTGAAAAAATTCTTAAAATAATGTTAAAATTATTAGTAGAGTACGCAATAAAAATAATAAATGACAATATTTAAAGAAAAGCAACTTAAAAAAATGTCAACAAATAAGGACAATATTTGTATTGGATTTTGACCTTGTCATACGAAAGAGTATTTTCCTGGAGGGAAAAATATCTTTATAATTTATCTTTTCAGTTGAAAGAGTTAAATCTGAATGGGGTATAGTCGACTCTAGTAACATTTCCTCAGGCGTTATCACTAACAAATTTTCGTCTAAAATGATCGAGCCTTCTTTTTTTTGCTACACTTTTGGAATATCTGCTATTAATCCTATTATTTTGTAGATCTTTTAGTCATGTTCCTTCAAAACAAAAAAGATTAATTTTGCTTAGGTACCCAAGCAGTCTTGGATCCTTGCGGGTTAGATGTACTCCTCTTGGACTTCCAAACCCATATATTTTTAGGCTTATCCCTACAACTGTAGGATTTTGCCCTCTCTGTCCAAAGATGAAACAAACGGGCCCTTGATAGGAGAAATATTTCTTAGCTGGTTTAAATAACCCTGATAAGAAGATCGAGTAGTTCTTAAACAAGTTTGATCTTACGAAACTATGGTTGGGGAATGCCTGAAAATTATTTAATTTTATTCTTGTATCATCAAGCTCTTCATGAAGTAGGTCGATTTTGATTTGACATGCTTCAATTTCTATTTTCCAATTTCATCATTCCTCTTTGAGTATTACAATTATGGCAATCATGTAGTCTTACCTCACTTGATTCACCAGTTTCCATGAAGCATATATTCGCGACTTCTACCTCTTCTTCGGTTTTATCTTCATCACTCCAGGCTCTGAAGTTTTGATTCTTCCTGGAGATTCTTTTTTTCAATTCAGGATAGTTGTATTTGAAGTGACCAGGCTTTCCACAGTAATAGCAACATTCGTCATTTCTTATGGAATTATTACTTCTGCCTCCTTAGGATCCTTGCTATCTCTGTCTCATGATCTGCCTTACCCCACAGTTGATAAGGGTCATTCCTTCACTAATAGCATTTTCCAGAATGTCCTTCTCTCCAGTTGGAGTGGTGTTAAAAGCTACTGATTTTTTCTTTTCATTCTTATAAAATTTTTTGATATAATTTTTCTTATATGCAATAAGGTTATCTTGCAGTTCATCATATGTCATGTTGTGAAGGTTTCCGTCATCCAATATGGAAACCTTGTTTTCCCAAGTCTTTGGGAGACTTCAGACCAGCTTCTGGACTTTCAGGCTGTGTAGATGGATCATCCCTAGTGATTTTAGTTCACACATGATTTTACTGAATATGGTGAACATTGATTCAATATCCTTATTTTCTTCCATTTTGAATAACTCATATTCATTTACAAGAGAAGTATTTTTTTAATTTTTGACTTTGGTGGTTCCTTCATAGGTTACCTTCGATTTGTCCCATATTATTTTTTTGTCTCACACATTGAGATCTTGTCATACTCTTCTCCGCTAACTGCACATAAAAGTAAACTTATAACACGTGCATTAGTTTGAATTACTTTTTGTTGTTCTTTGGTGACCTCAAAGTTTTCAAGGTCCTCACTGTCAGAACTTTTAGACTTTTTATCTTTGTTCTTTGACTTTTCCTTGAGCCTTGAAATCAGATTTGGACCTTTCTTGATGATGTTTCAGCTTTTGACGGAATATTTTAGGCCATTTTCTTAGGATAATTATGTGTTTTCAAGCAATTATTGTTATATTTAACATTGGACTTTATTGTTTTCAGGACAAGAACTGAGCGTAAATAATAACTTAGAACAATTGGGCAAAACAAGAGAAAAATGACAAGCGACAACTTAGGCGACGGACCATCGATCATACGATGGACCGTTGGCCTAACCGTCACCCAAAAGAAGAATACAGTGTCACTGGAAGTCCCACGACAGTCCAAGTGATGGAATGCCGACCCTGCAATGAACCGTAACCCATCTTGCCACCAAAAAACAGAATGCAGTATCACTGGAGCTCCATCGACTATCTATGCGATGGACTGTCACCTCAGCGATGAACTATTGCCTAACCCGTCGAGCATGACACAATAATTTTGAGTTTAAATTTTGAAAACCTAGTTCCTGGAATCTTGTAAATATTAAGTATTTAGGTTTTATGTCATAACTTTTTATAGTATTACATACTTTCTCCTCTATTGAGAGCATTGTAACACTTTTCTTTGAGATTTGAAGCTAGAAACTAAGATCTGATTATTATTTCCATATTTTCCATTGAAGATTGAGAAAAACAATACTGTAACTTTTGTAAGTACTCTCTTAAAGCTATTTATGAACATCAATATTTCTTTGATATCTTAGATGGAGATGAGTAGCTAAACTCCCATAACTAGGGTTATGGGAGCCTTGATATAGAGAGCTTTTTAGGGCTGTGAATCCATTCAATTTCTAACATCTATTTAAATTGCATGAATTTCTTTTCATTATAACGACGTCTCTTGGTTGCAAACTTGAGAAGTGAGCCCATGAACACCATTTGTTTGAACAAGAAAGTCGATGTTAGGAAAAGAGGTGATTCACATGAAATTCATGGGTTTACCCTTGGGTTAGGGGTTAATTCCCTAACGGGATCAAACCTCATGAGAGTTTTATTAAATAATACATGAATCCTTTAAGTTCGAAAGAAGTAAAGGATGAAATATCTATTAAGTTTAGAAATGAGTGGGTAATTCTTAGAATTCACTAGTTCTTGCAATTGAAAATATAAGTTATAAATCAGGCACAAATGCACAACCCTAATTGTTTGAACATCTTGGTGAGCATAACTCTAGTTAATTCATTCTCATTGAAATCATACTTGTATTAACTCTCAATAGCTGGATCTTTGTGTGATACAAGAACGAAATAATATTGTTAACACATTAAATTCCCCCTTTTATTTCAAAACCTTAGATCAACATTCCTTTAAGAATCAGTTTACTTAGTTATGCAATTCCCTGTGGGATTTGACCCCAACCTTTGTTGGGCTCTATATTTGACAACGACCGCTTACACTTTCGTAAGAAAGTTGTCATTTGGGCGTATTAAAGGTTGGTGCTGTTGCCGGGGAATACGATTACCAATTAAGTATGTGATTGTTAATTGACCTTTCGTCAAAGTTTCCCAAATTTTACTTTTTGTTTGTTGTTTTTGTTTTATGCAGGTTGATCATTTTGTATACCAAGTACATGGATATCTAGTGAACCTTTATTACGTATTCATCTAGAAGCTCAACTTATTGGTAGAATAGATGGTCAACAGGACCTAGAGAGAGTAGCTACTCAGCAGGAAGCAGCTAGACTAGCTACCTTGGTAGCTGCACAAGTGAACCAGCAGAATATGGATATTGCAGGTTAGGAGCTAAACCCAGATGATGATGATTTATTAGATATGGTCAAACCGATGTATGCAGACAATGTGCCTGTACCGACAAATAGGAATGTCAATAGAAATTGTCCTATTAGGGCGAGACCAGAATGCGAAACCGTCCAATTTAATCTAGAAGATGATGATATGACTAGGATAAAGCTAGTACAACAGGGGATATTATTCCTCTGCCCTTAGCACCTAGAGCCAAGTTTAATATCATGAGCACTATGATCAAATTATTGAATCTTAAAGGGCTGTTTAGTGGACTTATGGGTGATGACCCCAATATGCATTTAGTTAATTTTATCTCGATATGCAAATTGTTTGAAAACCTAGGAGTTAGGCAAAATGTTATGTGGTTGTGGCTGTTTCCATTGTCTCTGTTTGGGGAGGCAACTTTATGTTTGAATGGGCTAACTCCCAACTCTATTACAAACTGGAGCAAACTGAAAGATGCTTTCCTAGAAAGGTTCTTTCCGCCGTCCAAAAGGGCACAATTGAGAGATAAGATCAGCAACTTCAGATAGCTTCCAACTGAGGCTCTTCATAAGGCTTGGGAGAGGTTCAAGAAGAAGCTTATGCAGTTTCCAAATCATCAAATAACTAACGTCCCCCTGATGGAGATCTTTTATCGTGCCTTAAACTCTGTGACAAAGCCAGTAGTGGATAATGCTACAGGTGGGGAATTCATGGATCTCGCTTTTCCTGAAGTAGCTGAGATGCTTGATCGTATGATGAAATAAATTAGAGATTGGAATACCAGAGATTCTGAGGTAGCAAGCTCTACTGTATCTATTAGCATAACCACAGAGCAGAGGTGGAGGGAAGAAGAACGTGACCAGGACATGGCTTACATAAAAACCCAGATGGATCTTCTCACTAAGAACTTATTATTGGGAAAGATAGAGAAGGTTAAAGTTGTAACGTCACAGAAAAGGGCAGACTCTAATTCTGAGGAGAAAGCCAATTACTTGAATAATTAGGGGGTTTCCGAGGTGGTGGCCAAGGAAACCAATGTTGGAACTACTATGGAAAATCTGGCTATATGCACTAGGATCAAGGCAATTGGAAGAATAAGAATGATAGGAGTGGGTTGTATGTTTGCCCTGGAAATCGTGAGGCTGCTGCGACTAGTTCGAGGAAGATGTCCATGGAGGACATGATGGCTAAGTTATTAAAGGGAGTATAAGTAACCACTACTGGGTGGTTGATATGAAAAGTGATTTATCCTCGATGAATCAGTTGGTTGATCCACCTTCTACTTCAATAAAATAATTGGAGCAGCAGATGACCCAAGTGTCTACCGCATTCAATTAGAGGAAGAGTGGCACCCTACCAAGCAACATAGTTCAAAACCCAATGAAGAATGGTTCATGTATGGCAGTTACCACTAGGAGTGGTAAGGTATTGGCAAGCCCTTCTATGGGCAAGCTTATGGTTGATATTATATTAGATGATGTTGAAGAAATAGACATTGATCATCCAGTGGAGTCTGAGAAACTGGATGAAGTTATTGAGGATATACCATCCAACTATCAGCAGATTGATGAGTTGGAGAAGAGAAAGGGAAAGGAGGTTGAAGTGGTGGTTACCACTCTCCCAAAATGACCTCCTCTATTTCCCCATAAGTTGAAGAAGAAGGCCGATGACACAAAGTTTGGTAAATTTATGTCCATATTTAAGCAACTGATAATCAATTTGCCTTTGATGGAGGAATTAAAACAAATGCCCGAGTACAGAAAGTTCATAAAATACCTTGTCACGAAGAAGTGGATAGTTAGCTATGAGCTGGCGGACAATCTCCATCATTATGGTGCTATCTCCACAAGGTCTTTGGTACAGAAGAAGGTAGACCTGGGAGTATTTACCATCCCGTGCACTATTGGGTCTCTTTATTTTGCAAAAGATCTATGTGATTTGGGAGCTAGTATAAACTTGATGCCACTTGTTGTGTATAAGAAATTAGGTTTAGGGGATCCTACTCCCACAAACATAAACTAGTTATGGTGGACAAGTCTGTGAAGCAGCCCATGGGGATTCAATATGATGTATTAGTAAAGGTGGCCAGTTTCATATTTTTGGCTGATTTTGTCATTCTCGATTGCGAGGTGGATTTTGAGGTGCCCATAATTTTGGGTCGACCTTTCCTCGCAACTAGGAATGTACTTATTAATTTAAGGGAAAATGAGCTATGATTAAGGATGAATGATGACGTAGTTCAATTTGATGAATGTTAGTCCATGAAACAACATAAAGATATAAGTGTATTCTTTATTGTGGATGTCTACTATGAGGAGGAGCGGGAAGTGCCTATAGAAGAAAAAATTATTGTGGAGACTTTAGCCGCTGTATTGATGAATTTTGATCATGACGGTATCAAAGATTATGAGGAGACTGTGTGTGCCTTAATGGGCATGGGTATTATTCATATGCACCCAAGAAGTTGGATTTGGACTTGAAAAATTATCCAAGTCCACCTGCTAAGCCTTCGATAGAAGAGCCACCTACCTTGGAGCTGAAAAAGTTGCCCGACCATTTGAGGTACGTGTTCCTAGGCAGTGGTAATACACTACCTGTTATTATTATGGCTGATCAAGGTGAGCAATAGGTAGAAGCCCTCACCTCTGTTCTTAAGTAATATAAGAGGGCTAATGGTTGACGATTGTAGATATCATCATCATCCCCCTTGGTATATGTACATATAAGATTCAACTAGAGAAGGATTGTGTCCCGACTATTGAGAACCAATGTCGTCTAAACCCACCTATGAAAATGGTGGTAAAGAAAGAAATTATCAAGTGTCTAGACATAGGGGTGGTATACCTCACTTCAGATAGTAAGTAGGTGAGTCCTGTTCAGTGCGTACCCAAGAAAGGGGGCATGACTGTTGTGGCTAATGAGAAAATGAGTTGATCCCACTTAGGCCTATTACTGGGTGGAGGGTGTGTATGGATTACAGAAAACTCAACTTGTGGATACTGAAGGACCACTTCCCAATGCCTTTCATGGATTAGATGCTTGATCGGCTAGCAGGAAGGGCTTGGTACTATTTCTTAGATGGGTACTCTGGTTACAACTAGATTACTATTACTCCTGAAGATTAGGAAAATATGACATTCACGTGCCCATATGGTATGTTTGCTTTGAAGCGGATGCCTTTCGGTTTGTGTAATGCACCCGCCACTTTTCGGCGATGCATGATGTTGATATTTTCTTATATGGTTAAAGACACATTGAAGGTATTTATGGATGACTTCTTGGTGGTCAGTGATTCTTTTGAGCTCTGTTTGCCGAATCTTAGTCAGGCGCTGCAGCAGTGTAAAGAGTTCAACCTTGTCCTTAACTGAGAAAAATGCCATTTCATGGTGAAGGAGGGCATTGTTCTTGGTCAAAAAAATTTCGCTAAAGACATTGAGGTAGATAAGTCAAAGATTGAAGTGATTAAGAAACTACCTCCCCCTATCTCAGTCAAAGGGGTACGTAGCTTTCTCAGTCATGCGGGGTTCTACCGTTGATTCATAAAGGACTTCTCAAAGATTGCAAACCCATTTTTCAAACTTTTTGATAAGGAGGCTAAGTTCACTTTTGATGATGACTGCAGTAAGAATTTTGAATGCCTTAAGCTGAAACTAGTGGAGGCTCTAATTATTGTTGCTCCGGATTGGATGAAGCCCTTCAAGATAATGTGTGATATCGACGGAGTGGCACTTATAGCTGTTCTTGGACAAAAGAAAGAGAAGTTGTTTTATCCAATATATTATGCAATCAAGGCCCTAAATGGGGCTCAAAAGAATTATACTATGACTGAACAAAAACTTCTAGTAGTTGTGTATGCTTTTGAGAAGTTCCGGGCATATTTGTTAGGTACGAAGGTATTAGTGCACACTGACCACTCTGCCTTGAGGTACTTAATGGCCATGAAGTATGCTAAGCCAAGGTTGATCTAGTGGATATTGCTACTTTAGGAATTTGACTTCGAAATCAAGGATCGAAAGGGATGTGAGAATCAGGTAGTAAATTACCTATCTAGACTTGAAGGCGAGTAGGCAGTCAAGGATGAGCTAGAGATTGATGATTCCTTTCGGATGAGAAAATATTAGCTGCAGTGCTAAAAAATGTACCTTAATATGCTAACTTCGCGGACTATGTGGTAAGTGAAGTAATGCCGTCAAAGGAAAAAGTTTCTCCATGATGTGACACATTATTTTTGGGATGAGCGGTATTTGTTTCGGTAGTGTGCTGATGGCATTATTAGGTGGCGCATCCCAGAAGTAGATATGTTGAGTATACTAGAAGTGAGTCATGCTTCCCCAATTGGAGGTCAGCATGCAGGTGATCAGACTGCAAGAAAAGTGCTTCAGAGCGGCTACTATTGGCCCACCTTATTCAAGGATGCCTATGAGTTTATGAAGAGATGTGACCAATGTCAAAGGCGAGGGTCTATCTCAAAACATCGTGAGATGCCAATGTCTAAATACTAGAGGTAGAGTTATTCGATGTCTGGGGCATTGACTTTATGGGGCCCTTCATGAGCTCATTTGGGATGAAGTATATATTAGTCGCCATTGACTACGTGTCAAAATGGGTTAGTGGCTTTGGCAAATAATGAAGAAAAATGGGTTATTGCATTCTTAAAGAGAAATATCTTCTCTCACTTTGGGGTACCACGTACCATCATAAGCGATGGAGGATTGCACTTTTGCAACAAAATGTTCAGAGCCGCCTTGGCAAAATATGGAGTTAAACAGCATGAGATGGCTATCCCATAACACCTTCAGACCTGTGGCAAGTGGAAATCTCTAATCGGGAAATCAAGGATATCCTTGCTAAGACTATAAATGCTAGTAGGAAAGATTGGTCTAGGAAGCTGGACGATGCCTTATGGGCATATCGAACAACTTTTAAGACACCTATTGGCATACTACTATACCAATTGGTTTATGGCAGGGCGTGTCATTTGCCGATTGAGCTGGAGCATAAAGCACTGTGGGCACTAAAGTGGCTTAACCTGAATTGGAATGAGGCAGCTGATATAAGACTGAGGCAGCTGAATGAAATGGATGAGTTCCATCTCGAAGCTTATGAAAGAGCTGATCTATACAAAAAAGAATGAAGAAGTACTATGATCGTAGAATTGAAAAGCGGGATTTCTAGAAAGGTGACTTGGTGCTCGCTCCTCTTTAACTCCAGACTCAAGTTTTTTCTAGGTAAATTGAAATCTATATGGTCTGGCCATTTAAAGTTAACCAATTCTACTCGTCTGGAGTAGTGGAACTTGAAAATGAAGACGGAAGTGTCTTTAAGGTTAATGGGCAGCGTGTGAAACTGTATATAGGTCCAACGGACTCGATAAAGAGTATTTCTACCATCTATCTTGATGAATTCTGAGTAATTAAGATAACTAAGTCGTGTCGCGATGATAAATCAGGCGCTAGTGGGAGGCAAGCCACATTGTGTTATTGTAAAGCATTAGTTTAAGTTATTTTGTTGTTTTGTGCAAACTGAAGGGTTTGTGTAAGTGTGCTGGTATGACAGTGTAGGAAACCAAAAGCTAAAAGAACTGGGGGTGACCGACGAACTAACCAACGGACCGTCGCTACCTTGATGGGCCATCGTTGGGAATCATAGTAACAAACGCTAAAAATCAGGTTACTAGAAATTAGTTACGGGTTGACCGACAGACCGTCGCAATCTCAACGGATCAATGGATCATCGGCCCAATCATCACCAACAAGTTGCAAACTAAGGTTACTGGAAGGGGCGATGGGTCATTCGGCGGATCATCGCACCTGCGATGGACCATCGTCTGAACATCGCACTTAACCCTAGTTGAGCGGGTCGAATCGAATCAATTTAAAATACTGAATATTTTATTCTTATTCGACCCAAACGGTTTTAAATGGATAATTTATAGTGGTTAATTAACACTCCAACTGTTCAAGTGCCTGAGACAATTTAGTTTTCCATGCATTCAATATACCTGAGTCTTGTCATTCTCTTTTAAAACTTCTCCTTTTCCCTTTACCATCCATTTAAACTCCTTTTCCTCTTGTTATCTTTCCATCACAAGTAAAATAAAGTCTTTCACAAAAGCAAAGGTCCATCTGTGTTCTATGTTTAGCGTGCAAGTTAGAGCAGTGACCAAGTACTGCATTAAAAAGGTATGATCTCTTCATTACTCTCCATTTTATTCAACATGAGGAACAAACGTTAAGGGAATAATATTGAAATAACTCTCTCTTCTCTTCTTGATACTATGTGGGTCTGAAATAGTCGAAATTTGATACACAGTGTCCAGGGTGAAGTATGAGTAGCCCATGGACCAACAATGGAAAAAGTTATGACGTATTATTGATATAAATGCCATGAAAATCGTGTTTAAAATGAGTGTATGCTAGGTATTCGACAAAATATCAAAATAAGGCTCAAAATTGAAAAGAACAGGCGACGGTTTATGCGACATACTGTCGGACCCCGACGAACCATCACTTGAATTCATCGCAACCACCCCAGAATCGAAGTTACTAGAATAGACCAGACGGTTAGGGTCGACGGACCGTCGCCCTACCCATCGTTGGACTAAAATTTTTCTTTCTTCTGGTTTGAGTTCGTAAACTTATAAATGCTTTGCTTACAGGTAATATGGCAGAAAAGCTACCACTAATCAGAGGCAGGGGTAGAGGCTAAAGAGATAGGTAAGAGCCATCACAGGGTTTGGACGCACCGACACACAACACCCGGCAAAGACATCAGGTGATTTCTTTATCCCCCCAGTCTGAAGAGAAGGGTGAAAGCAGTAGAAGCAGTAACAGTAGTAGCTCTAGCTCGAGCCTAGTTGGGGAAGGGGTTGAAACATATAAACCCCTCTAACAGGAGGTTCCAGAACAGAAGGACCCGAACATGGTTCGACGCAAGGACCCACAACTGCGGGAGGCTATCAGGTGGCAGGTTGAAGACGCTCGAGAGCATTTCTACAAAGAGATCGAGGAAATGGGTAGTTTGAAAGTAAAGAGACCTATTTTTGAGGAATAACAGATTATGACAACAACACTGCATTAGTATCCAAAACTTGAGCGCCGATTCAATGAATATAAGTTAGCACAGATGACTAGGCCACTCGGGACCTATTAATTGAATCTACATGAGTTTTTTGCCATCTACTTGGCATTGCTGGAGAATGACTGCCCCCCAGGTATAGCAGTTAGTGATAGGAAAAGTCCTGATATAGATCCTGTGCGTGGAGTCAACATAGATATCTCAGAGCGTACATTGAATAGATTTTTGTTCGAGCGTAAATATTAGATACCGGGTGCAATACCAGATTTAGAGTATCAATTATTCACGGCGACCAACTAAAGGCCTTGACTGGCTATTGACAGAGGAAGGTGAGCCTGCATGGTTACACAATCACCATGAACGAATATCGAAGTCGTCCCTAAGCTTTAAGGACAAGTTCTAGTAGGCTGTTGTGAGACTGAGATAATGCCAACAGGCGGTGATGACCGCTTAGAAATTAATAGAGATATAATTGTTGCCACACTGATTGAGGGATTGACAGTAGATTTTGGCCACATTATTGCTGATGAATTTTTTACCCACGCTCACAAAACCATAACTCCGATGCCATTTCCATGTCTTATCACAGATTTATGCAGGCGGGCAAACATCCCTTTAATCAGTGGAGTTGATAATAAGGTCTGTGAAATGCGTAAACAAGATATTGAGATAACAAGGGATGACTCAAGGTTCGATATGAGAGTCAATAGACCTCCAGCCCATCAGACTCAGTCGACACCAGTTCCTAAATCATCAGAGGTTCCTTCAGGTATGCTATTACTTCTTTCTATATATGTCCCTCCTACCAAATCTGCAGGTTCAGCTTCGATGCCTATGGGTGGGAATGTTGATTCTGCATCAGTCCTGCCCTAATATTTTGAATACGAGCTAAACCAGGAGAACTTTTCAAAGGTGGTCCAAGCCCAGAAAAGGTTTGAAAAGTAGTTAGCTATATAGGGGATGAATTTTAAACCCTTTATTGAAAGAATTATAGAGGCATCAGTACATCCTTTTAGGAATATTCAACTAAGAATGGACGATATGGAGAAGCGAATTAATAAGAAGCTGGATGCCATGTCCATTCTAGATTTTGCCAAATTTATGGTGGAGTTTAGACAGGCCTAGGCAGATATAGAAGAGCTGAAACGACAGCCACAACAGCCCATGTTTGATCCAACTTAGATTGTAAGTAATTAAGAAAAGGGTATTGTTGACTTAATGGGGAGGCCTATCAAAGGCAAGGGTAAGAAAGTAGTAGAGATAGATGAAAAAGCCCAGAAAGCTGCAAAGAGAGCGGCTAAGAAAAGAAAACTTGAAGCCATGACACCGAAAAAGAGAGAAAACTATGAGATGCAGAAAGTACTTAAAAAGTCAAAGAGAGCAGAGGAAAAGTGGAAGAAGATACTGCAGGATGAAGCTGCTGGTGTTTCCTCCAGTTCGGCCCCTAGCTAGGAGGCCAATTCTGACGCTATTCACCCTGAGATCCCTCTGATTTCGGAGGATATTGATGTGATGACCCCTACCACTATAGGAGCCAATATTGCTGAAGATAAGGCCAAAGCAGCCTCAAACCATTTGACTGACGCCTCATCTGACTGAGAGGCTGTACAAGTATTTTTTTCCTTTTGTTCTTACTTTGCATGCATTGAGGACATTGTATTATTTTTTAGGGGGTGATACTTGTACCATGGGGGTTTTTGTTGCCGATGTTCTTTCCCTCATGTTTTATCTAGGAGAATCAACATGTCTAGTTTGCATTTTTATTTTTATCTGATGTGCTGTAAATATCGTCAAGTGATTATTTATATAACTAATTTTTTATTCTGTTGGCACCATTGTGTATATATGGAAGATAAGTGATTATGGCAAAGTATTTTGAATTTTTGTATAATTATTTCTTCTTAACATGTGGTAAAGTGTTGTGCAACCATTTGTGATTCTGAAACTAACATTATAATGTAAAGTGAGCAAAGCATAGCTATATGATATGAATCTCAGTGCCTCTGTGTGTGAGTATTTGCGTAGTTCTTACATAAGTATTACACCTAGAACTTGCCCAGTTCATTGAATATTTTCGTGTGTTTAACCCAATAAGATAGGATAGTAGGCCTCCTTATTTTGTTAGTCCACTTAGCCAAAATAATGACCCACCAAAACATTTTATTTCCTTTGTAAACCCTGTTGAGCTTTCTTAGTGTTTGTTCTGTCCAAATAAGTTTGATTCATTATTTAGAAGGTGTTAACACTTGGCTTTAGCCTTGGTCCAATTTTGGACATTGTGCACTTTAACTTAGGCAAATTGCCTAAGTTGAAAGTGTCTATTGTTGGATTGTTGACAGTAAGTCAAAGTTGATTTGATAGGTAGCATCCGGCCCTGGTCTAGTGAGATGTCTAAATAGATATTGTGCACCTCAACTAAATGCATTAACATAAGTTGAGGGTGGCTTATCCGGCCCTGGTCTAGTGAGATGTCTAAATAGGAATTGTACACCTCAACTAACTGTATCAGCATAAGTTGAGGGTGGTTGATGCTGCTGTTCTTCTAAAAAAACTGGGTTATGGCAAGGGCACAGATGGATAATAATGAGTGTAAATGAGCGAAAGGAACTGTAATCCTAGTGAGTAGCTACCAAAAAGGGTAAAGAGACTGAAGTTTTGTACTTTAATTCACTTGTCCAAATGACCAACCCTCACTGAGCCTAAAACCTCATTATAACCCTTAGCAAGTCTTGCTTGATCTTGGCGAGTCAATCGTGAGAGAATGTTAGATAATAAGGGAAAGCTTATGGGTGTGCACTATGTTTGTAACTTCTTTTCTGAGAGTGGGAGTCTTAGTTTTATCCACGACTTGATTGTATAATGTGAGGTGGACTCCTTTGACTGTGAGAGCATGTTGAGCTATACCTGGTCTATTTATTTCTTTGGAGTGTTGTATCTGTGGTTGTGAATATGCTGATTAGTAGTTAATGCCAGTAGTAGATCCATATGTGTTGAGATCACATAGTCGAATGGGCAGTTGTATAATTGTATGATGTTGTTAGTTTGACTGCGAAATACCCATCATGATGTTGTTCATATATGCATCTTGGTGTTGAGTTGCTTGAGGACTAGCAATTGCCTTAAGTTGAGGGTGTTGATGTTTCAGCTTTTGATGAAACATTTTAGTCCTTCTTCTTAGGATAATTATGTGTTTTCAAGAAACTATTATTGTATTTAACATTGGACTTTATTGTTTTCATGACAAGAACTAAGCATAAAGAATAACTTGGAAAAACTAGGCAAAACAAGAGAAAAATGACAAGCGGCGAATTAGGCGAAGGATCATCGATCATACGACAGATCGTCGGCCTAACCGTCGCCAAGAAGTAGAATGCAGTGTCATTGGAAGTCCCGTGATGATCTAGGTGATAGACCGTTGACCCTGCAATGAACCGCCTCCCGTCCCATCTCCAAGAAACAGAATGCGGTATAACTGGAGCCTCAGCGATGGTCCATGCGATGGACCATTACCTCAGAGACAAACCGTCGCCTAACCCATCGAGCATGATGCGGTAATTCTGAGTTTAAATTTTGAAACCCCAGTTCCTGGAATCATATAAATACTAAGTATTAGGTTTTATTTCGTAACTTTTGATAGTATTACATACTTTCTCCTTTATTGAGAGCATGGTAACACCTTTCTTTGAGATTTGAAGCTAGAAACTAAGATCTGATTATTATTTTCATATTTTTCATTGAAGATTGTGAAGAACAATATTGTAACTTTAATAAGTATTCTCTTGAATCTATGAACATCAATATTTTTTTGATATCTTATATGGAGATGAGTAGCTAAACTCCCATAACTAAGGTTATAGAAGCCTTGATGTAGAGAGCTTTTTAGGGTTGTGAATCCATTCGATCTCTGACATCTATCTAAATTGCATAAATCTTTCTTCATTATAATGACATCTCTTGGTTGCAAACTTGAGAAGTGAGCCCATGAACATCACTTGTCTTAACAAGAAAGTGGATGTTGGGAAAAGAGGTGATTCACATGAAATCCAAGGGTTTACCCTTGGGTTATGGGTTAATGCCCTAATGGGATCAACCCTCATGAGAGTTATATTGAATAATACATGAATCCCTTAAGTTCGAAAGAAGTAAAGGGAGAAATATCAATTAAGTTGAGAAACTAGTGGATAATTCTTAGACTTCAATATTTCTTGCAATTGAAATTATAAGTTAGAAATCGGGCACAAATTCACAATCCTAACTTTTTGAACATCTTGGTTAGCATAACTCTAGTTAATTCATTCTCGTTGAAATCATACTTGCATTAACTCTCATTAACTAGATCTTTGTGTGATACAAGAACGAAATAATATTTTTAACGCATTAAAATCCTCCTTTTATTCCAGAACCTTAGATCAATAGTCCTTTAAGAATCAGCTTACTTAGTTGCACAAGTATTCCCTATGGGATTCGACCCCAACCTTTGTTGAGTTCTATATTTGACAACGACCGCTTACATTTTCGTAAGAAATTTGTAATTTGGGCGTATCAGTTGATGACAACTCAGTCTTGGAATTAGTTTTATTGGACAAAGTTTCTGAACCTATTCTTCCATTAAGAGTAATATTGTCCATTAAAGTATGGTGGTCTTTTGGAGGAGTGACCATCCTGAAGGAGAGCATCGGAAATTTGATAACTGAATATTTGATATTTGCTCACTTGCAGTTAAGCAAACCTATCTGTGATACCTTTTCTAATACCAATTGATATTCAAGAGAGGGAGGGGGTGAATTGAAATTTTCTTCTCTGAGTCAACTACTGACTCCTCACAGTCGACTAGTCTGTATATCAAAACACTTCATAAACATATTAAACTTAAATAATTTAGCTCATAAATAATAAAGCATAAAGTAAACAACACAAAGATTTATCCTAGTTTGGCACACCAATCCAATGCCTACGCCCAGTCCCCTTGGGTTTCATGTTTCCTTTTGATCGTTGAAAGTTTGGTTCGAGTACAATGATAGGAAACAAGTTTTGAAGACTTACTTTGCTCTCCATATCTTGTGACACAACTTCAGTTGATGTTACAAAGTTGACTTGATCCTACTATTTATATAACAATTGTAAACTAAAGTTACAAAGCCTTGTTAGACTAAGATTGAGACACTTTGAAGTTCCTGCTTGAAGTTGTGTAAGAAGTGTCTGTCTTCAATATTTTTGTTTTATATTCTTCGACTGATATTCTTTATAAGGAAACCCAAGAGATATCTTCTCAATCAAAGACTTAGATTGATTCCTTGATTGAGGAATATAACCGTTTGATATGTCCATATATGACTTCGGATCACGTTCATATCAGATATGTCTGTGATATTTTTTTATTTTAGTCTGGATGTCTTATGTGATGATTTCTTCTTTCCTTCTTTTGTTTAGATTCTGATTGATTCTTTGATTGATCTTGATCTACCGTTCTGCCGTGATTTTGGGATGATAATTCATTTTTTAGTCATATTTGATTTATCTGCCATGTTTGTTAGAATGCCATAAATCTTTTTGTGATTGGATGTCCTTCTTTTTCTGGAGCTGGCTTCCTTCATCAGTGGTCTTGAATATCCTGCAAGGATTCACTTGTTAGTTTGTCATTATTAAAATATCAACTTTGGAGGCTAACAACTTTCTTCAGTTGTCTGCTACTCATGCTTATATATAGTAGTAATATATGAATGATCAAACTTGTAAGTAATGTATTTTCTTCAAAAAGAATTTATTCATATATATATATATATATATATATATATATATATATATATATATTACTACTATATACAAGGGAGGATCTCCCTTTTTGGTAGTCCTCACAAACTTTTTAATGCAATTAAAAAGCTACACATGTTTATTTATTTTTCATACATGTTACATTTGTCCTAAATTTCATTTTATGATATTTATATTTGGGACTTTGTAATTTTTTTGTTCTCTTTTTTTTTTTTTTTTTGATAAATCACTTCTTGTTTCTTATTAGATTACTTGTTCTTTTTACTTATTTTTTATATTAAAAATTAATTACTTTTCTTTCTTATTTATTTTAGTAAATCACGAAAGATTTATAACTTTATTATTATTATTATTATCAAGTAATTAAGTAAAGTATGAATAACTAAATTTAATTTTTTAAAACATAATTAATAAGGATAATTTCATATATTTTACCCTTAATATATTAAATTTTTAAGTTATTTGTCAAGTCAAAGAACAAGTAAAACGAAATAGAGAGAATACCCTTTTCTCACTTTTTTTCATTTTGCTTGATCCTTGTACTAAAAATAATTTTTCTTTTGCTTTATTTTAGCAAATAAAGAATGATTTATTATTTTCTTTCAATATTACTCTTATCACTAAGTAACTATACAATATAATAGTTGTCAATCATATACTTTTAAATCATAATTATCGAGATAAATAAGCAAACTCCTATTAAATAGCTTTTTATTTATAGGAGTACAATCAACAAATGTAAAATAAAATGAAACGGAGAGAGTGCATATTTATTTTTTTACATTTTAGTAAAATCATGCAACTTTACAATTACAGTCTCATTTTCAGAGCATTTATTATTTTTAATAATACTTATTCTCTTTTTGAGTATGTTAGGTAAAAACATGGGTTTTTAACTAAAAGCACTATTAAGATATTTTTAAAAAAATATTATCGTGTTTCTTACTTATTTTCTTATATTCGGTATGTAAGTAAAATATTATTTTAGAATTATGTCTACTTGCTAATTATCCTTCTCACTTGCTTTTTCATGAATAAAGTCCTTTAAAAGTTATCCAAATATAACAAAAACAATTTAATAATCATAGTAGTTTGTCAGACAAGACATAATCAATGTATCACTAAATTAATTTAATTATGTAATAGAAAAATATGATTTACGTTAATTTTTTTAAATTAAATTTTATATTCTTTATCATGAGCTAAGGCCCGGGCTTACCACGGGCCTTATGCAACTAGTGTGTATGTATATATATATATATATATGTTGATGATAAAATATCATACTAATCATGAAGTAAACTTTGTACAAATTAAATATGAATATATTTAGATCTATTTGGATAGCATAAATGATCACGATTGGACACGATTAAGAGCCCGTTTGGATAGAATTAAAATCTAGTCAAATTATCTTTTAATCTCTTTTTTAGCTTTTTAAAGGGTTTGGTAAAATTAAAAAGTGCTTTAAAAAAAGCTAAAAACTGATTAAAAATAAAAAAGTGAGAAGTTGGGTACACCAACTTTTTGCTTTTTAGATTAAAATTTTTTTAGGTTTGACCAAAATATTTACCTTTTTATCCCTTATATTTTTATCCAATTCCAACAATGTCCTAAACTTGTAGCCCTTAATATATAATGTTTTTTTTTTCTTTTTCTCTTTGCTGCTTCGCTTTTGATGCCCGATCTTAACCTGCTGACATGTTGGGAACTTAGCCACAAACTCTGCTATGTCTCTCTTCATTCTACTCTACCAATAGATCTCCCACAAGTCGCGGTACATCTCAGTGGCCCCTGGATGAATAGAGTAATGCACTATGCGCTTCTGTAAAAATTTGTTACCTCAAGTCATCTACACTTGGAATACACAGACGACACTGACAACGTAGCACACCATCACTTTCTTGGTAGAAAACCTATACTTTCTGATCTCTGACTGACTCTTTCAACTTGACTAAACTGGGATCTCTATCTTGCTTTTCCTTAACTTCAAAAACTAGAGATGATTCTGAACTACTCTGTACCCATATACCACCTTCTGTTGAGTCGACTACACGAACGCCTAATCAGGCGAGTTGATGAACTTCCTGGGCTAACTTCTTTTTGCTATCCTCAACATGAGCAACACCACCCATAGACAGTCTACTGAGAGTGTCGGCCATTATATTGGCCTTACTCGAATGATAGAGGATACTCATGTCATAATCATTCAAGAGTTCTAACCACCTTGTCTGACGGAGGTTAAGGTATTTTTGAGAGAATACGTACTGAAGGCTTTTATGATCGGTAAACATATCTACATGCACCCAATACAAGTAATGCCTCTAAATCTTTAAGGCAAATAATACGGCTTTTGAGATGAATTATAAGAATCTGCAATACTATTCTGAGATGGTCTGCATGATCATGCTCACTGCGGGAATAGATAAGAATGTCATCTATGGAGACTATGACAAACATGTCCAAGTACTACTTGAAGACACGATTCATCAAGTCGATGAAAGTTGCTGGGGTATTAGTAAGACCAAATGACATGGCTAAGAATTCAAAATGACCATACCGAGTTCTGAAGACTGTCTTTGAGATGTCACATTCTCTAACTCTGAGCTGATGATAGCCTGATCTGAGGTCTATCTTAGAAAAGTAACTGGCACCCTGAAGTTGGTCAAATAAGTCATCGATTCTGGGGAGTGGATACTTGTTCTTGACTGTGACCTTATTGAGCTGATGGTAGTCTATGCATATTCTTAGATAACCGTCTTTCTTATGCACGAATAGAACGAGCGCACCCCACGGGGATACGCTGGGTCTGATGAATCCCTTATCTAGGAGATCCTTCAACTGTTCTTTTAATTCTTAGAATTTTACTGGTGCCATTCTGTATGGCAAAATAGATATGGGCTGAGTGTCTGGAAGAAGGTCAATGTCGAAGTCTATTTCCTTTTTGGGAGGAATTCCTAGAAGATCTTCGAAAAAAATATCTGGATATTCATTCACTACTGGAACTGATTCAAAACAGGGAGTTTTAGAACTAGAGTCTTTAACTTGAACAAAGTGATAGACACATCTCTTAGATATCATTTTTCTAGCCCAAAGATAGGAAACAAGCTGACCCCTGAATGCTGAAGTACTACCCTTCCATTCTAGGAGGGGTTCATTCAGAAATTGAAACTGGACAATTCTATTTCTGCAGTCGACTGTGGCATAGCAGGTATGAAGCAAATCCATGCCGAGAATGACATCAAAATCAATCATCTCTAATTCAACTAAGTCTGCTAAAGTGACTTTCTAAGATACCATAACCGGACAGTTCCTGTATACCTGTCAGGTTATGATAGTTTTACCCACTGGGGTAGAGACTGAAAAGGACTTTGCTAGAATTTTGGGACTGACTCTGAAATCAATTGCTATATAAGGAGTAACAAAAGACAAAGAAGCTCCTAGATCTAGCAAAGCGTAAACATGCAAATAAAAGACCTGTAATGTACCAGTGACCACATCAGGAAATTTATTGAAACTAGCAACTAATTCTATTTATTGAAATTTAAAATTTGAGTTTTAAAATTATAATTTTTGAAATTTGAAAATGTATTTGAACATTTATTTTACTTTAATAAACTTAAAATTTTAAATGAATTTAAAAATATATTTGAGCATGCATTTTACATTTTTTTTTCTAAAGCTTTATGAATGAATTTGAAGATCAAATTTTCACAATTTGTGAAATTTCATGGTTAAATAGATATTTAAAGTTTTAAACAACTCACAAAAAATTCATGGACAGAAGCTAGGTTATTAGAAAAATATGCTTTTTTGTGTTTCATTTTATTTGACTTCTATGGTAAAATAGATATTTTTATTTTATTTATCTATTTTAATAAATTAAGAGAATTTTATTATTATTTTTCATACTACCGTTAGTGTTAATTGTTAAATAATTATATAAATTAGCAGTAGATAGAATAATATTATAAATAAAATTAATCAAGTAAAAATACATCAAATTAAAACTTTATAAGTATATCAAATCAAGTGGAGTCTTAAGTAATATAAAATCTGAGTAGTACAAGGCAATTGAAGAAAGAACTATCTACAAGTGATGAAGTTAGGCCCATGGTAAAAACCGATCCTTAAATAAAAAATACACAACACACCAACACATCAATTATAAGATATTATGTAAGAATGATATCAACTTGAATGAGCGCAATTTAATGAAAAGTCAAATTTCCACCTATAAAGCATTAAATATAAAATTTCAATAAAACACCTCTGAGGAGGACGAAAATAAGAGATTATCGCTTATATTAAGTTACTAGTTTCGTGTGCCCGTGCTAAGCTCGGATTTAATCTCAAAATATAAAAATAATACATAATTTATTAAGTAGTATAATTTGTTTTATATTTTTCAATTACATAATTAATTTATTGTTATCGAAATTAATCTTATCATATTGATAAGTTTTCATAACTGTTAAAGTTTTATATTTGACCTGTGCTTTAAAGTTGGATTCAAAACCACTCCCTCTATTTTAAAATGGATGACTTTTCTCAAAATATTTGTTTTACTTTAGTTGTTTCGTTTATGAAATCAAAAAAAATTTATATATGACGTTCTTCCAATAGTATCCATATGACTAAGTGACTACTACATAAAGTATATAAACTTAAGTTTATATTTTCGAAATTTAATTAATACCCCTCTGAACTATGACCAAATTTGCTTCGTCACACTCCAACTTTACAGGGGTCCTATTATCTCCTGAACTCAATTTTAGTGTATTTTTATCTTCCATTTTAGCTAATGTGACAACTTCAGTGGTGAAGCCAGAATATATTCACTAAAAGGGTTCATAGTTGAACATACGAACTAACCGAAGGGGGTTCAACATCTAATATATCTAGATAGCATAATTTTTTACCGAAGGGGGTTCGGATGAACTGCCTCAACAAAAGGTAGATCTGCCACTAGACATCTCTGTAGCTGACGTGACACCTTTGATGTGAGATTCATTTTTATGTAATAATAGTGTCATGTTAACATAAAAGGGTGACAAAAATACACTACAATGGAATTCAGAGGGTAATAAGACTCATGTGAAGTTGAAGTGTGTCGTAGCAACTTTGCCCATAGTTTGAGGGGGTTCTGAATGCTTATCTCAAAAAAAATTCAAGCTAACTTTTAATACAAAATTAAATTAAAGTTTGAAATGATTTTCAACTACAACCTCATAATTCTTTTTGATATTATAATATACTTGCATTTGTTATTTCTCGTAGTGGCATGAAAAAGTATAAAACAATAATTAAAATAGGACGTATAGATTACTCTGGTAAGAAACATGTAAAAAATAAACATAATAAGAAAATAGACTAGACTGAAACTGAGGTTAAAAAAGGGTAGTCCGGTGCACTAAAACTACTATTATGCACGGTGTCCGAGGAAGGACTCCACCACAAGGGTGTATCGTACGCAGCTTTATCTTGCATTTCTGTCAGAGGTTGTTTTCAAGTATAATTATTAATATAAACTTGAAATCATACTTTTTTCCCAAATAATTTCCTAAGATGAAAAAATGTAATTTGCAAAAGCTATTGTCACTAAATTTATGAGGAAAATTATAACTCAATAAATATAAAAATAAATTTATTTTTATATATAACTAAAAAAAAACAGTACTTGCAGATTTTATAAAAATATCAATATTCTTTTTCTATTTGTGATCTTCGTCGAAGTGTGATTATTAAATATTTCAAATCATGTCACTATATAAATATCGAATTACTTGTAGCTTTTTGATATATTCTAATTCTATGGTAATATCTTCTTTTTCATAAATACTGTTTATATTTAAAACTATCCAATTATGTGATAAACAACTCTAATAATTATGAAAACTTATCCACAAGACTTGTTTAACAAACCATTACATATACTAATTATATAAAAAAATATAATATAAATAATATTTTTAAATTATACTTCCTCCGTTTCGGAATAAGTAAATTGTTGGAATATTTATTGGTGTTTCAAAATAAGTGAATTATTGAATTTTTTTATCAAATTTACCCTTATGATTTGATAATCAATTAACTTTTGAAAAAGTATTACAAGGTTAACTTTTTCTTTTTTTGGGTAAAAATGAAAAATTGTGTTAAATTTATGTCTTTAATGCTTATTCCTTAATTTGTGTGTCAAAATTCAACAATTCATTTATTATCAAACTGAGGAAGTAATTATTATTTTTATACTTTTGAGGCACAAGCCTCGTGATACTAGTATATATATGGGGTATTAAAAACCTTTTGTACCAGACTCGTTTAAATTCAACCACTACCAGTAGAGCAGCTTTCATATAGATCTAGCCTGCAAGAGTTTTTCCTGCCCTAAAAAGGATGAACATAACTTGTACGTAAAGTATTTTCTTCAAAATTTCTATTAATATTAAGACTTCTACATATATATATATGTGTGTGAATGATCAAAGAAATGTTATACTTTTCTTCCTTATAATTTTCACTACTAATGGTTTAGTTTTTCTTTGGGAAAATAGTGTAAGCAATTTACGTTGAGCAGGAAAAAAAAAAAGATAAAAAGTATATTATGTGTAGTTCAAGTTCTGTCATTTGTTTTTTATTTCTTGAAATATAGGTAGCTGTATGGACAAAGCAGAAACCAGATAAGTTGGCAACATTTAGGGTGTGTTTTGGTAGGAAGAAAAATGTTTATCAAGAAAATATTTAAAAAAAAAACAAATGATTTCGTATTCATTTTCTTGTGTTCGATATAGAAGTAAAAAATATTATCTTAAAAGCATTTATATATATTTAAGATAGACTATGAATATGATGTGGGGAGGGAAGGAGGTAGGGGATGGTGGTGGGGTAGGGGCTGGGCCGGGTGGGGCAATGGGAGTTTGAGACTTTGGATTGGTGGACGGGGTGGGTGGTTGTGAGAGTGGAGATGATACAATGCAACTAGTTTTCACTTTTATTATGACATTTATTTCCCATATTTGAGTAGAAATCTGATAAATAATTTCTAGATTGTTGGGCAAGGGCTGAAAGTTCTAGTTACGGGTTCGGCAGAAACAACAGGCAACAACTTTATTCAAAATTCAATATTTCTATTAAGAAATTCACATAATACGTATCTATCTATATTTAAATCTATATTCATATTTATATCTATACCTATATCTATATCTATAATCTATAATATATTAAAAATGCGAAATCCTTAGAAAATTAATTTGAACTTTTTGCCCTTCATTAAAAGGTTGTAATTTAGAAAAAATTATCTTTTTATTATTTTTCTTCATTTATTATATCATTATATTATAATATTTATATATAAAAATTTCTATAACATATGGTAAAAGTAAAAATATCCTTTGAAAAATTTTTCTTAAAAAACACAAAAACTAAAAAATAACCTAATTAAAGTTCCACAAAAACAAAAAAAAGAAAATAAGTTATTAATTTTGTAAGGAAAAAAAATGTTTAGAAAATAAGTTATTAATTTTGTAAGGAAAAAAAATGAAAACACGTAATTAAATTTTTGAGGAAAAAATTTCAATTTCCTAAAGTTATGTTGTAGTATTCATTTGATATCATAATTAATTTTTTTTTTCGCAACATAAAAATAAAAATCTTCCACATTTCGATAAATTTTTCTTGTAGAAAAAGGTACTGGAGAATTCTTTTTTCATTAATTTAACACAATAATTAATATTTTTTCATTTTACAACATAAAAATAAAAATCTTCTATATTTTAATTTGATACCATAATTATTTTTTTTCTTTTTGCAACATAAAAATAAAAGCCTGTTCTCGTTGTTGTAATATTCTTGAATACAATAGTTTCTGTTCTGTTATTATTTGTTGTTTTCTCAAGTGATAGATTAACGTGTGATCGGACTTTGAGGATTTTTCTTAAGGTTAGGATTTTACATTATTATGATATCTCGATTATAGTATTGTTCTATTGGATTTACAGTGGTAGATGAATGTTCGGTCAGACTTTGAAAATTTTTTGTGTAAAAGTTAGATTTAATCAATTTATTTTATTATACTTTCTGATCTATTACTATCTGTTTTTTTTTTTTTTGTTATTTTCACATCATACGAGACGATCAAGATATTAAAACTTCACATATGACTTGACATGAACCACAAGTGCAAGACACGTACATTGTTAATTAATCTATAATCTATATCTATATCTATAATCTATACTATATCTATATATATAATCTATAATCTATAATATATAATATATTAAAAGTGTGAAGGGTATTCGAAATGTCATTTAAATTTTTTATCCTTCATTATACGTCTTCACTTTATACAAAATCGTTTTTCACTAGTTTTTCTTAATATTCCAGAGTTAAAAATTAATTAAATCCATTTATGATAAAAAAAAATTCTTATTAGAAATCATCAGATTAATGACAACTAGTATTTTTTTTCATTACATTAAGAATTCTAAATCAAATAAATTTGATTTTAAGAAGATTTATAAAGTTTATAAATCTGCATCTACACATAAAATATATTAAATCCATTAACCGCTTAAATTTTTTTGTGGTAAAATATATATGTACTTACAATAAAATATATATTTTGAACTTTTTGCACTACATTAAAGATCTTCATAATAGATAAAATCATTTAATTTGAAATTATCAAAATTTACACATGCGAAGCATGTGTGGCTAAACTAGTTAATGAGATAAGCATCTACTATCTTCGAACTATGGTGAAAGTTGCAACGACACACTCCAACTTCACATACAGGGGTCCTATTATTTTACTGAACTCAACTTTAACAGATTTTTGTCATCTTTTTGTGTTGACGTGACGCCTTTAATTTATTACGTAAAATAGGGTCACGTCAGTTAAAAAGTTTGACAAAAGATGTCACATCAGCTAAAAAGGTAAGTAAAATTACATTAAAATTTAGTTCAGGAATAAATAGGACTGGTGAAGTTGGAGTGTGTCGTAACAAATTCGTTCATAGCTCACAGGAGGAGGGTATTAGATGCTTTACTCTAAATTAATTATAGAACTTAGTAAGCTATCTTTTCTAGAATCTAAATTCATAAACTCAAAATTCTGAATGTTTTCGTAGTTGCAAGAATTTTTTATTTTTTTTTCGAGAAAAGGTCCCTTCTGTTAGTTATGAAAGCTGAGGACATTAATTCCTTTTACAGCTTTGTTGATGTCAAAGTGGCATTGCTCTAGATTTCTGTTTCTATTGGCATCACTGTTGGTGATATCAGGAACAAGTACGAGTTTATCCTATGATAGACGCGAGTAATAAAGGCAAATAACGGTGTTGTTGCCACGGATGATGGTCGATGCTCAAGAATTGGACGAGATGTCTTGATAGAAGGCGGGCACGCTGTGGATGCAGCAGTTGCTGCAGCACTTTGCTTGGGAGTTGTCAGTCCGGCGTCTAGTGGCATAGGCGGAGGTGCATTCATGCTAGTAGCATCAGCAGATGGAGAAGCACAAGCCTTTGATATGAGAGAAACTGCTCCTAAGCAAGCCTCTTAAGGTATTTGACTCTTGCTGTTCTTTTATTGTTCATGATGTTCGCGACCTTTTAACTAAAAGCTAATGGTTTCTCGTTTAGTTTTTGTTGGGTTCGAAATCGAGAGGTGTCATGCAAAAACTTATAATTTGCAAACTACGGAGACAATAATTTAGATGATAAAGAAAACTATAATAAAAATACATGTTATTTGATATAATTGGTCAAGAAGCCTACATATTGAAGAACAATATCGAAAACACAAAAACTATTAGAGAAAAATCTTCTCTTAAAGAATACTACTACATTTTGGATACTATTATGTTATTATATGAGAAATGTCTTCTATTTATAACTGTTCAAAACAAAGAAAGCGGTTTGCCAAATATGAAAAGGAATCATATTCATATTTTTCTTTTAGGAAAAGTAAAAGTAAATATGATATTACTTTTATTTTCCTTTCAAGAAAAGTAAAACTTAAACTTGATAAGAAAATAGGGTAAAAATCCTAACAAATCTCTTATTTTTGGCTTGATTTTCTTGACATAATTTAATTTGCCTTCTTCGCATCATGATGTTCGTTTTTCACGTTATCTTCATTACTGAAGCTTGACATGTTTAAAAAATGAAGCCCTTTTGCTTAAAAATATATGAGCCCTTTCGGGTTAAAAATATTGAAACCCTTTGAAAGGTTAAAAGTGAGTTTTATTTTAAAAAATATAACAGTAGGATTGTTGAAAATATGATTAACAATTATCTCCAAATGTAGTTTTCTTTTTAATTTTTTTTGGATAAAAATAAACTTTATTATCGTTAAGTTGGTTGCAACTTGATTTGAAACCGCTTTGAACATGTATTTAGTCTCATTTTACCAAATCATTGGATCTTTGAACCATTGACTCTGATACCACTTGTTGGGTTCGAAATCGAGAGGGGTCATGCGGAAGCTTAAAATTTGTAAACCATAAAAATGATAATTCAGATGATAAAGAAAACAATTCTAAAAAATATAAAATTATTATATGTTTTAGCCAATCGACCTACGTATTATGAAACGTAATATGCAAAAATCATAAGAACTTTAGAGAGAAAATCTCCCCTAAACAATAGTCTCAAATTTTAAATGATTACATTGTGGATAATATTATATTATTGTATTAGAAGAGTTGCTCTATTTATAGCTGTCCAAAACCTTTTCTACAAGAAAGAGGTTTGCCAAAAAAGAAAAAGAATCATATTTTCCTTTCACAAAAAGTAAAAGTAATTATGATATTACTTTTATTTTTTCTTTCAAAAAAAGTAAAATTTAAACTTGATAAGAAAAAAAATGGCAAAAAACCCTAAGAAAACTTAAACTTAATAAGAAAAAACATGACAAAAAACCCTAAGGGGTTGTTTGGTCTAAGGTACGAAAATATATAATTTCGGAATAAAATAATAATCACGGGATAAAATTTTTGATGGGTCGTTTGGTTGCCAATATTCGAGATAAATTGTTTCGGGACTAATAAATAGTACCGGGATAAGTTATCCCACACATATGGTGGTATATATATATATATATATATATATAAGAGAATGCGAGATTTTAGTAGTTTTCACATCAAATTTTTTTAATCATTTTATCCCTAATTTAAATTTTAATTACTCTAAATTTTTTTATTTATTTTGATAAATTTGAACAAGTATATGAGCTTATTAAATGCTACAAAAGTGATGAGTCATGAAAAAATGATAGTGACGCCATAAATTATTTATATGATCAAATTCAAAATTGATGCAATGGTTTATTGTCTTTCTATTTTATAGAAATATTTATTAATCTTACTTTAGATTCAAATTTATCATGGACAAGTAATTAATATCTTGACATTCCCTTTCTAACTTAGTACATGCTTAATTATTAAATAAAAATTATTTTGTATATATAACTAAAAATGTTTGAAAATTTAATTTTTTTAAAATGTACAATTTACCTCCCAAAATACGATACTAAATAATGAAAAATGAGAGTAATTATTTTTTACATTTTTTAGTGATAATTTTTTTTAATAAAAAAATTATATTACCAATATTTTATAAAATTTTATAAAATTTAGGATAAAATAAATAATTTAACATGAAATATTAAAGCTTCATATGCGTTTAAAAAATAACAACATAAATTTTTTAACATGTATTTTTAGGAAAAAAAAACTGCTAAAGTTAAAGAAAAATAGTAACTTTTCAATTTTTTTTATATGGCTTAATATGAAGGAAAATAATTAAGCTAAATAAGGTGAAAAGTATTTTTGTAAACAAACTATCAATTCTTAAAAAGAATGCAATGCATATTATTTCTAGTACCACAAATCAAACAACCGCTAAAAAATAATACAGAATAACTAATCGCAACATAACTAATCCCAATATAAATAATCCCAATATAACTTATTTCCCAACCAAACTACCCCTAACAATTTTTGGGCCTTTAGATGACATCCTGGGAATGAACACAATCGTATAAGTCTAATACTTCACTATCTTTGTAGGGCAATGAAAAGACATGTTTTAGTCTTCACCTAAATACGATACATGTATAAGCTACATATCACTGACATATAGACGTGGAAAATAGCATTGGTAATCTTCTATAGATGAAGTTAGAAGAGCAATTCAGAGTACAGTTGTATCGAAATTGCAAAGGATCTTAGAGCTAGAGCTTAGATAACGAGTTAAGTGATGCCTTCCCATGTTATAAACGTATGCACTTGAGGATTTGGGGGACTTCTTGCTAGTCATGTCGTATCTTTCTTGTCCAGAATATGTATGCAGGAAATGCTACTCAAAAAGCTAGCGGAGTTCTTTCAATAGCAGTTCCAGGAGAAATTGCTGGCCTTTACAAAGCATGGAAACAATATGGACAGCTTCCATGGAGAAGGCTAGTGATGCCAGCTGCACATCTAGCTCATTGTGGGTTCAAGATTTCACCGTATCTTCACATGCAAATGGTCAAAAGTGAATCCGCTATAATGGCCGACAAGGGACTTCGAGACTTGTTTACATCAAATGGCAGCCTTTTGCGGATAGGAGATATATGTTATAACAAACAGCTAGGGAAAACACTAAGAGCAATTTCCGCATATGGAATGAGACCATTTTATAACGGATTGATTGGGGTCAAATTGATCAAGGATATACAAAAATCCGGAGGCATAATGACAATGAAAGACTTGCAGCAGTATCAAGTTCGAGTAAGAGAACCTATTGTTGCAGACGTAATGGGATTAAAGATAATTGGTATGCCACCTCCTTCATCAGGAGGTGCTGCAATGGTGCTAGTAAGTATATGTCGAGAATTTTATTAAGTAAATTAAAGTGTGGTCTCTCTAACTGATTAAACTTCTATATTTTTCATCCTCAGATACTGAACATTCTTGCACAATATGGATTTCCCATGGAAGGTCCGAGCTCTCTTCAGATTCATCGGCAAACTGAAGCCCTGAAACATGCATTTGCATTGAGGATGAACCTTGGTGATCCAGATTTCGTTAATGTTAAAAATGTCATAAATGATATGCTGTCAACTGATTTTGCAAAACAGTTGAAGAAGACCATAAATGACAAGACGACTTTCAATCCCAATCACTACGGTGGCAAGTAAGCAACTTCAACTAGTTCCTTTCCATTAGCGTACTTCGATCACTCTACATATCAGCATTTATAACAATATAATTTTGACAAAGCTCTGATCTCAAATAGGTGGAATCAGATCAATGATCATGGTACCAGCCACACTTCCATTGTGGACTGTGAACGAAATGCTGTTTCGATGACAAACACCATAAATAATTACTTTGGAGCTAAATATCTCTCACCAAGTACAGGGATAGTTCTTAACAATGAAATGGCTGACTTCTCCATGCCTGCAAAGCGTTCCAAAAATGTTCCACCACCAGCACCTGCAAATTTTATCTATCCAGGCAAAAGGCCATTGTCATCAATTACACCTACTATTGTTTTCAAGGTAAGATTTACAATTTTTGCAAGTGTAATGAGCATGACAAACTGGAACTGTGGACTTTACTAAATGATACTACCTTCAGTTCATATTATTTGTCTTCAGTCAAATACTTTGAAACAAATAATTCAGTTTCCCAAAGCGACTAATATTTGAGAACCGAGGTATCATGTTCTATGGTCTTAAACCTTATTTGCAATATAATAGGATGGACAACTGAAAGCTGTTGTTGGTGCAAGTGGAGGAGCAATGATCATTGCTGGCACAACTGAGGTTTTTCTGAATCATTTTGCAAGGGGAATGGATCCCTTCTCCTCCATAATGGCTCCAAGATACTACCATCAGGTACTTACAACTGATGTTTTTCTGAATCATTTTGTTACATATCGTTTCATAATGCATCATATCATATTATATTGGATAAAACGTTTCGATAGATGGTTGCGTCTTCCCTTGTACATAATATCACACACTAGCAATCTGAAGAATTAGCTTACAACATTAAAAAGAAAAGGTACGGTACAGGGTATAGTTAATATAAAAATAGGTAGGATAGAAAGTAAAATAGGATTATTAAATATTAAGGGGATGATTAGGGTAAAAAAAGGTGAATGATTTGACTATGCAGTATAAAAAGATTAAGTAACAATTAAAACAAACATTATATTTAAGGATGACGATACAATACCACGGATAACAAGTAGCAACTCAAACAAGCTGTTAAAAGCCAGTTGTCATTATTATTTGAACATCAAAATAGTGTGCTAAAATGGCACATAAGGCAAGGGAAAGTACATTGATTCAAGCCTTATTTATTTACTCAAAATGGTGTTAGGTATTATCCGATATTACAGGATCATTACTCTCTTATTCTTCTAGTTTTCTTATTTTCAAGCTTTTTGAACCTTTACGATATTGTACTTTGCAGCTGATTCCGAATGTGCTACAATACGAGAATTGGACAGCCGTGACAGGTGATCACATAGAGGCTCCAGCAAAAATAAGGGCTGATCTTCAAAAGAAGGGACATGTCCTACAGAGCATTGATGGAGGGACAGTTTGCCAATTTGTTGTCCAACAGTTCGAGTCATCCTGTTCAGGGGAGCTTATAGCTGTAAGTGACCCGAGGAAAGGCGGATTTCCTGCTGGTGTGCAATTGTTGCGTCCTACCGCACATGCAAGTGTACGTGGTCGTGCAAGTAATTAAGTGGCCGTTTCGAGCCGAATATCAATTGGTTTTAGCATGTAGTCCAATTCTAACATTACTAATAAGATTTAAATAAGTGCGGGTGTAACCAAGTGAGTCTAAGATTTGAGAATTCAAATATAACTATAAACAATATCGAGGAAGTAAAGTGTTTGAAACAATGATTTGGAGAAATCCAAGGTCAAGGCAATTTGAACAATCCTACAAAGCTATACAATCTCGTTGGTCAAGTTAATTATCTTGATTGTTGATTCACGAGATTTATAACATGATGATGGTCTCCCGAGACTCTAATTGCCTATTTATATTTTTCCCCAACGACATCGTTGAGTGGGGATGTGAGAACTAATTTAAACACATTTGTATTTCATCACGTATTTGAATCAAATGGGGTAAATTAAGTACATTCCTATCCCAACCACAAATCCTATCTATAATTCATTTAAAGGACAAGATCCCACTCCATATGTTCCACGTTATAATCTAATGTTTCCCTTCCGGGCTCACAATAGAAATATAAATTTTCTCTAAAGGTTGCAAGTCAATAGAATAGTAACTACAAGAACATATGAACAACCAAATTCGATAATCAACTTTAAACCAACTTGATTGAATGCAACGTACTCGTGTTCGTAGCCTCAACCCTAGAATGGGGGTGTTTAGCCACTCATAGTGTAAAAAAGAATCACAATAATGGAATCCATAAGTAAAAAAGTATAAGAGAACTAAAGTAAAGAAACAAAACCCCAGTGTAGAGCCCCTTTGATGCCTTCCCTTCTCTTCAATCTTGTGTTGTTTCAAAAAGTTTCATATAATTGTGACTAAGTACTCCATTTATAGTGCTTTACATTGTTCATAGGCTGCCCAACACAAAATATATGCATTTACAACATTGCCCCTCACTTAAAAGACGCAAAATCAACTTTTGAATGTCCCGGGAGAGGACTTGCGCCGCAAGGACAAAGATATACCTTATCCCTTAGGGGGTGCGGCGCAAGGCACCTCCTCAAAGGGTAGGATGCGCTTTATTTTTTATCCTATCTTCTTGTACATTTGATCTTTGTTTTTCCACTTCTTATGACTTATTTGTAGGCTTCAATTAGCTTCCAAAACACCTCCAATGGTCTCCTACAACATCATGTAACAAGTATTAGTTCTTACAACACAATACAGTTCATCAAAGTACACTAGTAAAAGCATAGCATGACTCTTGACTTATTTCAAATACACCTTAAACACTCTAAACATGTAAGTTTATATACAAATGCACAATTACACCCTTAATACCTCATTAAGCACATCAAGAGGTCCTCAAAACTAATCTAACACGCGTAGATAATAACACTTAGTTTTATAAATACACCTAAGATCACTATCCCACCCTTAAAGCTTTGTTCGTCCTCGAAAAAATCTTTACATTAAGCACTAACATCACTACTAAAACTAAGAAACTAAATCCAGAGCTACAACAGCTATATGAATAACAAGTTCATATTGTATTGCAATTGAAACTCATGAACACTGCTTCAAAACTTTCTAACCTCAAGAATTGACTCTACCAAGTTAGAAAACTCGGGAATATTAATCAACAAAGAGATCATACAAGTCACCTTATCATCATCAAACATGCGCCCTCACCACAAGCATGTTACCCATACTCACTCACTAATATGTAATTTATTACAAAAATGAGTGTAAGAATCAAATTTCGCTCACTCTCACAAACAATTCACATATCACATAAGATGAACCATAAGATTTTCCTTAGTGTAGTACTCTATTTACATTAGAATATTGAGGTTCAAGATCAAGTAGGACTTTAAGGATTGCAATGCAGGTTAAGGGATGAGTAGGAACTATTCTGACCAGTAAAAGTGACTATCTTCCCTACGCGCTTTAATACATCACACTTTGCATTAGATGTCTTTATATCCAATCAATTTTTTAACCAACCAAAATTTTCACCATCTTTTCCTACTCTTTTATTTTGCTCCATCTCCTTAAGCTACTTTACACACCTTTAGTAGGGAGTATTTTCTATCAACACATGATTCACTTTTAATCAATTTTTCTTTCACATTACATTCCTCCCAACCATAATGCATAATATTTTTGACACACCAATAGCTATTGTCTGGGGCTTCACTTTCCCTTTTTCCTTCTTCAATTCTACACTCCTTAACATATCATTCTTTCAACTAAAGTTTTTAGAAGTTTTGAATTAGATTATGGTCAATTGAAAGAAAGGGAATAAGTTACATATGAGGCAACCCAAGAATAGGCTTAAGGCTCAACAGAGCTAACTAAAATTAGTCAATAAAGGTAGATAGTGGTTATCAAAGAATTGCTATATTATCTCATAAACCCAAAATTCTTTATTTTGCTTCCCAAATAAATTGGACAAGTTGTAAACATCAATATGCGACAAGAAATACAATAACAACCTTACTCACACATGGTACATGGTCAAATCAAGAAGGATCTCTATAGACTCTCAATCAAGCAATAGCAAGAATTCAAAATTAAGCCAATGTTATAAATAAGCGTAGGTGTCTTAAAACTAGTCATTCAACTCGTTACACATGCTTTTACATTTAAAACCAACTTGCATCATGTAATCGTACATAGAACCTAACAAGAACATCTCATTTATTCCTAACTTAAAATTTTTTAAAATTACTCCTAAAAATCAAAAAGAGATATTGGGTTCAAAGGTCTCTCTCTCAGAAAAGATCCAAAAAGAAAAACAAAGGGGTGGGTGAAGTGTGCTTCGACTAGAAAGAGATCTACAAAAACTGAAAATAAATAAAGATAATTTTTTTTGTATTTTTAAAAATTTAGTCAAAAACTAGAGAATAAATAAAAGTAGAAATACCGCAGCAACAGTTCACCCTAAATAATCAGAAGATTCCCTACTCTACACTTAAAATCATACTTTGTCCCCAAAGTATAAATTAAAAGTAATAATCAAAATACTCCCTGAGGCCTCTAGGCTTAGCTAGTAGTATCGTGATCATCAAAGAGGTCCAGAGGACCCTACACTCCATTCTTGCCATGCTCCTTAGCTAAGATCTTTGGTACTCAGACTTTTTTTAACTTGTTGACACAAAACAAAATCAAAAAAAAAATTTAGAGGTGATACTAAAGAAAGACTAATAAAAATTAAAAATAACTATCTTAACTTGAGTTGCCTTCAAAGCAGCGCCTAGTTTATTGTTGTGGCACAATTCACATCATAAATCTCAACCATATAGTTTCATTCTCTTCCTCCTACTCTGAGCCTATCTTCTTATCTTTTTGACCTTATGAGTACTTACTCTCACGGTCTTCAACTCTTTCTACACTTACTTTTTCAAGCTCTCATTCAAGTTTCTCAACTTCGAGCTTAGTTCTTACTTTAGGCAACTCCATGAGAGAGTGTGAAGAGCTAATTGAATGTTTGCACTCCTCCGCCCATACTTATATTTTTTCATAACTGTGATTATACATAAACCTCTGTCATGTAAGAGTGTATTGATTGCTTTGTACACTCTGAAGACCACCTCTTCATCATTCAATCTTATTTTAAGAGTATCCCCTCTCAAATCTATCAATGCTCCTCTAGTTGCTAAGAATGGACGTCTTAGTATGATTGGTTCCCTTTCATCTGCATCGTTATCAAGAACAATAAAGTCAATAGGAATAACAAACTTACCAACCTTAATGAGAACATCCTCTATGATTCCCTCACAAATCACTCTTGTTCTATAAGCCATTTGGAGTACAACTGAACATAGCCCCAATTTTCCCAAACCCATATTGTTAAACACAAATTGGGCCATCAAGTTTATGCTTTCCCATAAATCACTCAGATCATGGACTACATTATTTTCACTAATTTGTATGGGGAGTGTGAAGCTCCTAAGGTCCTTAAGCTTTCTATGCATTTTTCTCATCTCCTTAGAACTGCACTGTTCAGTATGTGCCACCATCTCAATGTTACCAAACTCCATATTATTGGTCACCATATCCTTCAAGCACTCAGAGTTTTTAGGCCTTTCCTGCAAAACATCTAGAAAAGAAAGGTTAATGTGAAGTTCTCTAAATGTGCCAAAAAAACTTCTTAAAACACATATTCTCTTTGGCTTTTTTTAAGATTTTGAGGGAATGGTGGTGGTGGTCTCTCTGGCGTATGCTCAGCTCTCTTTTCTTTTGGGTACTCAAACTTCTCCAAATTTTTAGTCTGTTTGGCTGCCACTTGCTTCTTATATGCTTGAATTAGAATAAAATTTCTACACCTTATGATCTTTCTTTGGAGGTCTATCAATTAAGTATCTACCACTTCTCAAGGTGATTTCCATGACTTGCTTTGAATTCTCTATATCACTAGGCAAACCTTCTTGTGGTCTTTTGTTTTGTTCCTGAGCTAACTGCCCTAATTGTATCTCCAAATTCTTCTAAGCTAATTGCTGGTTTTTAATATCCGCAACCATTTGTTTTTGGTTGGACATGATATTTTTCAATGTCTCTTCTATATTACTAGCCTGAGCATTATTCTAAATACTCTGTTACGGCTAAAACTACTGAGTTTGAGCCTGATAATTTCCCCATGAGTAATTAGGCTGACTGTGCCAATTGCGATTGTAGGCATTACCATAGTTTTGATTCCCCTTTTGTGCATCGCCAACAAAATTCACTAACTCTAGATTTTCTCTAATAAGTGTGCAGAGTGACTACTACCTCCATAAATTTCACACCAATTTTGAGTTTTGTAAATTGCATTAACTTGGGCATGAGATTGATTCACACTTAACTTGCTGAACCGTGCCATTATTTGGTTCTGAAAGGATGCCAACTAAGTAGCCAATGATGTGGCACTATCCACCTCTATCATATCAGCAGGCTTCTTCACCATACTTCTAGAAATATCATCCTTCCAGTCAATACACTTTTTATTGACATCTAGTTGTGACTCTACGTGCTTAAGATTAACACCTTTAGGCTTCCTGATCGTTACGGGACACGAAGTATAATTTTCATAGATTTTTTATAATTGTTAGCAAATTATTTATAGTCTTTCTTATTCTAGTATTTTATCAATTTATTATCATATTTTTACTTTTCATAATTTATTGATAATTCTCCTTATATAAGGATCTTTATGAATTTATTATCATTTTAACATTTTCACAATCATCTGCAAACGTACACGACATGACATCAGATTTTTATAATTTACAATGCATCATATTTTAAATTTAATTACATTTTTCTGTAATTATTTATAGAAACTTATATTTTATATATTATTTAATATAGTCCACAAATGATAAGACGAATCAATTATTTAATACACAGAATAATAGTTTGATCAAGTCAAAGTCTTTTCATATTCGCTAAGACTACACAATGACTTTGTCCTTTGGATAATATCTTTACAAGTTGGTTAAAAAGATGAAAAATCCTTTGATTAGTAACTTAAGGACTAAAAGAGGTTCTAAAAGGAAAATGAGGACATTCTTTTATCATTTAGTTAATAGAGAGTGTCTATTTTCTATTATAAATAAATGGGAGGGAGAAGGGAGTTAATTATGGGAACACACTTACACTTTACAAAATCAGATTTTTCCCTCTCTTAAAACCAAACCTTTCTTTCTTGCCCTTTACTCTCCCTCTCTTTACCACCTTGCCACCACTATCACTGGACAAACGTCAGAGATTCAATGAATGCCACTGGTACCACCACACTGCCTATCTTGTCTCTATCTTTTCCCTCTATTCCATCACACTTTTACGGAAGTTATCATGGACAAGAAAAGTTCCAGCCACAACTACACCACCAACAACGTGGCTAACCTCTCTTTCTCTCTATTTCTCTTCCTTTCTCTCTTCATTTGCCACTACTTGTTGGGGAAATGGGACAAATCTGGCTGATTCACACCTCACAGGTGTTTCTCTAGTGAAACACATTAAAGCAACACCTCTCCCTCTCTCGTTTATCATAGATATGCTTGGAGAGTCATTCTCTGGCAAGGCTTCAAATTGTTGGCAAAATTCTGGCATTTTTTCTACACTTGGGATTATGTTGGCTGCATTTTTGTAACGATATGATAATTTAATGAAATATGTGAAATATATGTTTCTGTGTGAAATGTCTATTTTACCCCTCCTAGAGTTGTATTGTGGTATTTTTGGAGGGTGATTGACATGGTTTTCTATGCATTTTGGTGCCTTCTGTGTGATATAATAATTTTTAAAGACTTTAAAAGACTTATTTTGGACTTTTGTGGTTATATTTTGATCCATACGATGGATGACTGAACAGCCTATTATAACACCCCATATTTTCCTAGCATGATCTAAGTCCCAATGCATGAGTATTCATATATAAATTTTTGAAACACATTATTTTTGTAGTTTAGAGCCTTCCATTGCATAAAAAATTGAATTAACTTTCCAACGATATAAAATTTGTAGAAATTTGATAACCAGGTAAGAAGTTATGATGATTTTAAGTTTCAGTTGTTAAACCTCGTCATTTTAACCCTTAGCGCATCGCGGAGCTAGTCTAAATAACGGTTGGCAAATTTCCAGTTGAGGTCCATGATCTTGGCACATCACGCCAAAAGCCAAATTGGCATTCGACAGTTTCCACTGTCTCTCCGCGATACCACCGCATCGCGGTGAACTTTCAGGTCCCAATAAGTGAAGGACCGCGATTTTCCCTGTGTCACGCCGCAGAACAATTTCCCAGTTTTCCAATTCCATTGGCTTGACACGATAGTGGCACGTCGTGCCAAGGCTAAAAATTGGGATCTTCAGTCTTCAGCTTCCGTTTTTAAATTTGTTCAAGGGTATTTGGGTCTTTTTTCATGGCCCTAATTAACCTAAAACACGAAATTTTACCCCTAAACACCCTAGGTAGTCATTATTATTTCAATTTCTCTCACAATCAAAGATTCCTTTTTTAAGAACAAGAAATCCTAGCTCTCAAATTCAAGACCAATCCTCAAGAATTCACCAAGAACTTCAAGAAATTCATTAGTTAAGGTATGTTAGATATTCATCCATGGATCTCTTTCATCCATGGAGTCCAAGTAACCCTTTTAAATTAAAAAATTATGATCTTTTCAAGTTAATTGGTTTTAAATTATGATTTCACCCATGAATCTCCATGAACTATGATTTTATACCACTTTTCAATGAAATTATAATTGTTATTCAATTATCCATGTTTTAATGTTATCATTTATTGAATTAAACCATGACTTAGTGCTTTTTATGTTAATTTATGTTATTTATGCAAGTTCCGTAATATTCCCATGATTTGACTAAGCTATGAACTAGAAGTGTTTGATAAAATGAATACAAGAGTAAATGTTTTATGAAAGCCTTCATGCTATGTCCTCCAAGTTTTAGTGTCATGTTACTATTATTGTCTTGAGTCCTGGGGGTAGTGAATACCCAAAAACCATAGCTGTTTATTTAGTCTAGTCTTAGTACATTACAGAATAGTCTTTAGAACATACTATGAGCATTATCAGAATAGTCATATATCAATCAGTTGAACTCAGAACAGTCTAGTATTTCAGTGTCTTTCAATTGGGAGTATGATTTAGCACCGAGCGAGTGTAGGGATGGTGGCTTCCTTATTAGATAGGCAGAGTCGTTAGTAGCAGTAACTATACTCTAGAACTATGTATCCATCTAGGATATGAGTAGTCACCCATCAGATTAGGCTTGACTATCTCACAGGGGTCACCCTTCAGTTCAGGCTTAACACCCTTAGTCCTTTGGATAATATATTAGTTTAGTGGATCCACACAACTAGTGTAAGTACCCGTGGCACAGTATTACATCCTTCCAACTGGAGTTACAGGTTAGACCCCAATTAGCTCAGATTGGGCCATGTCGGTTAGATGATAGCTCCCACAATCTCAGATATAGTCTCAGTCACATTCCCAGTTGTAAAACCCCACAAGTTTTCCTTGTTCTCTAAGCCTTTAGAGTTTGTCAAAAGAAGCCTCATACTTAGAAATTTGACTAAGTGTTGGGACTTAGTTTATTTAAGAACCTTCAAACTTTGGAGAATTTATTTTTGACCTTCCTGACCTCCATTTATTGATATTTTTTGCTGATTCATGATGGGGCAAGTCGATAGTACATATTGGGTGAGTTTCGAGATTTTTGGACCTCGTTTAGGGCATATTTGGATATCTAAAATAGTAGCATCATGCAATTTGCATGCGTCGCACGGTCCATTTCACCCCTGGCATCGTGTGATATAGCATGCGACGTATGCTCTAGTTCGGAGGATAGAAGCATGCGAAGCATGCTCCATAGCATGCACATGGAATTTTCAGCATTCCAACTTCGCTTTATTAAGGGCAAAAGAGATATTTTCCACCCCTTTTTCAGCTTTAACGTGGGACTAACATCCCAATACACCAAAATAAGGTTCTTTTCACCTAAAATCACCAAGAAATCATCCTAGGGTTTCAACCCAAAGTTCAAGAGAACTCAAAATTAAACCGTCACTTTTCAAAAATTCTTCAAGAATCAGAATCCCCATCGCGAGTGCTACAAGAAGCACCCATCAATTGTACGAATAACATCCCAAAAGCTAGAGCTCATTTAAAACTCCCAATCTAAGGTATGTGGGGTTTGAAAAAGAACACTACTCTTGTTCTTGTGTCCAAAGCTTTGATTTTATTTAAGAATTTCATATTTTACAAGTGAGTTTATATCCAATTTACCCTATTTTGAGTTATGGATCTAGAAATTGTTCAAGTCTTGAAATTGCATGTTATCTCAATTAATTATGTCTTAAATTAAGGATTTATGTTGTGAATTGCATTTTCCTATTGAGATTGTTATTTTCAAGTGTTTTCAGGTTAATTGTTGATAATTAAGCCTCATTATCATATTGTGATCATCCAAGTATATATGATGTAAAACCAAGTGTAAATTTTGATACTTTTGAAGAGTATGTTATAGTATATTTTTAACAAGCAAGTACTTAGATTTTTAAAGAAAGATTTGGTCTTTGACCCTAAGATAAGATAAGGAATCCACATATATCATTTAGTTCATGATTTATAGCAAAGAGAAGCATAATTGGCTTTCATTATTCAGTCTTGTACTATTTTAAGATGAATTTTCTAAAAGTTCTGAGCCTAAGTATGGGAGCAGTATTTAGCACCGTGTTGGGCTTGATTCCAAAGTTTCATTCCCCAGAACTATGAGCCACCTTAAGATTTGATTTTCCCCAAGGGGGTTAGGATAGTGATCACTAAAGTTAAGGTTCTTGTAACGCCCCAAATCTGGTACCCAGAATACTACAAGGTGCTCATGACCCCGAAGGATCACAAGCTAACCCATGACTGATATTTGTACCTGTATACTACATAATATACTATATAATGTGGAAACATGAACTGAAAGGCCATAAGGTTCAAAACTGTAACATAGGATCTAATAAATCATAACATATGAATGGGGTATGAAATACCCAAAACAACTGAAATAACTAACTGAACATAATAGTCTGGAAAGCCTCTAACTGACTGAATGTTCTGAATAGGGAGTTGATGGGACATGTCCCCAACTAACTCCAACTAATAAATAAATTAATGAGATAATAAAGTAAAGATCATATCCTTGAAAGATGAGGACTCACTTCTAGCTCTAACTGCTGACACTGGAATCTACTGATGCTCTGGAGCTCATGTCTTTGAACCTATGGTATAAGACACCATAGAACAAATGTGTCGGTACTTTGTATGTACTGGTATACATGTGAGGTAGGCTGAATGCATGGGGTTCATATGCATGAACAATACTGGCTAACTGACTAATATGAATGTGAGAATACATGCATGCATACATAGTAACTATAACTGAAATCGTGATACCATGAATTTTACTGATGACTAACATGACTGGTGACTAATTCAGATGACAGATATAGCTGGTAACATGGGTGACTGTATCTGACAGTCCTGAATCTGATGGAACTATCTGAGTTTCGTACTGTATCTGAGTTAACTGTATCTGACAGTCCTGATTTTGTAACATGAAACTGTGGGTAGCAGTTATCTAACCGACATGCCCCTAATACGCCATTATGGCTGAGTTGGGGTCTAATCTGTAATCCCAATTGGAAGGGTGTCAATACCGCGCCCCTGGTAAGGGTAAGCTGTGGGTGACCCTCATCTGATAGTGCCCCGAAAAAAGAATGGTGGGGTGGTCTGATAGTGATTATCCACCTCATCAACCCTCATTCGACAGTGTTAATGTCTCAGCCTATGCTGGCTACATAGTTCTGGAATACAAAGAAGATTTCTAAGAATCACACCCTTATATGACAGTGTGTGTTCCCATCCTTGGGTTCACTCGATGCTAATTTCTACTCCCATCTTAATAGACACTGGACATGATTAACTAATCTTAATATGGACTGAGTTTACTGAATTTCGTTAACTAATGGAATACTACTGATATCTGAAACTAACTGAAATCACTGAGACTACTGAATTACGGAGCTTTCCTGAGTCATATGACTGACTGAGTTCTATGGATCATGGCTTGACTGAAGATATCGTGAAACCATGACACTGGCTCTAGGCGTACAACTAAGTTGTTGGGTACAAGTACCCCCAGGACTCGATGGAAAGAAACTGACAAAGCATGACTTCTTGAATTCACGACCAACATCACAAGCCATAATTTATTTATTGAGGCAATTCCTCAAACATGTGATATGCATAAGCTTGTACGTAAACGGGGATTTCATAATATCATACTAGTTGGGCATTTTCCCTTCATCTAGCTATTTAATCAAACACATGGTAGGCATAGTATGTGTAGACAACATTATACAACAATTAAACATCATGATTCAATTCTAATTTCATCATTCAAGGGTTTAATCATAGGTTTACATGGATCTACATCTATACTAATCAAATCCATATAAAATTTAACCCCCAACATGGAATAGAATTCAATTACTCACTATCAATATGAACAAGAGAAACCCAATCATGAAATTCATAAAGGAAATCCATAAACTTAAACTTTAAAAAAAGATTCTTGGGCTTCATGGACGAAAAGAGTCCACAAATGAACACTATGCATACCTGAGCTGAGATTCTTGAAGTTCTTGAGCTTGAATAATTTGAATCTCTTAGTTCTTAAAGAAGATTTGGATTTTGTTCTTGGGGATTAATCTTAGAGAGAAAACCCTAGTTTTAATGTTGTGAAAGAATAATGAACAAGTAAGCTGAGGTCGAATATAACTGGGTATATAAATGGGTGGTAAAAAGACCAAAATGCCCCTTTAAAATGGCTTTAAAATTTCTGATCGGGACATGAGATAGTGGGGTGCGATGGTTCTTCACGTGGTCGACGGTCCATCGAACTGACCGTCGCACAAAACCAAAATTGGGACTCACTGCCTTGGGGCGACGGTGGGGTGCGATGGTCCGTCACATGGTCGACGGTCCGTCGGACCTCTTCGTCGTACTGAACTAGAGAGTGGTCTCACTGCCTCAATGCGACGGTCATTGATATGGTAAAAACAAGAGAACACAAAACAACTCTAAAACAGTCCACTAATCTTAAGGATTTGAGGACCCTTTTGAAGACAACGCTCGGATTTGCTATCAACAACACAATAACAAGATAAACAGGTGTGTTTTCAACACCAAAACAGCCACAATATAAGATGAACAAGATGAACACAATGGTGAAAAAATTCGGATTCAACAAGTCACAAAAACAGTCCACTATGAATCTACAAAGTGCAATAAGATAAAGATAGGTAGATAGACCAAATGAGGTAATAATATTAACAACCCAAGACTTATTACACTATTGGACCTTTAATACTACACACAACACAAACCTATCTCTTATGTTGGAACAAGAGTGACCTCGATCTCCCAAGCATCCAACGTTTCCAAGCTTGAATCCAACACGAGTGATTCCACACTCAAGTTGATTTTCCTAGTTACAAGTTTCAGATTTGTGGTCTTCTCTCCTTAGAGAGGAAATGTTTCTAAGTGTTATAAAACATCCATATTCAGCAAAAATCTCCTAAAAAATGACCTAAAATGTTCCTTATATAGTAGTTTACAAACAAAGTGTGAAATGTCCAAAATGACCCCTTAGTCTCAAGTCTTCAAGTGGGTGCCCTTGGAGAGAATTATATGGACGGTTTTGGACCCTTTTTAAGTCCTCATTTGCACTTCACTTTCACACTCCAATTCTTGGGTTCAATACAACTCACAAACATGCATCCTCGTGGTCGTACCCGTATCATCCTCCCTTTCTTGAAAAGGATTCGACCTTGAATCCATGCCTTGAAAAATCAAGAGAAGACAAACAAGCACACATCCTCATGACATGAGGGTTAGGGTTATAAAAATACACATATCAATATGCCATGCCGAGGTGGAACACACTTGAAGTACATCCATGGATCCTTTGTGTTGAACATAAAAAGCTTAGTACAAATGTCACAAAGGAAGTGGCTATGAAGAACATTATTAAATAATGAGCATGGGCTGAGACAACTCCTACCATACCCTAAGATGGTACCGGGATCGAATGGGAGAAGTAACCATGGACATGGGTTTCGGCCACTCCCACTTTCCCCTAAGGTGTCGTTCTCAAAATTAGGCATACCCTCTAGATCATTAGTGGAAATATCATGAGCACAAAGAGGGTAGAGAAAGGTGTCACACAAGCTAACTTTAGCTATGGTTTCCTTATGCATATACTCACTAGCTTCAAGTCTATCACCACTAGTACGCTCAATATAGGGAACACATAAAGAAGAAGTAGATGGAATTTCTAAGCATGCACCACCTTTTATTTCAAGAGAATAATACCCACATAGATATAAATCACCATGGGCAGCAAAGGAATCATTCACAAAAACATTTTTACAAGAACAATCACATTTTGGGTTTCCCAAGTAATCAAGCAAATCATGGTCATCTTCACCCGATTGACTATTCTTTTTCAAGACTACACATTCCCTACCCTTAAGAG
>NC_061115.1:7181940-7188077 GCF_002878395.1 Capsicum annuum | reverse complement strand
GCACCACCTTTTATTTCAAGAGAATAATACCCACATAGATATAAATCGCCATGGGCAGCAAAGGAATCATTCACAAAAACATTTTTACAAGAACAATCACATTTCGGGTTTCCCAAGTAATCAAGCAAATCATGGTCATCTTCACCCGATTGACTATTCTTTTTCAAGACTACACATTCCCTACCCTTAAGAGTACTCTCATCTTCTAAGAAGAGATTTCCATCTTGAGGAGGAATATTGTCACACCATAGTGGGTTAGCATATAGGCTATAGCTTCCAAGATAAGCCATGCCGTCAACATCACTTGCATCACTAGGTTCATTAGGAGTAAATTAACTATCTTCAAACAAGACATTGTGCCTAAAGAGTGAATGATCTAACCCGCAGATAGATTTGGAACTTTCACTCTCTAAGGAATCATTATCAAGTTTCAAAGATATGTCAAGTACATGATTAACCCTATGATCCAAACAAACATTAGCATCTTTACAACAACATAGGCTCATAGGTTCACTCTTTTTTCCTTGGCCAACATCTTTAAATCCTTCACTCACTTGAGATTTATTAATCACATCACATATATCCTCAAGTGGTGGGCAAGTTTTACTCACAAGTTGGGCAGAAACTTCCTCTGGGAAGCTCTCAACGAAAGGTTCTTGGACAATTGGATTTTGTGGGTAGAGTTTGGGTACGTATAATTTCAATGTGCTGTTTCATATCTTCAATATTGTCATTGATACGATCATATGTGGCATTGAAATTATGCGCAACCGTTGTACCTAACAAAAAGACACAACAAACAAAGAAAACAAACAAACTTGTTAGATCAAAAATACCTCACCACACTCTCACTCTCAGTTTTACCTCACACTTGATTTCACAAGTGTTGAAAGCCAGCTTGTACTTTGTGAGTGATTGAGTGTCGAGTCTACTCTTGTCCTGGAATGGATTTTTGTTTAAAACTCAAATGAAATCTTGTAGGACTTGAGTCAAGAACTAACAACGAATTCAAAAAAATAAAAGTACACAACAAACGTAAACACGAACAAATGGACACAAACTAATTTACAATCTAGTAGGAGTTTACTAGCTTGTAAATTAGCGTTCGGACCAATCAAACGAAACTACGGAACAATAAAAAGAAACTAAGAAAATCTGAAATTTGAGCCAAAATTGTTGCATGAATAGTAATAAGGATAACGTGGCTGTACGTAATTGGTTGCGGTTTCTAACAATTTTTGTTGTCCAATTTCAAGTCTTGGTCAATTTACAATTAAGGAATTGGTGGAATTTATTTTAAGGAGGGAAATTCAAATCCAAGTCTCGGGTTCTATACATCTCACAAACATGCATCCTCGTGGTCATACCCGTATCAGTCGTGGTCGACAGCTCATCAGCCTGTACCGTCGCACCTGGGCGGTTTTACTGCCTTCTATATTTGGCCATATCTTTCTCATCCGATGTTGGATTTTGATGAAATTGGTATCGATGGAAAGTTTATTCAATTTTTCACGTGACAAAAAGTGAAAATCTTAAAAATACCATGTGTAAAAAAGTGTATTCATCTTTCAAAGAAAGATTCTAACATTCTTGGGATAATTTCAAGCTAGGAAAAAGTACGGGGTACTACAGTTCTATTTTGATGGCAAGGGTAGAACAGCTCTCTCAAACGCGGGCAAGACATTGGACTACATGTTAGCTTACATGATTTATGTCGATTAGAAGAAACTCCCAAGTCTCCAAAGAGTCCCAAAGCCCTATAATCCCAAGCCTTTGAGTTCCTAATCTTTAAAAGAAGCTCTTCTTTTATTTCCTTAAGATAAAAGAATAGGTTTTGGAAAGTTATTGTTTTTAAGATTCCTTAGTGCTTTCAAGTTTTCAGAATAAGAGGAGAATACAGATTTTAGAGCTAAGTATAATGAGTCACGAGATTTATATTACATGTTTCACTATTCAGGATTTATGAGATTCATATTTCAGACTCATTCAAGCTATGTGAGTCATATATATTTGCATGCATGGTTTTATAAAAAATTAATGATGTTGTTTACTAAATGTATACACCCCCATAAAATCAATACATCCTCAAAGTATTGATCCATATATACGTCTGAGTGCTACATTGTCTCATAATATACGTTCAGGTGCTCAGTCTCAGCAACGACAGTGATCTCCGAGAATCTCATCAACATCCTTATATTTGTGAGTCCTCATGGTTTGAGGACCTATATCTGTAGATTTTCCACTTTCATAGTGTCTTGAGTATTATTTTCAGTTCAGTTCAAGTCAATTGGGGCTCTGTCCCAATCACTCTTTAGTTTCTTGAGTAGTAAAGGCTTGTCGGACTAGTAGTTGAATTCCTAATTTCTAGTATTTGTCATTCAAATATTTTTTTTACAGTTATTTCAGATTATATTTATTACATTACAGAGCTATTGTTGAGTAATATATCTTGAAGTATGTTTCTCGACTTAGTAGCAGGTGTTAGTTTGGGGCTATTTGTAGCCATAAGCACCGTGTGACGTATCGGGATGGGATTTTGGGGCATTAAAAACTTGGTATTAGATCCTAAGGTTTAACAAGTCCTAGGGAGTCTGACAAGCCATGTTACGTAGAGTTTTGATCATCGGTGTGTAGCACACCACATCTATGAGCAAGGGGCTACAGGGCGTTCTAGGAAAAATTCATCTCTTTCTTTCATAATCTCTCGTGCTTATAGTTATCTCTCTCTGCTATTAATTTATGCTCTTTTATGATAGAATGCCTCCACGCAGAGCTAAGGCCCGTAGGAATGATAACCAGCAACCTCAGCCTTTTGATCCCCTGAATGAGAATGTGTCTCATGCTGAGTTTCGAGTAGCTTTTCAGGCATTAGCCCAGGCAGCCACCGCGAATGTTTAGGCCAATAACCAGGCTACAGTTCTGCATCAGCAAGGAGGTGGTTTAGCTGCAGTCGAGATTCAAGATTTTATAAGGATGAATCCGCCAGAGTTCTATGGGTCGAAGGCAGGTCAGGACCCAAAGTTGTATCTTGGTGAGGTGAAAAAAATCACCCAAGTTATGCATATTTCTAAGGAAGAGAGTGTAGAATTGGCATCTTATAGGCTAAAAGATATTGTATATGACTGGGTTGTGATGTGGAGGAAGAGTAGAGGGAAAATACTACTCCCATGAATTGGCAGGTGTTCCAAGATGAATTCTTGGACAAGTTCTTCCCACTTGAGATGAGGGAAATGAAGATAGAAGAGTTTTTTAACCTGAGGTAGGGCTCTATGACAGTGAAGAAGTATTGCCTCAAGTTCAACTAGTTATCTAAGTATGCTCCTGATTTGATGGCTAACCCCAGAACTAGTATGAGTAAGTTTGTGACCGGTGTGGAGGGATTTGTTGTTAAGGAGTGTAAGACTGTTATGCTCAATAGAGACATGGATCTTACCAGACTGATGATGCATGCTCAGCAGATAGAGGCAGACAAGATATGGGAGAGAGATAGAGTAAGAGGGAATAAGAGGGATAGAACAGAGCAGCATGAGTATGGTCATACTAGATCTCATGGAGAGAACTGCTTGCAGTTTTAGAGCTATTCGTCTATGCCAGTGCCTTCATCATCTAGTAGTCCTGCACCTAGAAATAGGCAGGAGCAAGGGAATAAGTTTTCTATGTCCAGGTCCCAGAACAGTGTGAGTAACTGGCCCAGTTTTCCCCCATGTGCTAAGTGTGGTAGGACCAATCCCGAAGATTGCTTGGATGAACAGAAGGGTTGTTTTGGTTGTGGCAAGTTGGGCCACAGACTTAGAGAGTGTCCCCATGCTAGACAAGGGAACCGGAATGTTCGACCTCAAACTCAGGCTACCAGTGCACCAGTTCCTTTAGCCCGTCCAGCTCCTCCTCAGGGCGCTTCATCCAGCACAGCTGGCGGTCAGCGCCAGAACCGATTCTATGCTTCACCATCCTGCCAGGAGCAGGAGGACTCCCAGATGTTGTTACTGGTATGCTTCGTGTTTTTCAGTCTGATGTTTATGTGTTATTAGACCCTGGGTTAATTTCTCTTATGTGACTCCGTTAGTTACTGTGAATTTTAAAATTCGTCCCAAAAAATCCCTGAGGCTTTCCTAGTTTCTACCCCAGTAGGATAGTCTGTTATTACAAAGCAAGTTTACAAAAAGTGTCCTATCACTTCTCCTTCACGGAGTCATATTCGCAGATTTGATAGAGTTAGACATGTTTGATATTGATCTTATTTTGGGTATGGATTGACTTCATTCCTGTTATGCATCTATTGAATGTCGTACCTGTGTTGTGAAGTTTCAGTTTCTGATGAGCCAGTTTTTGAGTGGTCCAAATATTCTATATCTCCTAAGAGTCGATTCATATCCTACCTAAAAGCCAGAAAGTTGATTTCTAAAGGTTGCATCTATCATCTAGTTTGAGTTAAAGATACTAAGTCTAAAGCTCTAACTATTCAGTTAGTCAGCATAGTTAATGAGTTTCTCGATGTTTTCCTAGAATATCTCCCAGGGGTACCACCTGTCATGCCCTATTTTTTACCTGAGATCAAAACGAGCACGACATTATGGACTCTAAAAGAATAAATTATGTCGCCACATAATTTTTTAAGAAAAATAAGAAAACCTATTTATTAACACGTATGATTGATGTTTCAGTCTGCGAAAACCAATTGAGATTCTAGGTAAGGGTTCAAATTATCCCGAAGATAAGGAATTAGGCACCCTTCGGGATCCAAAACTGTGGTACTCGACTAGACAAAATTTATCAAAGAGGAAGTAGTTATATTTAAAATAATGTAAAAAGTGTGTATTAAGTATAAAATAATTCTTTTTTAAAAAATATAAATATTTAAAACTATGTAAAAGTATATGTGTATCAAATATATAAATAAAACATATTGTTATATAAACATGAGAAAGATATATATATAAAAATGTATAAATACATGTGAAAAGAAAAGTATTTTATGATGTGTGAAAAAATGTGTTTTGATGTGCCATGAAAAGAAAAGTATTTACAAGTAATATTTTAATTTTAATCAAAATTACGAAGAAAAGTAAAATTTATTTGAAAAGAAAAGACTATATAATATGTGAATTACTTGATTAACTTAATTCTTTTATTTAAATGTATTAAAATAATATATATGTTTTGTTGTAAAAATATAAACAAAAGTATATTAGTATATGTATGTAAAGAAAAGATAAAATTGAATAAAGAATTTTTTTTGTAAAGAAAAATATTACGTAATATTTCTTAATGTAGAAAGTATAAATTATTTGATTAAATAATCTAAGTCAATTTAATATTTTTATATAAATATTAACGGCCTAAATTTGCCTAATCGCGTGGTGAAAATTGCGTAAATAAATAATATCCCGCCTAACACCCTAAAATTAAATTTCACTATTATTAACATTTGTACAAGTGTAAATATAAAACATATAAGCACAATTTAAAGTCTTCTTTGAATATCATTCCCGACAAGTATTCTCGATAACCTGTATAAACACTTATAATAAAATGTTAGTAACAAATAAACAATAATTAAAATAAATTGAAAAAGTATATGTGCATATACATTTAAAAAATAAAAAATATATTTTTTTGTTAAATAATGGATTTATTATTTTATCTTGTAGTAATTGTAGAGTTACAGATTTCTGTATAATAATTTATCCTAATTGTACTGTAATGTATATCTAATTCTAGATTTTCAATGTTAAACCAGTTATACAAGTTGTAAAAATAGGATTAACCAGAGATATGATTATACTGGAAGATATTACGCAGCAGCCAGAGATACCTAGAATTGAGATACCTAATTTCTACGCAAATAAACGACTCATTGGACTAGCTACAATTATTCAAGAATTAACAAATAATTATACTAATGGAAACCTTGTAGGGGGGTGCGGATCTATGCGGGTAACTAACTTATGAAATAGATTTATTATATTTATAATGAATCTATTTTTCTTTGTGCATGGATATTTCTTAAATTTTGTTTCAATATCTTTTAATGATTTATTCTTTTTGTAAGATGTATTCATTAATTTGTATGGTTTATTATTTTATCCTATAGTAATTGTAGAGTTACAGATTTCTGTATAATAATTTATCCTAAT
>NC_061115.1:7117556-7178940 GCF_002878395.1 Capsicum annuum | reverse complement strand
TTTTATTGATTGGGAAGTACTTCCCGATTGTATTAGCTTGCATTCGTCAAACCTTTGTTTAGCCAATACCCTTGTGAATTTGACATCTTAAAAAGAATCATCGGGTAGCTATGAGAAGCATCAAGGAAGAAAGGACAACTGGTTACGCTAGCACTGATATGGATAAAAGAGTTGATATCTCAAATATATTACAATTAGGGGCATTTTAGTAAATTTACCTGTTACCATACCGTACCATACCATCAAACCAAACAAAAAATCTATTATTAAATCGTAGTGAACGATACAGTTCATCCAAATATGGTACTGTACCATACCATACTAAACCATACCATATTACATCATACCATATATTATGAAACCACGACAAACCACTATCCAAATAGGCTGTAAGTGGAAAATGGGGTTTTGGGTCCGTGAAATATAGAGGAGTGGTGTGTATATTATTGTGAATGTGTTCTTTTTTATTAGTCAAAAAGAGAATTCTTTATGAGTCAAAAAAGAGAAAAAGAAAAGAAAAAAAATGATAGTGTCAGTTGGGAAACATGTGCGGTATAGATAGGTAGGAAGATAAATAAGTGAAAATTAATTTTTAGTGCAGATAAAATTACATGTCTATAATTTTTGTAGGTTGCATTAAATAACGTACAAAATAAGGAATGTTGAAGTACAATTAAAGAAAAAGTATAAACAACAAATAAAAATATAATTATCTTGAAAAAAAATATTGTGCTATAAATAATTAAAATTGTAATTATGTAAAAAGAGTTATAGTGTTATGTTATGTACATATGTAGATGACTGTGGAAAAATATTAAAATGATATCAATCTGTTAAAAAAAAAATTCTAAAATAATAAAATTAAGGATAATTATATAAAAATTATACTATGGCAATAAAGTAATAAAAGAAATTCTAAAATAATTAACTTGTTGGATGTGACAAGACATTATTGTGCGATCCTTGTCAGATGTGACAAAACATCAAATTATCATACAATACAAAATAATTGATCTGACTCAATGTTTGCGGACTGTGAAATATATAAATTGATTTTTAATTATGAAAGATGTAAAGAATATAATTAATTAAAAAGTGTTATAAAAAACATGATGCCATGTCATGTAGGTGTTTGTGTGATTGTAAAATGTTAAAAATGATAATGAATTGATAAAAATCTCAAAAATAAAAAAATATTAATAAATTATGAAAAGTAAAAATTGTGACAACAAATTGATTAAAATCCTAAAGTAAGGATGATTATCAATAATTTATCAAATAATTATAAAAAGATGTAAAAAATTATATTTTGTGTCCTTCGACGATCAGAAAGCCTGAAGACGTTAATTTTAGGCACAGAGAGCAAAATTTGGGTGTCAACACCACCTGATAGAGCGATAGAATTTGGGATCGATCTTCTTCCCGATACACTGCCTATTTCTATTCCTCCATATCGTATGGCACCCGCAGAGCTTAAGGAGTTGAAAGAGCAACTCAAAGATCTTTTAGGTAAAGTTTCATAAGGCCTAGTATTTCTCCATGGGGGGCACCTATCCTGTTCATGCGAAAGAAAGATGGTTCTTTGCGTATATGCATTGACTATCGTTAGCTGAATAAGGTCACAATCAAGAACAAATACCCTCTTCCTAGAATTGATGACCTTTTGACCAATTGCAAGGTGCAAGTTATTTCTCAAAGATAGACCTTAGATCCGTCTATCATCAACTTAAAGTAAGAGAGTCATATTCCAAAGACAGCCTTCCGAACCCGCTATGGTCATTTTGAGTTTCTTCATGTCTTTTGGGCTAACCAACGCTCTAACAGCTTTCACGGACCTCATGAATTGAGTATTCAAACAATATGTAGATATATTTGTCATAGTGTTCATAAATGACATCCTTTTGTATTCCCGAAGTGAGGATGACTATGCAGATCATCTTAGAATTGTCCTGCAGACTCTTTGGGATCACCAGTTATTCAACAAATTCAGAAAGTGTGCATTTCTGATAAGGTCAGTAGCTTTTCTGGGTAATGTTGTTTCCGCTGAAGGCATTAGAGTTGATCCCCAAAAGACAGAAGCTGTAAAGAATTGGCCTAGACCTATCTCTCCATCAGACATTGAAAGTTTCTTGGGTCTAGCTGGCTATTACCATCATTTTGTTGAAGGTTTCTCTTCTATTGCGTTTCCTATGACCCGATTGACCCAAAAGAAAGTTAAGTTCCTTTAGTCAGATTCCTGCGAGAAGAGTTTTCAGGAGTTGAAGACTCGACTTACTTCAACCCCAGTGTTGGCATTGCCCAATGGTACTGAAGATTTTGTGGTGTATTGTGATGACTCTAAAGTTGATTTGGGTTGTGCATTGATGCAGAGAGGTAAGGTTATAGCCTATTCCTCTTGACAGTTGAAGCCACATGAAAAGAATTACCCAACCCATGATCTTGAATTAGCTGATGTGGTTTTTTCTTTGAAAACATGGAGACACTATCTGAAAGGTGTTCATGTTGACATCTTCATAAACCACAAAAGACTACAGTGTATGATTACTCAGAGGGAGTTGAATCTTAGACAAAGGAGATGGTTAGAGTTGCTAAAAGATTATGACATGAGTGTGTTGTATCATCTGGGCAAGGCCAATGTAGTGGCAGATACCCTTAGCAGGTTGTCTATGGGCAGTGTTGCTTATGTGAAGAAAGATAAGAAAGAGTTGGCTCATGAAGTTCATCGCTTTGCTAGATTGGATATTAGACTGCTTGATTCAGCTGAGGGTAGTATTTGGGTTCAGAGTAGTTCCGAATCCTCTTTAGTTTCGGAAGTGAAGGAGAAGCAAGACATGGACTCTAGTTTGGTCAAGCTGAAGGAGTCAGTTAAAGACCAAAATGTGAAGGTTTTCTCCCAAGGGAGAGACAGTGTGTTGATATTTTAGGACAGATTGTGTGTTCCTTATATTGATGATTTTAGGTAGAGAACTATGGCAGAAGCACATGGCGCGCGATATTCTATTTATCTTAGAGCCACCAAGATGTACCGCGATTTGCGGGAAATCTATTGGTGGAATCGTATAAAGAAGGATATAGCAGAGTTTGTGAAAAAATATGCAACTTATCAACAGGTTAAGGTAGAGCACCAAAGACCTGGTGGTACGTTGCGAGAGTTTGGTATCCCCACTTGGAAGTGAGAAGAGGTGAATATGGATTTTATGACAGTTTACCCCTTTCGCGTTGTCATCATGATTTGATTTGGGTTGTTGTAGATAGGTTGGCTAAGTCAACGCATTTCATGCCAGTGCATACATCTTATTCAGTGGAGGATTATGCTAAGTTGTATATCCAGGAGTTAGTCAGATTGCATGGAGTTCCCTTATCTATTATCTTAGATAGGGGTACTCAGTTTATTTCCTAATTTTGGAGAGCTTTTCAGAAGGGTCTTGGTACCCAAGTTCACCTTAGCTTCACTTTTCATCCGCAGACAGATGGTCAGGCTGAGAGGACCATCCAAACTTTGGAAGATATGTTGAGAGCTTGTGTTCTGGATTTCAAGGGTAGTTAGGATAAGCATTTGCCATTGATTGGGTTTGCGTATAACAATAGCTATCATTCTAGTAACTAGATGGACCCGTTTGAGGCCTTGTATGAGAGAAGATGTAGATCACCCATAGGTTGGTTTAAAGTGAGTAAAGCAGCTTTGATTAGGCCTGATGCAGTGTTTGAGGATGTAGAGAAAGTCAAGCTGATTAGAGAAAGGTTGAAGATAGCCCAGAGTAGTCAGAAATCATATGGAAATATGGGGAGAAGAGATTTGAGTTTGATGTTGATGACTTGGTGTTTCTGAAGATTTCACCGATGAAAGGGGTGAAAAGATTTGGCAAAAAGGGGAAGCTTAGTCCCCGTTATGTTGGCTATTATAGAGTTTTAAGACGTGTCGGGAAAGTAGCTTATGAAGTTGAGTTGCCTGCAGAGTTGTCATCTGTTCGTCCTGTCTTTCACGTCTCCATGCTTAAGAAGTATATTGGTGATTCATTTGTGATCCTTCGGAGAGCCAGATGTCCAAAGCAGTCTTTTATATGTGAGATTCAAATTGAGATCCTAGATTACCAAATCCGTAGACTAAGGAACAAAGAAGTTACCTTGGTCAAAGTTTTGTGGCAGAACCAGTTGGTTGATGGCGCTACGTGGGAAGCAGAAGTAGACATGCGAGCGAAGTACCCGTACCTCTTCTCCGTAAGTTTAGATCTATCCGAAGGTACTACTCTCCCTAAATTCAGCTCCTTGTTAATCAAAGATTCAGCTATATAACTATTCTTATTATGAGTTCATGAATTCTTTGAAGTACTCAAAAGTTTAGAATGATATCAATTCAGTTTAAGAATTTGTTTCAGCTATGCATCCTCATTTTTCTCTGTATTCTTAACCTAGCGAGTGACATTCGAGGACAATTGGTTTCAAGGGGGAGATATTGTAAGACCCCACAATTTTTCCTCATTGTCTAAGCCTTTAGAGCTTGTCAGAAGAAGCCTCATACTTAGAAATTTGACTAATTGTTGCGACTTAGTTTATTTTAGAACTTTCAAACTTCGGAGAATTTAATTCCGACATTCCTGATCTCTGTTTGTTGAAATTTTTGCTGATTCATGATGGGGCAAGTCGATAGTACATATTGGGTGAGTTTCGGGATTTTTGGACCTTGTTTGGATGCCCAAAATAGTAGCATCACCCAATTTGTGTGCGCGCACGATCCATTTCACCCAGGCATCGTGTGATATAGCATGCGACACACGCTCCATAGCATGCACCTGGAATTTTCAGCATTCCAACTCCGCTTCATTAAGGGCAAAAATGGTATTTTCCACCCCCTTTTCAGCTTTAACACGGGATTAACATCCCAATACACCAAAATAAGTTCCTTTTCACCCAAAATCACATAGAACTCATCCTAGGATTTCAACCCAAAGTTCAAGAGAACTCAAAATTCAACCGTCACTTTTCAAAATTCTTCATGAATCAAAATTCCCATTGTGAGAGCTACAAGAAGCACCTATCAATTGTACGAATAGCATCCCAAAAGCTAGAGTTCATTCAAAACTCCCAATCTAAGGTATGTGGGGTTTGCACAAGAACACTCCTCTCATTCTTGATCCCAAAGCTTTGATTTTATTTAAGAATTTCATATTTTTACTAGTGAGTTTATATCCAATTTATCCTATTTTGAGTTATGGATCTAGAAATTGTTCAAGTCTTGAAATTGCATGTTATGTCAATTAATTATGTCTTGAATTGAGGATTTATGTTGCGAATTGTATTTCCCCATTAAGATTGGTATTTTCAAGTGTTTTCAGGTTAATTATTGATAATTAAGCCTCATTATCATATTCTGATCATCCAAGTATATATGTTGTAAAACCAAGTATGAATTTTGATACTTTTGAAGAGTATGTTATAGTATGTTTTAACAAGAAAGTACTTAGATTTTTATATAAATATTTGGTCTTTGACCCTAAGCTAAGATAAAGAATCCATACCTATCATTTAGTTCATGATTTGTAGAAAAGAGAAGCATAATTGGCTTTTATTATTCAGTCTTATACTATTTTAAAGTGGATTTCCTAAAAATTCTGACCCTAAGTATGAGAGTAGTATTTAGCATTGAGTTGGGCTTGATTCCAAAGTTTCATGCCCTAGAACTATGAGCCACTGTAGGATTTGATTTATCCTAAGTGGGTTAAGATAGTGATCACTAAAGTTAAGGTTCTATTCCGATGGCAAGGGTAGAACAGCTCTCCCTAATGTGGGCAAGACATTAGACTCCATGTCAGCTCATATGATTTATGTCGGTTAGAAGAAACTCCCAAGTCCCCAAAGAGTCCCAAACCTCCATAATCATCTTAGAACTATTGTAAACTCTTAGAGACCACAAATTATTCGCTAAATTTAGCAAGTGTGAATTTTGGCTAAGGTCAATAGCCTTCCCTGGTCATATCATTTCTGCCGATGGCATTAGAGTTGATCCCCAAAAGATAGAAGCTGTAAGAAATTGGCCTAGGCCTATCTCTCCGATAGAAGTTAGAAGTTTCTTAGGTCTAGCTGGCTATTATCGCTATTTCATTGAAGGTTTCTCATCCATTGCATCTTCTATGTCTAGACTGACCCAAAAGAAATTTAAGTTCCTGTGTTTAGATTCTTGTGAGAAGAGTTTTCAGGAGTTGAAGACTCAGCTCACGTCAGCCCTAGTGTTAGCATTACCCGATGGTACAGATGGTTTTGTGGTGCATTGTGATGCCTCTAGGGTTTGTTTGAGTTGTGTGTAGATGCATAGAGTTAAGGTTATAGCCTATGCCACTAGAAAGTTGAAACCTCATGAAAAGAATTACCAACCCATGATCTTGAATTAGCTACGGTGGTATTTGCTTTAAAAATCTGGAGACACTATCTGTATGGTGTTCATATTGATGTCTTTATGGACCACAAAAACTTGCAGTATGTGTTTACTCATAGGGCGTTGAATCTTCGTCAGAGGAGATGATTAGAGTTGCTAAAATATTATGATATGAGTGTATCGTATCATCCGAGCAAGGCTAATATAGTGGCAGATGCCCTTAGCAGGTTGTCTATGGGTAGTATTGCTCATGTGGAGAAGGATAAGAAAGATTTAGCTCGAAAAGGTAATCATTTGTCTAGATAAGGTGTTAGGTTTCTTGACTCAGTTGAGGGTGATATTTGGGTTCAGAGTAGTCCCCGATCCTCTTTAGTTTTGGAAGTGATGGAGAAGCAATTCCAGTTTGGTCAAACTGAAAAAGCCAGTGAAAGACCAAAAGGTAGTGGTTTTCTCCCAAGGGGGAGATAGTATGTTTAGGTTTCAGGATAGATTGTGTGTTCCTTGTGTTGATGATTTGACGCAGAGAATTATGCTAAAGCGTATGACGCGCGATATTCTATTCATCCCAGCGCTACCCAGATGTACCCCAATTTATGGGAAAATCTATTGGTGGAGTGGTATAAACAAAAATATAACAGAGTTTGTGTCAAGGTGTACGACTTGTCAACAGGTTAAGGTAGAGCACTAAAGGCCTGGTGGTATGTTGCAAGAGTTTGGTATCCCCACTAGGAAGTTGGAAGAGGTGAATATGGATTTTGTGACTGGTTTACCCTTTTCGCGTTGTCATCATGATTCGATTTGGGTTTTTTGTAGATAGGTTGGCTAAGTTAACACATTTCCTGCCAGTGCATACATCTTATTTAGTAGAGGATTATGCTAAGTTGTATATCCAGGAGTTAGTCAGATTGCATGGAGTTCCCTTGTCTATCATCTCAGATAGGGGTACTCAGTTTACTTCCCAATTTTGGAGAGCTTTTCAGAAGGGTCTTGGTACCCAAGTTCACCATAGCTCCGCTTTTTATCCGCAGACAGATGGTTAGGCTGAGAGGACCATCCAAACTTTGGAAGATATGTTGAGAGCTTGTGCTCTGGATTTCAAGGGTATTTGGTATGAGCATTTGTTGTTGACTGAGTTTGCGTATAACAATAGCTATCATTCTAGTAATCAGATGGCCCCGTTTGAGGCCTTGTATGGGAAGAGATGTAGATTACCCATAGGTTGGTTTGAAGTGAGTGAAGCAGCTTTGATTAGGCCTGATGCAGTATTTGTGGCTGTGGAGAAAGTCAAGATGATTAAAGAAGGTTAAAGACAGCCCAGAGTCTTCAGAAATCATATGCACATATGAGGAGAAGAGATTTGAGTTTGAAGTTCATTACTTGGTGTATTGAAGATTTCACCAATGAAAGAGGTGAAAGTATTTGGCAAAAAAGGAAAGCTTAGTCCTCGTTATGTTGGGCCTTATAGAGTTCTGAGACGCATTGGGAAAGTTGCTTACGAGGTTGAGTTGCCTGCACAGTTGTCAGTTGTTCATCCTATCTTTCATGTCTCCATTCTTAAGAAGTGTATTGATGATTCATTTGTTGTAGATCCTTCGGAGAGCTAGATGTCCAAAGCAGTCTTTCATATGATGAGATTCCAATTGAGATCCTAGATTACTAGATCTGTAGACTAAGGAACAAAGAAGTTACCTTGGCCAAAGTTTTTTGGCAGAACCAGTTGGTTGAGGGGGCTACTTGGGAAGCAGAAGCAGACATACGAGCCAAGTACCCGCACCTCTTCTCCATAAGTTTATATCTAGCCGAAGGTACTACTCTCCCTAAATTCAGATCCTTTTTAATCAAATATTCAGCTATACAACTATTCTTATTATGAGTTCATGCATTCTTTGAAGTACTCAAAAGTTTAGAATGATATCAATACAGTTTAGGAATTTATTTCAGATATGCATCCTCAGTTTTTTCTGTATTCTTAGCCTAGCGAGTGACATTCGAGGAAGATTGTTTCTAAGAGAGAGATATTGTAAGACCTCGTAAGTTTTCCTCATTATCTAAGCCTTTAGAGCTTGTTAGAAGAAGCCTCATACTTAGAAATTTGATGAAGTGTTGCAGCTTAGTTTATATTAGAACCGTCAAACTTTGAAGAATTTATTTTCGACCTTCCCGAACTCTGTTTGTTGAATTTTTTGCTGATTCATGATGGGGAAAGTCGATAGTACATATTGGGTGAGTTTTGGGATTTTTTGATACTTGTACGATCGTGATTGTGGATCAATACGTAAAGAACTCGTGTTCGGGTGACTGGCCAAGTAATGAAACAAACTTTGGAGTATTGGCTCATTAAGGGCATTTTAGTCATTTTGTAATAAGTTGTAACCTAGGCTATAAATAAAACATATTAGGTCATTTTCTCATAACTTAGATGATATTTTGAGAGCTCTTTGAGAGTGTTCATACAAGTGTGGATATCACTTGTGACAAGTGTGGAATCACTTGTGTTGGTTGCTTGTTTTGAAACGTTGGTTGCTTGGGGATTCCATTCCCTTGAGGTCACCATAAGAACTTGATGTTATTTGTATGAATTCTTGGGTCTTAGTGTTCAATATACACTTTGGTTTATAGTATTTGTGCATTGTGTGTCAAATTATCTATCATTCTATCTTATTATTGTTGTTGTGTTCATTCTCGATTTTAGGTGTCCAAAGCTGAGACCTTGTTGTGTCATTTTTGTTCTTGTTATTGTGTTGTAATCTTACTTTGTGGCTTGCTGATTATAGGTGTTAAACACCTTAGAATCTTGTTGTTATCGTGCTTATATTGTTATTGTGTAGTGAATCCGAGAGGGGTCACCAAAAGGGGTCCTCAGTTCTTCAAATCATGGATAGTTTTGGTGTGTGTTAGTGTCTTCCTGTCAATCTTGTATCATTTGGTATCAGAGCATGGCTTGATTTTGTTTTCACAAGATCAATCTTGGGCTAGCTAGCTTTAAAATACAAAAAAAAAAGAAAGTGTAGAAGTTGTTCTTGTTCTTGGCCGAGACATGTTTCTTTGTGGCTAGATCTTGTAGTCTTTTGTTTGTTTAGATTTTTTCTAGTGTTGGTTTCTTTCTCACCAACACTAAAATGTCTAGATCTAAAGGTTTGAGCTTATGTTGTTGACCTTGTTGATGTAAATTGGAAGTTGGTCGTGTGTTGATATTGTTGATCTTGGCCGTGTGTTGCAATTGTTGTGGACTTGGAGGTGAATGTTGGTGGTGTTTTTGAGAAATTGTTGTTGAGATCTTGTTGTTCTTCTCATCTTGACATCTCTTAATCAATATAAAGTATAACATAGATCCAAAAAGGGTGTAAGATAAAGTTGAAAAGTTGTTGGTGAAGAGACTTGAATACATCACTTCAAAGACTTGTCAACCACTTTTCCATATTTCAAGGACCTTGTTTTGTGGGAATAGTAAATTCAAATCTCACTTTTTGAGTTGGAATTTGAAAAAGTTTTTAAGACTTGAATTTTTCCACCAAAAGACAAACTCATTCATTCCAAATTGTATCAAGACAAAAGCTTCAAATTGGTGATTAAAAAAAAAAATTATGTGGGACCACAATCAATTACGTGGCTGCCACATCATCATATTTTACTGTTCACGCAACATAAATAAGGTCGAATTTTTTGATTTCTTAGTTTCTAATCTTTTTTTCTTAGTTTCATTTTGTTGATTCTATTGCTAATTAACAAACTAGTAATTGTCTACTAGGTTGTAAATTAGTTTTGGGTTCGTTTTTCGTGTCTACGTTTCTTTGTGTGCTTTTATCTTTTCGAAAACTCGTTGTAGCCTTTTGATTCAAGTACGTACAAATTTAGTTTGATTCATTGCAAACAAAAATCCATTCCAACCTTAAGCCACAAGTGGGACCAAGTAACTTCATTGGTGTAAAAACGGTGAACCAACACTTGTGAGACCAATTAAGTGATACTTGAAAAAGTGTGAGCTTGAGAGTTAGTGAGGGTGATTTTTGCTAACCTTAACTTGTTATTGTTTGTGTTTTGTTTAGTATTTCTTATTAGGTACGATAGCTTCGGGTGAAGGTAGTCCAAGAGCCTCGAGAGAGGTAACCATGGATTCTTTATTGGCGGCCATAATGAGCATGAAACATGATCATAGTGGTCGAATGGAGAGGATGGAGGGAAGAATGGAAGGGATAGAGGGTTCCTTTTCAAGGAGAATGGATATATTGGAAGTTCATTTAGATTCCAACCATTCAAGTCTGAAACACTACCATGCCTCGACTAGTGGACATGCTACCACCCCGAATACATTTCCCCAATTGCTCAATCCACCTAGACCAACCTATGAACCCATCCACCAAGTCCCTACTTATCAAAAAAACCAAAGTCAAGTCTATCAAGAAGCTTCCCAAATTCGAGACCCCCTTGATTTTCCGAGAGCACCACTAAACCAAAACCAACCAATCCAAATTGATGATGTGGAAGGTGAGGGTATTTATGGAAGTGAGGGGTTAGATGAAGCAACTCTCTTTGCGAAATTTGTTCACAATAGAAGAAGAGCTTATGGGGGGGACATAGAGGTCTAGGGGGAAGAGTTGGACTGGCTCCTCATGGTAGGGGCAACTTGGGACACCGACCTCATGTTCAAGAAGGTCTAGTGGACCAATGAGGCAATGTGGGTAGAGACACAGGCCTAAATTCCATTAAGATCACTCTTTCTTATTTCAAAGGGGCTAGTGATCCATCTCTCTATCTTGATTGGGAGTTACAATGTAATCAAATTTTCCAACTCAACGAGTTAATTTCCCAAAAGAAAGCCACACATGCCATTGCTCAATTTGAAGGTTATGTATCTACTTGGTGGGAGACAAAGCGGTTACAACGGGTAAGGAATGGCAATCTTGACCTTCCATATTAGGATGAATTGAAAGCTCTTATGAGGGATAGATATGTTACAAAAAGGTACAAACAAGAGCAACTAACAAAGCTCTACAACTTGAGGCAAGGAGATAGAAGTGTGAAGGAGTATTATGATGAGTTTCAAAACTTGATCCTACGTCTTGACATAGTCAAACCTCCAAATCATTGCCTAGCTCAGTTTAAGAGTGGCTTGTGCTATGAAGTTGCTTCTCAATTAGTTGTCCACAAGTTTGACCGAATTGAGGACCTTGTAGAAGCGACCATTGAAGTTAAAAGGAACAATTATGCTAAGAAGACCTTTGAGTGGGATAAGTCCTACAAGCCCTTAGAGAAGAATCCATTTGATAAAACAATCCAAAGGTATCCACAGCTTGAAGGTACTAATTTGTCCACTCCTAATCCTAAGGGTATCGCTTGTTTTAAATGTCAAGGTTGGGGTCACAAAACTAGTGAGTGCCCAAACCGAAGGAACATTGTACTAGTAGAGGGTGATCCTTATTTTGTTGGGGATAAAATGACCAAAAATGATATTAGTGAAGGAACCCCTTAAGAGGATGATGGAGATGATGGTGATCCCGAGAGGGTGGTGGAAGAAGGGGAAGTTAATGTACCTTGTGGATTGATGAGGAGAACAACTCATGATGATACTTGGCCCGAAGAAGGTGAGGTATTGATTCCACTTTGACCTTTTCATGATGAAGAAACCGAGAGCACACTATGGTCCTTGGTCCAAGGAAGTACACTTTTCTTTTTATCTTGTTTCTTGTCACACTTAGGTGGATAGACAAGTATTTTTTTTGGTTCTTAGAAGGGTATCTTATTCCCTAAGTTCCCACGGCATGTTTAGAATGTATACTCGTGGTTTGATATTTTTTTGTTGATTATGCTAACTTTAACCCTCATGTCATAAAGAGTATGTGTTCTTTTGTCTCCTCTATTATTTTGAAGGTTCAAATTCGAGGTCGAATCCTTCTTCAAGAAGGGGAGGATGATACGAGTACGATTGTGATTGTGGATCAATATGTAAATAACTCGTGCTCGGGTGACTAGCCAACTAATGGAACAAGCTTTCGAGTATTGGCTCATTAAGGGCATTTTAGTCATTTTGTAATAAGTTGTAACCTAGGCTATAAATAGAACATATTAGGTCATTTTCTCATAACTTAGATGATATTTTGAGAGCTCTTTGAGAGTGTTCATACAAGTGTGGATATCACTTGTGACAAGTGTGGAATCACTTGTGTTGGTTGCTTATTTTGAAACGTTGGTTGCTTGGGGATTCCATTCCCTTGAGGTCACCGCAAGAACTTGATGTTATTTGTATGAATTCTTGGGTCTTAGTGTTCAATATACACTTTGGCTCATAGTGTTTGTGCATTGTGTGTCAAGTTATCTATCATTCTATCTTATTATTGTTGTTGTGTTCATTCTCGGTTTTGGGTGTACAAACCCGAGACCTTGTTGTGTCATTTTTGTTCTTGTTAATTTTTTGTAATCTTAGTTTGTGGCTCGCTGATTATAGGTGTTGAACACCTTAGAATCTTGTTGTTATCGTGCTTGTATTATTATTGTGTAGTGAATCCGAGAGAGGTCACCAAAAGGGGTCCTCGGTTCTTTAAATCATGGATTGTTTTGGTGTGCGTTAGTGTCTTGCTTGTCGATCTTGTATCATTTTTGGACCTCGTTTGGGGCATGTTTGGATGCCCAAAATAGTAGCATCATGCGATTTCTGTGCGTTGCATGTTCCATTTCACCCTGGCATCGTGGGATATAGCATGCATCACACGCTTCATAGCATGCACCTGGATTTTTCAGCATTCTAACTCCGCTTCATTAAGGGCAAAAATGGTATTTTCCACCCCCTTTTCAGCTTTAACACGGGATTAAATCCCAATACACCAAAATAAGTTCCTTTTCACCCAAAATCACCAAGAACTCATCCTAGGGTTTCAACCCAAAGTTCAAGAGAACTCAAAATTCAACCGTCATTTTTCAAAATTCTTCAAGAATAGAAATTTCCATTGCGAGAGCTACAAGAAGCACCCATCAATTGTAAGAATTGCATCCCAAAAGCTAGAGCTCATTCAAAACTCCCAATCTAAGGTATGTGGGGTTTGCACAAGAACACTCCTCTCATTCTTGTGCCCAAAGCTTTGATTTTATTTAAGAATTTCATATTTTTACTAGTGAGTTTATATCCAATTTACCCTATTTTGAGTTATGGATATAGAAATTGTTCAAGTCTTGAAATTGCATGCCATCTCAATTAATTATGTCTTGAATTGAGGATTTATGTTACGAATTGTATTTCCCCATTGAGATTGGTATTTTCAAGTGTTTTCAGGTTAATTGTTGATAATTAACCGTCATTATCATATTGTGATCATCCAAGTATATATGTTGTAAAACCAAGTATGAATTTTGTTACTTTTGAAGAGTATGTTATAGTATGTTTTTAACAAGCAAGTACTTAGATTTTAAAAGAAAGATTTGGTCTTTGACCCTAAGCTAAGCTAAGGAATCCACACCTATCATTTAGTTCATGGTTTGTAGCAAAGAGAAGCATAGTTGGCTTTTATTATTTAGTTTTATACTATTTTAAGGTGGATTCCTAAAAGTTCTGAGCCTAAGTATGGGAGTAGTATTTAACATCGAGTTGGGTATGATTCCAAGGTCTTATGTCCCAGAACTATGAGCCACTATAGGATTATGAATTGCCCCTAGTGGTTTAAGATAGTAATCACTAAAGTTAAGGTTCTATTCCAATGGCAAGGGTAGAACAGATCTCCCCAATGTGGGCAAGACATTGGACTCCATGTCAGCTCACATGGTTTACGTCGGTTAGAAAAAACTCCCACGGTCTCCCCAGTTCCCATAGTTCTACAAAATTTTAAAGTCCCATGTCCCTAAGGCCAAGAGTTTTCAAGATTTCCAAAGTTCTATAATCTCTAAGTTTCAAAAAAAGTCCCCTACTCTCCTTAAGAATAAAGTATTTTCAGTTGTCTTTTAGCTTACAAGGTTTTGAGAACCAAAAAAGGATATAGATTTTAGAACTAAAAGCATTGACTCACGAGATTTACACTATACGCTTTATTAGTCATGATTTATGAGATTTAACTTTTTGATTTACTCAAGATATAAGTGAGTCACTTTCATTTAGCATACCTTATTTTGTTAGGATTTATGATATTGTCTACTTATTGCATGCATCCCCCATCTACTCAGTACATCCTCAAAGTACTGATACACATATACGTCTCTATGCTACATTATCTCATAATGTAGGTTCAGGTGCTCAGTCTTAGCAGGGACAGTGGTCTCCGAGTACCTCTATCTACGCTGTCACAGATGGTGTGTCCTCATGGTTTTAGGACCTAGATTTTCAGTCTTCTTACTAGTCGTTTATTGTTTTTAGTTCAGTTTGAGTCAGTTGGGGGTCTATCACAATGACTCTCTAGTTCCTTAGTAAGTAGAGGCTTGTTGGACTGTTAGTTAAAGTTTCTAGATTTTCAATATTTGATATCGAGATAATGTTTTTTTGTTATTTTAGTTCAGACTAGACATAATATAGTATTATTGCTTAATCCATTTATCTTAAAGTAAGCTCCAAAAGTAGTAGTAGGCTCAAAGGGTTGGCTTGGGGCTACCTGCAGCCTTGAGCACCTTGTGACATCTTGGGATGAGATTTTGGGGCGTTACAAACTTGGTATCAGAGCCTAAGGTTTAAAGAGTCCTAAGGAGTCAGACGAACCATGTTATGTAGAGTCTTGATCATGGGTGTGATGCGTGCCACATTTATGAGCAAGAGCCTATGAGATATTTTAGGAAAAGTCATCTCTTTCTTTCATAATCCATGGTGCTTACAACTGTATCTATTTGCTAATAACTCACTCTTTTATGATAGAATATGCCTCCCTGTAGAGCTAATGCCCGTAGGAATGATAACGAGCCATCTCAGCCTGTAGATTTCCTGAACAAGAATGTGACTCATGCTGAATTTTAGGCTTTCTTTCAGGGGCTAGCCTAAGTTGTTACCGCTAATGTTTAAGCCAATAGTCAGACTGTAGTTCCACCTCAGCAAAAGGGGTGATTTGGTTGCAGCCAGACTTTGTGATTTTATGAGAATGAACCCGCCGAAATTCTTTAGGTCAAAGGCAGGTGAGGACCCATAGCTATATATTGATGAGGTGAAGAATATCACCCAAGTTATGCATATTTTTGAAGAAGAGAGTGTGGAATTGGCATCTTATAGGCTGAAAGATATTGCGTATGATTGAGTAGTGATGTAGAGGAAGAATAGAGGGGAGAATGCAGCTCCTATGACTTAGCAGATATTTCAGGATGTATTCCTAGAAAAGTTCTTCCTATATGAGCTGAGGCAAGTGAATATAGAAGAGTTTATGAACCTGAGGCAGGGCTCTATGACAGTAAAGGAGTATTGCCTCAAGTTCACCCAGTTATCTAAGTATGCACCTGATTTGATAGCTGACACCAGGTCTAGTATTCGTAAGTTTATGGCCGGTTTTTTTAGATTGGTGGTTAAGGAGTGTAAGACTACTATGCTCAATAGAGACATGGATTTGTCTAGGTTGATGATGCATGCCCAACAGATTGAGAAAGAGAAGATAAAGGAGAGGGAGAGAGAGAGAGTAAGATTAAATAAGAGGGCTAGGTTAGGGCAGTTTGAGTATAGTCAGTGTAATGCCCCGAATCAGGTACCCGAAATGCTACGCGATGCTAATAATCCTGAAGGACCACTAGTTAACCCATGACTGATATCTGATCCTACTGCATAATATATTGTATAAATGCAGAAATAAACGCTGAAAGGCCATAAGGTTCAAAAATGACAAAAACATAACATCTAAAAGTATGGTATATCAATACCAAAACAAACTAAAAAAATTATCTAAATATACTGTAGTCTGAAAGCCTCTAAACTGAACTGAAATAAGGATTTGAAGGAACATGTCTCCAACTAACTCCATCTACTAAAAGCTAAACTAAAATAGTAAATAATAAAGTAGTCATATCATCCTCGAATAATGAGGTCTCAAAGCTAATCTACTAATGCTGGAATCTGAAATGCTACTAATCTTCTAGAGTGCATGCTTCTGAACCTATGGTATAGAATAAAACACCATAGCACGAATGTGTCAGTACAATTGAATGTACTGGTATGCAAGTGACGTAGGCAAATGCAAAGGGTTCATATGAATGAATAATACTAACTGACTATATAACATGAATGTGAGAATGCATACATGAAATTGTGACTGTAACTGAATTCGTGAAAGGACTGAATACTGAATTCGGAGTACTGAGTCTACTGATAACATGAATTCACTGATATCTAAGTTTACTAACACTGATAACTGAGTCTACTGATACTGAGTTTTTGAGTATGGAGGAACGAATATGCTATTACTTATAAAAGAATGTCTGTTTCTGACAGTTCTTATTATAAAGAAATTATCTGATTGACTATATCTGATAGTCCTAAATTTGAATATTAATAACATGAATTTCATATAACTGATATACTGGTAACTGAATGAATGTGTTCGATAGTTCTGATTCTGATGGAACAAGCTGAGTTTCGTACTGATCTGAGTCGACTTTATCTGACAGTCCTGAATCTGAAGAACTATCTACATTCTTTTACTGAGACTGAGACTGAGATTGAGACTGAAACTTTGGGAGGTAATCATCTAACCACATGCCCCAAAACTAAACTGGTGGGGTCCAACCTGTAAACCTAGCTAGAAAGGTGTCAATACTGTGCCACGGGTAAAGACAAGCTATGAGTATACTTTCTCTGACAGGGAGCTCTTCCCTCAACCCTAACCGAAATGAGTTGTATAAGTCCCTAAATGCGTAGGGTGCATCTCAACCTACGCTGGCTACGTAGTTCTTGAACATAAGGATTACTCCTAAGGATCACACCCCCACTGAATAACAGGTGAGTCCCCATCCTTGGATTCACTCGGTGCTGAATCCTACTCCCAACTGAATAGACACTTAACTGATTAACTAAACTGAACTGATACAATGGAATTATTTAGTTGAGCTGAATTGAGTTCACTGAGTTTTGTTGACTGACAAAATACAATTGAGATCTGAGGACTGACTGAGAGGACTGAAGTTACTGAGATTACTGGGAATATTGAGATTATTAAGAATTAGTAGAATTACTAAGATTTGCTAAGTACTGAGATTTATTGAGTTTTTCTGAGTCACATGACTGACTGAGTTCTATGGATCATGGCTTGACCGAGAGTATCGTGAAAACATGACACTGGCTCTAGGCACACATCTATATTTTTTGGGTACAAGTGCCCCCAGGACTTGATAGAAGGAAACTGACAAAGCATGACTTTCTTGAATACATAACCAACCTCAACAATACATAATGCAATAGTTGGGATTATTTCATAAGGCACTTGGTTGTCATAATCTTATACATGGATAAGGGAGCAAATAATCATGGCTTAATTACATACTTCTAATATCATGAACACTTTGTCAAGCAAGCATAATGCATAATCAATTATAGGGGAGTCATGTCGAACATGAGTAAATGGCATGCATTTATCATATAAACCACAATTGAGTCATTATTCATGATTTCTACTATACTAGGCATTTCATTAAACACCTTGCATGCACAATTTAGGGCATAGGTATGATCATCAATTAAATACAATATGATTCCACCATTTAACTCCATTGCATGGATTTCAACCCTATACTAATATGGTTTCATGAAAACATGGTAAAGATTCAATCTTGGTAGTCATACAACCATAACAACATGAACATAATCAATTCACCACATGAATATCATGATATAAAATTTAAAAGAGGTTTCTTGGGCTTCATGGATGAAAGGAATCCATGATGAACACTATGCATATCTTAGATGGAAGATTCTTGAAGATTGACAGTTGAATTTCTTGAATTTGAATCCCCCAATTAGAGCCCTAGCTTTTTCTTGAGAGTTTTTTGAGAAAAAAAGTATATTTTGTCTCAATTGAGGATAAATCCCATATTTGGGAGTTTATATATGGGTGGAAAATGACCAAAATGCCCCTTAAGACACAGAGTTGGAGTGCAGAAAATTGGCCTGGCACGATACCCAGGGCGTCGCCCTGCCTAGTCCACGGGGCTTAGCAATACACCGCCCTGCTAAGTCGCCAGACTTGTAAGGCGTCGCCCCGCCCAAAGCGGTGCTAAAGCCAGGGCGCCGCGGGTCTATAACTTTTAGCTACTGGTTCGAGCACCCAAACATGCCCTTACGCTATTCCAAAAATTCCAAAACTCACCCGAGATGTACTACGACCTTTCCCCATCACAATACAACTTGAAAATCAAAAATCGGAGGTCGGGAAGGTTGTGAAATAAATCCCTGAAGTTTGGAAGCTTAAAATGAAACTAAGTCCTTAAACACTTAGCTAAATTTTCTAAGAGTTGGGATCCATTAAGTAGCTTTTAAGGGATGATTTAAGACACATGATTTTGGGGGATCTTACAATATCTCTCCCTTGTGAACATTTATCCTCGAATAAGACTGACTAAGAAGGGGAGAAGAGATAAACTGAAGTACATACTGAGCATGAACAACTGAAACATGATTTCATGATAGACATGACTGATAACTGAATATGTCATACTGAACATGCATATCTAATGCATGAGTAATGGATTCAAGAATACATGACTGAGTATTCTAATGAACTGAGTTTTTCTTATAATGAGAATACATGTCAGATGCATGATTACTTGACTGAACTCATACTTGAATGTATGACTGAATATGCAATGGTACTTAGTACCATGTTTATAATGGGGATCTGAGCATGAACTGAATACCTAGTTTGTTACTGAAATCTGAACATAAAACTAAATGAGTTCAAGGAAGACTGTTACCTCAAATGAAAAATGCTAATAAGTCTAAGATTAATTACTAATTACTTATGTGCAGAAACATAAGAACGTATCTGAGTGTGGAACGTGATGCATGAACTGAATATCATGAATTGAACTGGGTCTGTAACATGTGACATGGACTGAGTATCGTGAACTAAACTGAGCCATTGAGTACATGGCTTTCAACTGAGATTTGGGGCTAGAGGGTTAACCTATGGGTACCCACTACTCCAAACTGGATTCATTATGAGAAAAGAAAGTGGTATGTTTATGTCATGAAAGTTCGGGGGATTAGAGTGTATCTTCCCCTTGGGACACTATGTTCCTTGAAGAATGCTGGACTAACTGTGCTGAGATATTGAGGAAAACTGAGGCGATGCACAAGGCACCTAGGATCTAAATCGTGACAGATTATCTGAGATCTGAAACTAAGACATGATACATAAACTGAGTTAAATACACCACTACCTAGGGAAATTTGGTAAGATGAGTTGAGGCCTACGAACATCATCTAAGATGAAGTGACTAAGCCTCATACACTGCAACTGAGACTACTGAAAAGATTCATGTGGGTGTCGAGCAAGAATCCACAAACATACTAACTTACCTGGTTAACCGAATGACTGACAACTAGCTACTGGATTTGCAAAGCTGAACTGTGCTTAGTCTGAATATCTTAACTGCAACGGTAGAGTATCATGTATAAAAGGTAATGACTAACTGGGTAACATGAGATAATTAAGCATGAATGAGTGAAAATTGTATTACCTTAAGAATGTAAGATTAATCGTCTAGTATGACTTGGAAACATTCTGTGATTGAGATACTGAAATACTAATGACTGAGTAACCGATAATTGAAATCCATAGTCCTGAAGGACTATCTGAGTCCTTTATTGAATGTTGATTTCTGAACTATCGCTGTACTAAGGCCTAATGGACGAAACATTAATACCAAGGATTCACCGAGGGATCTAAACGGAGGGTACAGGTGACCTAATCTGAGCTTAGATAATCATTAAGAGTGGAACATGAGTCATATGGACTGAGTATAATGTAAAGCTTGACGTGTATACATGAGTTATGAGCTGCATGACCTGAGTCCAAAATTTCTGCATTCATGGAACATGATCCTTACTATTAAGTAAACTAGAACTCCTCGTACTAAGAACTTTGGAACAGACCCTATTCTATGAGAAACGTGTAGATATTAGCTGTATTCATAAAATTTGAACACAAAGCATGCATAAGTGTCATGATGGCTAAAGTACAAAAATTTTCACTGAGGAAAGAATGGATCAGGAATAGTCTTCCCTTATTGATTTCCTACACGCTCTGGCATTACTACCAGAATATAAAAGCTTGACTTTCAGAGATATCATAACTTGACAGTTCTGCTATGCCTGTTAGGATATGATAGACTAATCAACTAGGGTGGAGGTTAGAAAAGGTCCTGTTAACATTTTGGTCTGACCTTAAGGCTTACTGCTACACAAAGAGTTACTAAAGAAAAAGAGGGTCATGAATTTGAAGAAACATGAACATGTAAATGAGGGATCTGTACATACCAGTGGCTGCATTAGCAGGACTTTCCTGATCTTGTTGGGACTGAAGTGCATAGAGTCTGTTTGGGAGTTGCCCACTGATAGCTCTGAAATTGGCACCCTGCTGATTCAGGTGACTAGACTGAGCTGAGGAGCGGAGATAACTCTGATAACCTGACTGGGGACAATCTCAGACTTTGTGGCCTGGCTTTCTACAACTGAAGCAAACATTATTACCGGCTCTACACACATCCTTATGATACCACACTCTTCGCAAAGTGGATGAGTACGAATGAAGTTTGTACTATTCTGAGATTTGGAGCCTGGTGCTTTATCAAGACTGTCATTTCTGAACTTTGGTACTGGGGCACTAGCTAAAAAGTGAATTGGGGCTGAACATTTCTGACACAACTGGGGACGGTTGCCACCCTGTGCCCCATACTAAGAAAAACTATAACTACCTGTTCTGGCTCTCTTATTTCCTCTCTCCTTCTTCTTAAGTTTCTGCTTCTCAATCTGTTGAGCATGAACCATAAGTCTAGATATGTCCATCTCCTTAAACCAACATCGTAGTCTTGCACTCCTATACTACTCTACCTGATACCGCTGAAGTAAACTTACTAATTTTGGATCTACTGTCTGCTATTACATAAGGAGCTTACCTAACTAACTAAGTGAAATTGAGGGAGTACTCTTTTACACTTATGGTACCTTGTCTAAGGTTGATGAACTAAAACACTTTGGCCTCTTTCTGCTCTGGAGAAATGAATCTATCTAGGAGGGCCGTAGCAAACTCTTCCCACTCTATGGTCTCTGTATCGTTACCCCTATCTATCTTCCACTGCTTATACCATATATGGGCTACATCTTGTAGCTGATAGGTGGTTAACTCTACACTCTTACTAGAAGTCACCCCCATGATGTCTGTGACTTTCTGAATGTGATCGAGAAAGTCCTGTGGATCCTCTTCAAACTTGGAACTAGTAAATATAGGAGGATTTATTCGGGTGAAGTCTTGAATCCTGGCTACAATAGAATTGGCCACTGGGTTGGCTAGAAAAATAGCTGGCCATTTATTATCAGCTGTGACTGAATGAGCTAGAGTAGTCAATGCAGTCCTGAATTCTGCATGAGAGATGTTCTCATCCAGAGAATCTGACTGGATGGGCTAAGGTGCTGACTAATTTCCATTTCTTCTTTCATTAGTCTCTTTGGAAGGCATGTTCTGTAAATGAAAGGGAGAAATAGATTAGTCTGAGAGTTTACTTGAGCTCATGCTGTCTCACACGACATGAATACTGAAAGAAGGGAAACTATTCCTAAAATATCTCATAGCCTTCTACATATAAGTGTGGTGCACAACACACCCATGTACCACTGTTAAACCTTAGGCTTTAGTACCAAGTTTGTAACATCCCAAATTTGGTACCCGAAATGCTACATGGTGCTAAGAAACCCAAAGGACCACTAGCTAAGCCATGACTGATATCTGTACCTGAACACTGCATAATATGTTGTATAAATGTGGAAATAAAGGCTAAAAGGCCATAAGGTTAAAAAATGATAAAAACATAACATCTAAAAGTACGGTATATCAATACCAAAACAAATTAAAACAAAACTGTCTGAATATACTATAGTCTGAAAGCCTCTAAACTAAACTAAAATAAGGAGTTAAAGGAACATGTCTCCAACTAACTCCATCTACTGAAAGCTAAACTGGAAATAATAAATAATAAAGTAGTCATATCATCCTCGAATGCTACTGATGCTCTAGAGCACGTGCTTCTAAACCTATGGTATAGAATAAAATACCATAGTGCGAATGCGTCAGTATGATTGAATGTACTGGTATGCAAGTGAGGTAGGAAAATGCAAAGGGTTCATATGCATGAACAATAATAACTGACTGTATAACACAAATATGAGAATCCATACATGAAATTATGACTGTAACTGAACTCATGAAGGGACTGAGTACTAAATTAGGACTACTGATAACATGAATTCACTGATATATGATTTTAATGATACTTATAACTGAGTCTGCTGATATAAGTTTCTGAGTACAGAGGAATTGATATGATATTACTGATAAAGAAATGTCTGTTTCTAACAGTTTTGATTATGAAGAACTGATCTGATTGACTATATTTGATAGTCCTAAATCTGAATACTAATAACATAAATTTTGTATAACTGATATACTGGAAACTTAATGACTATTTCTGACAGTCCTAATTCTGATGGAACTAGCTGAGTTCCGTACTAATTTGAGTCGACTGTATCTGACAGTCTTGAATCTGAAGAACTATCTAGGTTTTTTTACTGAGACTAAGACTGAGATTGAGACTGAAACTTTGGGAGGTAATTATCTAACCATATGCCCCAAAACTAAACTGGTGGGGTCCAACCTGTAACCCTAGCTAGAAAAGTGTCAATACTGTGCCACGAGTAAAGACAAGCTATGAGTATACCCTCTCTGACAGGGAGATCTTCCTTCAACCCCTCTTGGTAGGTAACCGAAATGAGTTGTATAAGTCCCTAAATGCATAGGGTGCATCTCAATCTACACTGGCTACATAGTTCTTGAACACAAGGATTGCTCCTAAGGATCACACGCTCCACTTAATAACAGGTGAGTCCCCATCCTTGGATTCACTCGGTGCTGAATCCTACTCCCAACTGAATAGACACTTAACTGACTAACTAAACTGAACTGATATGATGGAATTATTTAGCTTAGCTAAACTGAGTTCATTGAGTTTTATTAACTGACAAAATACAATTGAGATCTGAGGACTGACTGAGAGTACTGAAGTTACTGAGATTAATGGGAATACTGAGATTATTGAGAATTAGTAGAATTACTAAGATTTGCTAAGTACTAAAATTTTTTGAGTTTTTCTGAGTTGCATGACTGAATCAGTTCTATGGATCATGGCTTGACCGAGAGTATCGTGAAAACATGACACTGGCTCTAGGCACACATCTATATTTTTTGGGTACAAGTGCCCCCAGGACTCGATATAAGGAAACTGACAAAGTATGACTTTCTTGAATACATGACCAACCTCAACAATACATAATGCAATAGTTGGGATTATTTCATAAGGCACTTGGTTGTCATAATCTTATACATGGATAAGGGAGCAAATAATCATGGCTTAATTACATACTTCTAATATCATGAACACTTTTTCAAGAAAGCATAATGCATGATGAATTATAGGGGAGTCATGTTGAACATGAGTAAACGGCATGCATTTATCATCTAAGCCACAATTGAGTCGTTATTCATGAATTCTACTTTACTAGACATTTCATTAAACACCTTGCATGCACAATTTAGGGCATAGGTATGATCATCAATTAAATACAATATAATTCAAACATTTAACTCCATTCCATAGATTTCAACCCGATACTAATATGGTTTTATGAAAACATGGTAACGATTCAATCTTGGTAGTCATACAACCATAACAACATGAACATAATCAATTCACCCCTTGAATATCATGATATAAGATTTATAAGAGTATTCTTGGGCTTTATGGATGAAAGAAATCCATGAATGAATACTATGCATACCTTAGATGAAAGATTCTTGACGATTGATGATTGAACTTGAATTTGAATCCCCCAATTGGAACCCTAGGTTGTTCTTGAGAGGTTCTTGAGAAAAAGAAGTATATTTTGCCTCAATTGGGGATAAATACTATATTTGGGAGCTTATATATCGGTTGAAAATGACCAAAATTCCCCTCAAGACACGAAGTAGGTGTGCAGAAAATTGGCCTGGCGCGATACCCAGGGCACCGCCTTGCCTAGTCCGCCGGGCTTAGCAAGGCGTCACCCTGCTAAGTCCACCGAACTTGCAAGGCGTCGCCCCGCCCAGAGCGGTTCCAAAGCTAGGGTGCCGCGGGCCTAGCGCCTTTAGCTACTAATTTGGGCTCATAAACGTGCCATTACATTATTCCAAAAATTTTGAAACTCACCCGGGATGTACTACAACCTTAACCCATCGCAACACACTTGAAAATAAAAAATTGGAGATCGGGAAGGTCATGAAATAAATTCCCAAAGTTTGGAAGCTTAAAATAAAACTAAGTCCTTAAACACTTAGATAAATTTTCTAAGTGTTGGGATCCCTTAAGGAGCTTTTAAGGGCTGATTTAAGACGTATGATTTTGCGGGATCTTACAGTCAGACTAAATCTCATGGAGAAAACCGCCCGTAGTTTTAGGATCTTTCATCTATGCCAGCATCATCTTTGGCTAGTGCTCCTGTTCCCTAAATAAGGTAGGAGAAAGAAGGTAAGTCTTCTACATCTAGATCTCAAAATAGTGTGAGTGGCAGGCCCAGTTATCCCCCGTATTCTAAGTATGGTAGGACCCATCCTTGCGAGTTCTTGGATGAGCAGAAGGGTTGTTTTAGTTGTGGTAAGTTGGGCCATAGCCTTAGAAGATGTCCATATTCTAAGCAGGGGAATCGAGATGTTCGATCCTGGACTCAGGCTACCAGTGCGCTAGCTCCTATAGCACATCCATCTTCTCCTCAGGGTGCTTCATCCAGTACCAATGGCGGACATCACCAAAATCAGTTCTATGCTTTAGCATCCCATCAGGAGCAAGAAGATTCTCCAGATGTTGTTACCGGTAAGCTTCATGTATTTTACTTTGATTTTTATGTGTTGTTAGACCCTGGGTCAAGTTTCTCTTATGTGATTCCATTAGTTGCTGTGAATTTTGAGATAAGTTCCAAAAAAATTCCTGAGCCTTTCCTGGTTTCTACTCCAGTAGGAGAATCAATTATTGCTAAACAAGTTTACAAAAAGTATTCCTTACTGTTCTTCATAAGGTCCTATTCACAGATTTAATAGAGTTAGATATAGTTGATTTTGATCTTATTCTGGGTATGGATTGTCTTTATTCCTTTTATGCATCCATAGACTATCGCACTCATGTGGATAAGTTTCAGTTCCTAGATGAGCCAATTTTTGAGTGGTCCAAAAATTTTGTATCTCCCAAGAGTCATTTCAATCTTATATTAAAGCCAGAAAGTTAATCTCCAAAGGTTGCATCTACCATATAGTTTGATTCAAAGACAGTAATTCTGAGGCTCAAATTATCCAGGCAGTCAATATAGTCAATGAGTTTCCTGATGTTTTTCCAGAAGCTCTGCTAGGGGTACCTACTGATATAGAGATAGTATTCGAGATTGACCTTCTTCTCGAAACTCAGCCTATTTCTATTCCTCCATATCATATGTCACCCGTAGAGCTTACGAAGTTGAAAGAATAACTCAAAGATGTTTTAGATAATGGTTTCATAAGGCCCTGTGTTTCTCCATGGGGCACACCCATTCTATTCATGCGAAAGAAGGATGATTCTTTGTGTATGTGCATTGACTATCGTCAGTTGAATAAGGTCACTGTCAAGAACAAATACCCTATTTTTAGAATTGATGACCTATTTGATCAATTGCAAGGTACAAGTTATTTCTAAAGATAGACCTTAGATTCGGCTATCATCAGCCTAAAGTGAGGGAGTGTGATATTCCAAAGACAACCTTCAAAACTCGTTACGATCATTTTGAGTTTCTAGTCATGTCTTTCAAGCTAACCAATTCTCTAGCAACTTTCATGGACCTCATGAATCGAGTGTTCAAAGAGTATCTAGATATGTCTGTCATAGTATTCACAGATGATATCCTTGTGTACTCCCGTAGTGAGCATGACCATGTAGATCATCTTAGATCTGTCTTGCAAACTCTTAGAGACCACAAATTATTTGCTAAATTTAGCCAGTGTGAATTTTGGCTAAGGTCAGTAGCCTTCCTTGGTCATATCATTTCTTTTGATGACATTAGAGTCGATCCCTAAAAAATAGAAGCTGTAAGAAATTGGCCTAGGCCTATCTCTTTGATAAATATTAGAAGTTTCTTAGGTCTAGCTCGCTATTACTTCCATTTTATTGAAGCTTTCTCGTCCATTGCATCTCCTATGTCTATATTGACCCAAAAAAAATTTAAGTTCCTGTGGTTATATTCTTGTGAGAAGAGTTTTCAGGAGTTGAAGACTCTGCTCACGTCAGCTCTAGTGTTAGCATTACCTGATGGTACAAATGGTTTTGTGGTGCATTGTGATGCCTCTAGGGTTGGTTTGTGTTATGTGTTGATGCATAGAGGTAAGGTTATATCCTATGCCTCTATAAAGTTGAAACCTCATGAAAAGAATTACCCAACCCATGATCTTGAATTAGTTGCGGCGGTGTTTGCTTTGAAAATCTGGAGACACTATCTGTATGGTGTTTAGGGTGATGTCTTTACGGACCACAAAAGCTTACAGTATGTGTTTACTTATAGGGAGTTGAATCTTCATCAGAGGAGATAGTTAGAGTTGCTAAAAGATTATGATATGAGTGTGTTGTATCATTCGGTCAAAGCCAAAATAGTGGCAGATGCCCATAGCAGGTTGTCTATGGGCAGTGTTGCTCATGTGGAGAACGATAAGAAAGATTTAGCTCGAAAAGGTCATCATATGGCTAGATTAGGTGTTAGGTTTGTTGACCTATCTTAGGGTAGTATTTGGGTTAAGAGTAGTTCCCAATACTCTTTAGTTTCGGAAGTGAAGGAGAAGTAATTCCAATTTGGTCAAACTGAAGAAGTCAGTTAAAGACCAAAAGGTAGAGGTTTTCTTCCAATGGGGAGATGGTGTGTTGAGGCTTTAGGATAGATTATGTGTTCCTTGGGTTGATGATTTGAGGCAAAGAATTATGAATGAAGCGTATGGAGCGTGATATTCTATTCCCGTACTACCCAGATATACCATGATTTTGGGGAAAATCTATTGGAGGAGTGGTATAAACAAAAATATAGCATAGTTTGTGTCAAGGTGTAGAACTTGTCAATAGGGTAAGGTAGAGCACCAAAGGCCTGGTGGTACATTGCAAGAGTTTGGTATCCCCACTTGGAAGTGGAAAGAGGTGAATATGGATTTTGTGACTGGTTTACCCTTTTCGCGTTGTCATCATGATTCTATTTGGGTTGTTATAGATAGGTTGGATAAGTCAATGCATTTCCTGCCAGTGCATACATCTTATTCAGTAGAGGATTATGCTAAGTTGTATATCCAGGAGTTAGTCAGATTGCATAGAGTTCCCTTGTCTATCATCTCAGATAGGGGTACTCAGTTTACTTCCTAATTTTGGAGAGCTTTTCAGAAGGGTCTTGGTACTCAAGTTCACCTAAGCTTCACTTTCATCCACAGACAGATGGTCAGGCAGAGAGGACCATCCAAACTTGTAAAGATATGTTAAAAGCTTATGCTAAGGATTTCAAGGGTAGTTGGGATGAGCATTTGTCATTGATTGAGTTTGCGTATAACAACAACTACAATTCTAGTAACCAGATGGCCCCGTTTGAGGCCTTATATGAGAGGTGATGTAGATCACCCATTGGTTGGTTTGAAGTGAGTGAAACGGCTTTGATTGGGCCTGATGCATTTTTTGAGGCTATGGATAAATTCAAGCTGATTAGAGAAAGGTTGAAGATAGCCCAGAGTTGTCAAAAATCATATAGATGTGAGGAGAAAGGGGAAGCTTAGTTCCCATTATGTTGGCCCTTATAGAGTTCTGAGACATGTTGGGAAAGTAGCTTATGAAGTTGAGTTTCCTATAGAGTTGTCCACTATTCATTCTGTCTTTCACGTCTCTATGCTTAAGAAGTGTATTGGTGAGACTGTTGTAGTGGATCCATTAGATAAATCATATATTCAGAACAATCTTTCATATGAAGAGGTTCCAGTTGAGATCCTAGATTACCAGATCCATAGATTAAGGAACAAAGAAGTTCCCTTGGTCAAAGTCCTTTGGAGAAATCAGTCAGTTGAGGGTGCCACTTGGGAAGCAAAGGCGGACATGCGAGCCAAATACCTTTACCTTTTCTCCGCAACCTCAGATCTAACCGAAAGTACTATTTTTCCTTAATTTAGTCCTTTTCCTAAGCATGTATTCAGCTACATAGTTGTCCTCTATATTAGTTCATACACTTGCAGATTTTCTTAGAAGTTCAATATGATTTAGACTAAATTACTGAATTCATGTTATCTCAGTATGCAATCTTCTATTCCTAGATTCCTCAGTACTCTTAGCCTAACTAGAAACATTCGAGGACGAATGTTTCCAAGGGGAAGATATTGTAAGACCCCGCATTATTCTCGATGTCTAAGCCATTTTAAAACATATCAAGAAAGGTCTCACACTTAGAAAATTTGGCTAAGTGTTGGGACTTAGTCATTTTTAAGACCTTCAAACTTTGAGGGTTCAGTTGACGACCTTCTTGACCTCCGATAGTTGATTTTCTGTTGATTCATGATGGGGCAAGTTCATAATACATCTCGAACAAGTTTTGGATTTTTTGGACCCTGTTTAGACCCTGTTTGGAATCCTAAAATAGTGGACCAACACATCTAGGCGCACCGCATCGCCCATCGCGTTGATTAATATTTTCTCCAGCTACCAACATCAAATTCCAGTGAGTCAATGCTAACTTGACACGATGTGTTGGGTATCGCATCAGTACCAATGATGCAGTGCGTCGACCTGTACATTGCTGGGTGTATCTTATATCAATCATTAAAGATCCGCACCCAAGGGGAAATTAAGTCATTTTTCTCCAGTCATAACACGAAATTAAGTCCCCAAAACACTAAAATACTCTTATTTTCACTAAATTCCATCAAGAACAAAGCCTAGGGTTTCAACCCAACATTCAAGAAAACTCAAGATTTCACCGTTAGTTTTTCAACTTTCTTCAATATTCAAGGTTCTCATTCCAAGAGCTTCAAGAACCCTCATTCAAGAGTGCTAATAGAGTCCCAAAAAGCAAGCTTGTTTATCTAGTTCATCAACTAAGGTATATGGGATTTGAACAAGAACAATTCTTCCGTTCTTGTACCCAAAGACTTGAATTTTATTACATATTTTATGACTTGCATGTTGGGGCTTACACCAAATCATCTTGTTTTAAGGATATGAGAGTATAAGTTATTTAAATCTTCAATTTCATGTTTATCCTACCTATTTATGCTCTGAGTTAAAGATTATATCATGAGTTGCACTTTTTTTTTTACAAACTAATATTGTTAAATAATCTCAAGAATGATGTTGAGCATAAAGTGTTGTTGTGAGTTGTTATGAGTTTAAAATCTTGAACTTAAGTCCAAAGATTTAGTACTGATATTTTAAGATCATGTTCTTGAAATTTTTTGGTTGTTATATCCATATCAAGAATGAGATTGAATTTTTAAGAAGGTCATGACGTTAAGCTTTCCTCTAGCAAATTACTTACCAAAATGTAAAGAAAATTGATGTTTTAATCTTAAGCTAAGATAGGAATCCACATTATCCTCACAGTTTATGATTTAAAGCAAAAAAAAAGCATTGTTGGTTGTCATATTGACCTTTGTGCTATTTTGAGGTGGATTTCCTAAAAGTTCTAAGCATTCATGCATGTATTTCTCATTCAGTATACTGACGCATACTTTCCTGCGCTATGGTGTTTTATACCATAGGTTCAGAAGCCCGAGCAACCTTAGCAGTTTAGCTTGCATCAATCAGAGTCAGTGGTGAGTCCTCATACTTCAAGGACATGGTTACTTTATGATTTCAGTATTTAGTTCATTTTCAGCAGTTGGAGTTAGTTAGGGAATGTCCCTTCAACTCCACAGTTCAGATAGTTTAGAGGCTTTCAGACTAGATGTTCAGATAGTTGTTTTCAAAATTGGTATTTTAAACTTTATTCAGTTTATTTTATATGTTTGAACCTTATGACAAGTTTCCACCAGATTTTTACATTTTTATAGTATATTATGCAGTGCTCAGTTACAGATATCAGCTTAGGATTAGCTTGTGGTCCTTTGGGATAATGAGCACCGTGTAGTGTCTGAGGTACCAGACTCGGGGCGTTACATAAGTATCCTTCCTTGCATTGATGAGTTATTTGATCAACTTTAGGATGCTGCGGTGTTTTTGAAGTTGATTTGAGTTTCAGTTGTCATCAATTATGGATCAAAGCTTTGGATATTCCAAAGATGGATTTTCAGACTTGATTTGGTCATTATGAGTTCTTAGTCATGTTCGTTAGCTTGACCAATACCCCTACTGCATTTAGAAATTTGATGAATTTGTATGCTAATGTGAGTTTTGGTTTGAGTCTTTTTCTTTCTTGTGTTATATGGTGACTAAGGAAGATATTATGGTTGATCTAACCATGGTTGCAGTGGTTCATTATTGGGCTAGAACTATTTCACCCATTGAGATTCAAAGTTTTATTGGTTTGACTGGTTATTATCGGTGTTTTATGGAGGTTTTTTCATCTATTGTAGCTTTGTTGACTAAGTTAACTCAGAAGAATATTTCTTTTCAGTGGTCCGATGCTTGTGATGGGAGCTTTTAAAAGCTCAGGAATTTGTTGATTTCAACTCCTATTTTGGCTTTTCTCAAGAAAGTCATGGGTTTTACCGTCTTTTGTTGACTTTAACTCCTATTTTGCTTATAATAACTGCTACCATTCAGTATCGATATGGATCCTTTTGAGGAGTTGTATGGTAGGCGTTGTCTCTTTCTAGTTGGTTAGTTTAATGTTTTTAAGGTTAGACCTTGAGGTACGAACTTACTTCGTGAGTCTTTGGATAGAGTCCGATAGCTCAAGAAAGACTTAGAGTGACTCAGAGTGGGCAGAAGTGCTATGTTGATCATAGACTTTATCCCTTGAGATTTTGTATTGGTGATCATATTTTCCTTCGAGTTTCATCCATGAAGGGTGTGATCAGGCATAGGAAGAGGGTCAACCATAGAACAAAGTATATTGGTCCATTTGAGATTCTTTGGGATGTTAGTGATGTGGCCTATGGGTTAGCTTTGACCCTAGATCTATTTTTTATGTTTCCATTCTTAGCCATTTCATCATTGATGAGACTCTTATTATTCGTTAGGGGTTGGTTTAGTTAGGTGAGCGGTTTTATTTTGTTGAGGAGTCAGTCTCCATTTTGGCCAGGGATGTTAGACGGGTGCAATTTAGATTATCTCTGTGGTTAAGGTTCAGTGACGACATTGACCTATAGATGAGGATTCTTGGGAGGTCAAGTCTAATATGTGTAGTTCTTATTCCCAACTCTTCGTTAATTAAGGTATTTCTTTGCCTTAGTTCGAGGATGAACTAGATTTTTAGTGGTAGGTGATGTAACAGCCTGATAATTTGATAAAATATGTGTTTTCTTGTGAAATAGCTATTTTAACCCTCCTCATCTCTTGATAATTTGATGAAATATGTGTTTTTGTATGAAATAGCTATTTTACCCCTCCTCATCTCTTAATTTCTGAAGCACAATCCGTAAAACTAACATTTTTTAAAAAGGGACATGAGCCTTAATAGAAAATGAATTCTTAAGTCTTTAGAGACTTGAACAACTATTTTTTATAGTTTTCTTTTTTCTAAGGTTCACTTAGCATAGGTTAATTAACCATCATATTTTACGTCTCTATTATAGATTTGACTTACAAAACAAAGCAAAAGAGCTACTCTTTAAGAATGAAGGGAAATGTGGATTTGATATAGCATAACTATTTTCTTTATTATTTAGACCTTTTCCTTGATAATTTAGCTTTTATATAATCTTTTTTAAAAAATGGTTTGAATTAACTTGGCTTCAACAACAATAAGGTTGCATCACTTTTCAGAGGACCTATAAGAGTTATCTTCAATAATTTTTGAAAAGTGGATGAAAGTAACACTCTTAAAATTTCCATCATTTTATTTTTGACCTTCCCATGTTTGAAATATCGATTTTTCACTTGAATCAGGATGAGGGATGTTAATAGGGTCTCTTAGAAGAGTTTCAGAACTTTCGAAAGGCATTCGGGGTCAATTTGGAATTTTGAGATAGTGAACCTCCACGTTTTTGGCGTGTCATAGAGGTTAGACTCTGCAATTTCACCATGCCACGGAGGAGGTTATCCTCCGTGATAATGGCATGGCACAGAAGATAACCTCCGCAATATTAGTTAAAAATTGTGCAGTCTTTAATTTTTGCACTTAGGGTGAGGGGATTTTGGGTATTTTCACTCTTTTAAGTCCTTTAAATGTAAAAGTGACCCATTTTCATAAGTTTTAAAAGATCAAATCCTCCTCTTTCACTCAAAAATACAAAACCCAAGAACATTCAAGGGACACTGTATATCCATCATCCGAGTTCCAAACTTCTAATTGCTTTTGAATTCTTGAATACTTCAGGCATGTATCTCTTCCCTAAAACTTATTTTTTTAAAATCATGTGTTTAATTATTATCCACATGAATTTAATTTTTGGTTTGAAATTGGGTTGAGGAATTTTGGATGTTATTGGTTGAATAACTTTTCCCATGGCTTTTGTGGATCATTCATGCTTTGAATTGATGTTTTTTGAACTAATTGGGTGTAGGGGCATGGTAAATTAGAATGGGAGTCATGGAATCCCCCAAATTGATGGTGTTTTCTTTGAATGGGTTTTAACCTCAACTTGCTTATGAATCAATTTTTATGAACATGGAAATACACATGATTTAACTTACTTTTGGAACCTTTCTTTGCATAAAAAGGTTAATGGAATATGTTTTGATTTTATAGTTGGACCTTGGGGTTGTGGATTATCCCAAGTGATAAATAATTGAAATGACATAATTATATTAGCTAGAAAGCATAAATGGTATGACAATACCAACAGTATATGCCTTAATGAATGACTTATGATTTAATGAATGAGAATGTGTAAATATTTTAATTGGGCTTATAAGGGGTTGTGTAACTCGCCATTAAGGTTGAGGTCCCGATAGATTGATATTGGAAACCCATATTTGCCAGCATAGGTGCTCTTACTAACCTTGTGCATGTGTCATACTTTATATATATTTGTATCCTGGAATGACGTAGGGTCATGGTTTCCTCATCCTTCCTTGATACCTCAGATTTGTGCAGCTAACACACACTAAGACCCTTCTGGTGAAGGGAGCCGAACCCATATATCTCATGAGTGCCTTTATGATGCCTGAAGCTATACAGTCCAAGTTAATGATTTTAAATCTCATACTAAATCTTATTCCCTATTTCGATATCTTATAAATATGCATATGAATGTGTGCATATGGTTTTGAATGATTTTGGGCTGATTTAATGATGGTATTATTTTACCCCTTATCCCAGAGTTACATGATAGCGCTCACCAGGCTAACCATCCTAGGATGCTACATTGTTTTATAATATAGGGTCTAAGGACAACTTTTTTTACCCCTGTGTAGTGTTAGGTGGATAGAACTATTGTTGAGTTGCTGTGAAGTGGTGATCCTCCATTCTTTGAAATACCTTATCATTTCCATATTACTTTATTTTTGACTCAGTTCTTTAGGATTCATTTGTTCATAGCTGGGGGCATGTCCCAACCTATTTGGTATTCTAATTTTAGAGGCTATTGTGGGCATATTTAGGTTGGTTGGCTATTGATCGACTCTTAGTTTTTATTTTTTATGGAGTTGTTTATTCATAATTCATTACTGTTTAATTTGTTTCTTCATTGTTATTATTATGATTATTTTGTGCTCATAAGGTTAGGCTATGGGGGTGGTCACCAATCCATAATGGACTTGAGATACCCATTATTACCATGCCTTGGTTCAGGTCATGACAAGCTTGGTATCAGAGCACAGTTTAGAGTCATTGGTTATACACAAATCCGTGTCGAGTAGAGTCATTTTATGAGTGTGTAGAATGCCACACTTATAATGAGGAGGCTACAAGGAATTTAGGAATTTTTCCCTTTATTGAGTTCTATTTTTGGGCTATAAATTTTGGTGTCTTATTTTCCTAACTTTCAACTTGTTCGTATTTTAGATCATGTCTCCCTAAAGATCTAATGCTCGTAGCAACTCTTCTTTCCCACCCGAGGATAATGTGGATGGAACTTGCCCTGTCTATGGAGTGCAGACCCGATCTAGGGTCCCTGCTACAAATTGTGCTGCCCCACGTGGAGTTCCACTAGTTTCTAGTAGTCATCCCTGGGCTCCTCGGATTGATGATGCTCATTCTCCAATACCTCAGGGTGATGTATCTGATGCTGAGTTCCATTGGTCTATTCTTCTTCTTACTCGGTTGGTGGCATCACAGTCTCACCAGTCTGGTTATATGGGTTTTATTGCTCCTTTTTCTAAGGTCACTCAGTTAGACCAATTTATGAGGTTGGATCCCCCAACCTTTACTAGTTTTATACAAGAGGAGGATTCTTAAGTTTTTGTGGATGACATGGAGAAGATATTTTGGATTATGCATGTTACTAATTCTAAGGGTATGGATTTTGCTGTACATAATTAGTTGAAAGATGTGGCTTATCAGTGTTATGAGGAGTGGGAGGATTTGAGAGGTGAGAAGAATGATCCGACATTATGGATAAGTTCTCAAGAGCTTTCCTTAATCATTTATTTCCCTGGGAGTTGAGGGAAGCTAAGGATAAAGCTTTTGTAAATATGAAGTAGGCTAAGATGATTGTGAAAGAATATGCCTTAAAATCTTAGCAGTTGTCTCGATATGCTCCAGAGTTGGTGTCTTCTATGAGGGCTAAGAGAGAAAGCTTGCTTTTTGGTTGTCCTGCGACTTGCTGTTGGAATACAACATGGTGATGTTGAATAATAGAGAGATATATGCAACAAGTAGAGGATAAGAAAAAAAGGATATAAGAGATGGGGAAAGATAGAACAAGAAGTTTAGATATTCATGGTAGAGTGTAGGGCAACAAAATAGCAGAAGGGATGGTAGACAATTGTAATACCCCAAATATTTGGCCCTTGAAAAATTCTAATGTTCTAAGCCTACTTTCCTAACTACAACTCTTCTAATGAGCTGTAGCGTGTCTTGATTGGTTATAAGACCCAGTCGTAATATGTGCAGTGGGTTTTGTCTAAGTCATTATTTTGACTATGACTTAGGGCCTCGAGTCATAAAACTTATGATGAGACATTGTGTCCACTCATAGGTTAAACAATATATTGCCCTACATTTCTGATGTGACTACGACTACCAAGTTATGAGTCATAAGGACTCTAAATTACTCATATAGTCCTTTTTCGTAAGGAAACCAGTGTGATGCCCAAAGTATTCTGCATTTAGTAACCCTAGGATATAAGGAGTCGTATGGACTCATCACGAGTCGTAAGGTCCTTTCATAATTAGACCAGTGTTGGTAGTCCTAGACATTGTCTAGACTACAACTGAGTGGAAAGAGTTATTGGGTAGCTCTATGAGTCGTAAGGTCATCGATAACGACAGGGGGCTTATTTTCCAACTTTTAATAAGGGTATTTTAAACATTTCCCTCTTATCCCAAACATAACCCACGACTTATAAAAATACTTAGGACCCTATTTTTATCCATAATACACACTAAAGATACTCTACTCTCTCTCAAATTCTATCAAGCATTCATACTTAGGGTTTCCAATAAGTGGGTCAAGTAGAGCTTTAAGAGTTTAACTCTCTCATAATCTTGGGTATTTCAGGCATATAACTATACCTTTAACTTCTTTTTATTAAATGCATAAATATAAATAGTTAATTTTATGGATTTGAACAAGGGTTTGATCTGGTTGAGGGCTTTTGACATGATTGGTCATTTAATTGATTTCCCATGGTTTATGACTCATTATTCATGCTTTACTAATGATTTTGAAACTTATGGGGTGCATGGGTTAGGTTGATAAACAAATGGGTTATGTTTTTCCAAAATTTAATAGTTTTGCCTTGACTCGTGGCTTTGGAAATTGTGTGCCCTCAACCTAAATGTAAAATTAATAATGATATATGGCTTTGTCATATGCTTTGAATTGCTCACTTGAACTAATGCATTGTCATAAAAGGTTAATGAATAATGGTATGATTGTATTGAACTTTGGGGTATGTGGATTCCCCGAGTGGATGTTTAATTGAACCGAAGGGGTCATGAATTCCCCCGTGTGAGGGTTGATGGATTATGGCATGATAATGAACTTACAAATGGGTTGGTATGATGATACCAATAGGATGCCTTAATGCATAATTGGTTCAATAATTGGGAATGTGTGTTAAATATTTTAATTAGGCTTAAAGAGGGTTCTGTTGCCAGTCCATGAATGTTGTAGTCTCGAGGGACCCACACAAAAAATTGCGCTTACTGGTGTAGGGGTCTAAATGACCGTTAGGTTTGAGTCCCCCTTATATTATATGATTGAGAGGTTAGAGCCCCCCATGTTATATGAATTGGTGCTTAATTTACCTTTGATTTATGAAGGGAGGTTTGAGTCCCTTATAAGGCCTATGACATACAATTATCCTATGCTTTATGTGGATACATGCACTGAGGGCCTTTCAGCTGGGGGAGAGCAGGACTATATATCCCATGGGTGCCTTGATTATGATGGTTATGCTACACAATCTAGATTAGTATTTTGAAAGTTTATACTAAACCTTGTTCCCTACCCTAGCATGTGATATTAGGTATAAATGTAATTTTATATGATATATGCATTAGAATTTGTACTAGTTTTGAATAGTTATCCATGGAATTATTGTATACTTCATCCCTGAGTTACATGCTAGCGCTCCAACTGCTAACCGTCTCTGGACGTTGTATCCCTATGAGATGCAAATGTTGAAAACTTTTCAACTTTTTTTGTGTAGTGACCAGGTGTTCATGGATATTTTGTAAGTTTAGTTGAAGTGGTTAGATTTCATACTTTGAAAGACATTCATTTCATGTTTTGAGTATCTTTTGTTAGTGAATCTTTATTTGGACTTATTTTGCTATTGTCGGTTACTGGTCCCGATACTTTTTTGATATTTAATTTTGGTATAGGCTTTATGGATACTGTGAACTTAGGTGTTGGTAGTTTTTAATGGTTATCGTTATTGATATAACTTAGAATCTTTTGAACTTATGTTACTCTATCTCGTTATATATTTTGATTTCAGTCTATGTTACTATGTTGTATTCTGTTGACTAGGTAGTGGGGGTGGTCTTCGATCCTCGGTGCACCACAAATACTCATCATGACTAGACCCTAGTTTGGGTCATAAAAATTGGTATCATATCCTAGGTTCATGGTCAATTGGGTGTCCACAAAGTCGTGTCAAGTAGAGTATCTTTTATAGGTGTGTAGTTAGCCACACTTATAAGGGAAAGGCTAGATAAATTTAGGAATGTTTCCTATTCTTGTTGTCTTATTTTTGGTCTATAGATTCCAACTCCTTCAATCTCTCTAATTACAATTTGTTCACATGTCAGATCATGCCATCAAGAAGATCTGATATCTGTGGAATCTTTTTTGTCCAATCTAAGGATAATGTGGATGGAGCTCGTCCTACTTCTAGGGTACAAACCCAATTCAGGGTCACTACTTTGGTTTTCCCTCATGGAGTCCCATATTCTCTACTGATCCCTCTCCAACTAGTGAAACCCATGATCAATCACCCCAATGAGGCATTACCATTGTTGAGTTCCATTGCTCTATTCATCTGTTGACCCAATTGGTGACATCTTAGCCATAATAGTTAGCTCTTGCTGGTATTTCTGTGAGTTGTTCTGAGGCCACCAGAGTTGGCAGTTTATGAGGTTGCACCCTCTGACTTTTACTAGTACTAAGATTTAGGAGGACCCTTAGGGTTTCATAGATAAGATGGAGAAGATCTTTTAGGTTATGCATGTTTTTTATGTAGAGGGTGTGGAATTCACTGCTTATTAATTAAAGGGTATAGCATACCAATGGTATGAAGAGTGGGAGCATCTTAGGGGTGGTGATAAAGAATCTGCATCATGGGATGATTTTTCTAGTGCTTTTCTAGACCACTTCTTTCCTCAAGAGTTAAGAGAGAGGAAAAAACAGAGGTGTTTGTAAAATTAAAGTAAGGAAGGATGACGGTAAAAGTGAATGTTGTAAAGTTCCACCAGTTGTACTAACCTAAGTTAGTGTCTAGAACGAGGGCTAAAATGAGGAAGTTTGCTTTGGGGTTGTCCCATAATTCCTTTTTAACAACGATATGGATATATCTTGACTTATGGTGTATATGCAATAAGTTGAGGAGAAAAAAAAGCAAGAGGAGCTGGGGGAGAGAAAGAGTAAGAGTAAGAAAGTTCAGTATTCAAAATAGGGTGGAGGCCAGCAGTAGAGTGGTTGAGATGGAGGGAAATGGTCTAAGAAGAAAAATTGGAAGAGTCCTAACTTTTATTTGATGACTATTTTCCCTTACCCAAAGTCGTCCAGTGACTGTCGTTTTTAGAGTAGTGATGGTTCTAGGGCATAGGGTGCCTAATATAAGGAAAGTGGGGCCCAACCAACTCCATCACATCCTCTCTACAGATTTTGTGGTCATTTGCACCGTGGTTAGTGTGAGAAGAAAACGAACCAGTGTTTTAGTTATGGTTAGATTAGTCATATGTAGTGGGATTGTCTTTTAAGGTTTCTTTTGGGGCTAACAAGGTTCCTATTGCTACTTCATCTGCTCCTGCACCAAAGGGTACCACTTCTAGACTAGATATTGGTTGAAATTGTCTCTATGCTCTTACTACTCATCAGGAGTCTGAGTCATCCCCTGATGTCGTTACTAGTATGTTAAAACTATTATCACATTATGTGTATTACTTGCTTGATCTGGGGTCTACTCTTTCTTATATGACCCTATTTATGGCTATCCATTTTGGTTTCGGTCCTGAGTGTATTTCGGATCTCTTTTCTATTTGTACCTTGGTGAGTAATTCTGTGGTGACTAAAAGAGTCTATAGGGATTGTGTGGTCTCTATTGGTAGTATAAATACTCTGGTAGACTTTATAGAGTTAGAAATAGTTGATTTTGGTGTCATATTATAGGGATGGATTGGTTGCATTTATTCTATGCCTCTTTAGACTATCAGACTCGTAAGGTCATTTTCAAATTCCCTATCAAGCCGGTTATTGAATGGGAAGGGAGTTCCTTAGTGCCTAAGGGGAGGTTCATATCATATCTTAGAGCCTATAAATCAATTTCCAAGGGGTGTCTCTATCACTTAGTCTGGGTTAAAGATTCTAACTCGGAAAGTCCTTCCCTACTGTCTATTACCGTGGTTACTAAATTTCTTAAGGTTTTCCCTAAAGATCTTCCTGGTGTCCCTCCCAATAAGAAAATTGATTTTCCTAAGGTTTTCCTTGATGATCTTCTTGGTGTCCCTCTCGACAGGGAAATTGATTTTGGGATTGATATTCTTCCATACACTCATCCTTTGTCTATCCCTCTATATAGAATGGCTCCAACTGAGTTAAAGGAGCTTAAGGAGCAGTTGAATTATTTTTTTGACAATGGTTTTATTCACCCCAGTGTGTCTCTTTAGGGTTCTTCTATTATTTTTGTACTTAAGAAGGATGGTTTCTTTCGGATGTGTATAGATTATCACCAGTTAAATAAAGTGACAGTGAAGAACAAGTATCCCCTACTTAGGATCAATGACTTATTCGACCAGTTCAGGGTGCTAAGTTATTCTCTAAGATTGACCTTATGTTTGGGTATTATTAGTTAAAAATTAGGGAGATGGATATCCCTAAGACTACCTTCTGCACCCATTATGGTTACTTTGAGTTTTTGGTTATGTCCTTTAGGTGGACCAATGCCCGATGACATTTATGGACTTGATGAATTGGGTATTCCATTTGTCCTTGGACTTTTTTTGGTATGTTTATAAATGATATTCTAGTGTACTCCAAGAGTGAGGAGAATCATGCCGATCACCTCTGTATTGTGTTGTAGACCCTGAAAGATCAGCATTTGTATGCTAAGTTTATAAAGTGTGAATTTTTTTTGAACGTTGTCACTTTTCTGGGTCATGTTGTGTCTAATGAGGGGATAATGGTGGATCCATAGAAATTATTAATGGATAAGAAGTGGACTAGAACAATAATCTAATCAACATTCAAAATTCTTAGGTTTAGTCGATAATTCTATGAGGTTTGTGGGAAGCTTCCCATCGATTGCTGCAGCTTTGACTAAGTTGACTTAGAAGAAGGTGAAGTTTTTGTGGTCTGATGATTGTGAGGGGAGTTTTGAGAATTTGATAGATAAATTGACTTTAGTTCCAGTTTTTACCCTATTCGATGGTACTGATGGGTTTGTGGTTTACTATGATGCATACCATATAGGACATAGTTGTGTCTTAATGCATCATAGTAGAGTTATGGCCTATGCTTCTAGGCAGTTAAAAGCTCATGAGAAGAATTATACAACTCATGATTTGGAATTGTTAGCTATGGTATTCGCATTGAAGATCTGGCGTCACTATCTCTATGGGGTTCATATTGATATTTATTTAGATCATAAGAGCCTAAAATATGTGCTCACCCAAAAGGAGATAAATCTCAGGCAATGAAGATGGCTTGAGATTCTCAAGGACTATGGCATGAGTCTTTACTATCACCCAGGTAAAACTAACGTGGTTGCTGATGCTCTTAGCAGGTTGTCCATGGAGAGATTATCTCACGTGGATGAGAAAAAACATGAATTAGTTAAGGATATTTGCCGTTTGGCTGATCACAAACTTCGTCTTTTAGATTCTAAAGATGTTGGTGTATTTGTGCAAGGTATGGTGAAGTCATCTCTTGGCACAGAAGTGAAGGAGAAGCAAGTGTTAGATCTTGTCTTGATGCAGATCAAGGAGGATGTTGGCTAGCAGAAAGTAATGGCTTTCGAGATTGGTGGTGATGGTATCTTGTGGTACCAAGGGAGGTTCTGTGTTACCGATGTCGATGGATTATGAGGAATGATTTTGGTCAAAGCTCACGAGTCACATAATACGGTTCATCCTGGTTCGATGAAAATGTACCATCACCTTAAGGAGATTTATTTATGGAATAATATGAAGAAGGATGTAGCTAATTTTATGGCTAAGTGCATGGTGTGTCAGCAAATAAAGGTGGAGCACTTGAGGCCCAGTAGGTTGACTCATGATATTGAGATACCAATGTGGAAATGGGAAATAATTAATATAGATTTTGTTACCACTCTTCCAATGTCTCAAAATTAGTTTGATTCTATTTAGGTCATCGTGGATAGGATAACTAAGTCCACTCATTTCTTGCCCGTGAGGACTAATTATTCTACTGAGGACTATGCAAAGTTGTATATCCAAGAGATCATGAAGTTCTATGGTGCTCTAGTTTTAATTATTTCTAAACATGTTACTCAGTTGTTATCTCACTTTCGGAGGTCGTTCCAACGAGATTTGGGGACTAGGGTAACCCTTAGTATCACTTTCACTTGCAGACAGTTGGATAACCAGAAAGAAATATCTAGACTTTGAAAGATATACTTCGAGCTTGTGTAATTGATTTTGGTGGTAGTTGGGTTGACCACTTACCTCTCGTTGAGTTTTCTTAGAATAATAATTACCACTCTAGTATTGGAATGGCTTCTTTTGAGGTTTTGTATGGTAGGAGGTGTAGATATCCTATTTGGTGGTTCAAAGATGGTGAGCCTGGATCGTTTAGCCCAGATTTGGTTCATTAAGGCATGAAGAAGGTAAGGGTAATTTAGGATAGGGTTAAGATTGCCCAAAGTCATCAAAAGTCCTACGTGGATGTGAAGCAAAAGGGGTTCGAATTTAATGTTAGTGATAGAGTGTTCTTGGTCCGTATTTAGTTTTGAGGAGTGTTGGTAAAGTTGCATATGAATTGGAGTTTCTCTCTAGTTTGGGTTCTATCCGCCCGGTGTTTCATGTTTTAATATTAAGAAAGTCGTGGGTAACCCTTCAGTAATTGTTACTTTGGAAAATATGGCTATTTTAGATTTCTTGTCTTATGAAGAAGTCCCGGTGGAAATTTTGGATCAGCAAGTCCGCCAAATGTGGACAAAGGATGTGCTTTGGTAAAGGTTCTACGGAGGAACCAAAGTTTGAAGAAGATATTTAGGAAGCTAAGGAGGACATGACGTCCAAGTATCTGTTCTTGTTCCCCCTTCCGGAAGATCGTGCTTAAGGTATGTGTGTTCTTAACATCTTTGTTTTTTAGCTTTGTTAAAAGGGAATTGTAGATTCCTTAACTTCTTTGTTTTCTGATTTTGTTAAAGGGAAGTATGTTTGTGTGTCTTTGTTAGATCATGCTAATGGATACCTTGACCCATCATTCGAGAATGAATGATCCTAAGAGGGTGGGGAGAATGTAACACCCTAATTTTTTGGCCCTTGAAAAATTTTAATTTTTTGAGCCTGCTGCCCTGACTATGACTCTCCTAATGAGTCGCAGCATATCCTGATCAGTCATAGGACCCAGTCATAACATGCCCAATGGGATTTGTCTAAGCCACTATTTTTACTATTATTTTTAGCCCTAAGTCGTAAAGACTCAAGATGAGTCATTATTTCCACTCGTAGTGTCACTAGTGTATTGCCCCAAGTTTTTGATGTGACTATAACTACCAGGTTATGATTCATAAGGACTAGAAAGGATTCGTATATTTCTTTTTTGTAAGGAAACCAGTGTGATGCCCAAGTATTCTGCCCTAAGTACGACTAAGACATAATGAGTCGTATGGACTCGTTACGAGTTGTAGGGTCCTTCCATAATTAGAGAAGTGGTGGTGGTCTTGGACACTATCTAAACTATGACTAAGGGGAAAGAGTCGTAGGGTGGCCCTACAAGTCGTATGGTCACCCATAGCGACTAGCAGCTTATTTTCTAGATTTTAATGAGGGTATTTTAGACATTCCCTCTTATTCCAAACACAGCCCATGACTTATAAACATAATTGGGACCCTATTTTCATCCATAATACACTCTAAATATTACTCTCCTCACTTTCAAATTCTATCAAGCATTCATACTTAGGGTTTCTAAGAAGTGGGTCAAGTAGAGCTTCAGGGGTTGAATTCTTTCTATAATCTTGGGTATTTCATGCATGCGACTATACCCTTAACTTGTTTTTGTTAAATGCATGAATTTACATAGTTAATTTTGTGGATTTTAACATGGGTTTTGATATGGTTGAGGGATTTTGACACAATTGGTCATTTAATTGATTTCCTATGATTTATGATGCATTATTAATGTTTTACTAATGATTTTGAAACTTGTGGGGTGCATGGATTTGGTTGATAAACAAAGAGGTTATGTTATTTAATGATTTTTCCTTGACTTGTGTCTTTAGAAATTGTGTGCCCTCAACCTAAATATGAAATTGATAATGATATATGGCTTTTTCACATGATTTGACTTGCTCACTTGAACTAATGCATTGACATAAAAGGTTAATGAACCATGGTATAATTTTATTGAACTTTTGGTTATGTGGATCCCCCCTATGAATGTTTTATTGAACTTAAGGGGTCATGAATTCCCTAGTGTGAGGGTCGATGGATGTGCCATGATAATGAACAGGAAAGTGGGGTTTGTATGATGATACCAATGGGATGCCTTAATGCATAATTGGGTTAATAATTAGGAATGTGTGTCTAATGTTTTAATTAGCCTTTAAATAGGGTTGTGTATTCGATCCATGAAATTGGAGTTTCTAAGGGACCAACACCAAAAATGCGCTAGACGGTGCGGGGGTCTAAATGACCGGGAGGTTCGAGTACCCCTTATGTTATATAATTGGGAGGTTCGAGTACCCCGTGTTATATGAATAGGTGCTTAAGTTACCTTTGATTTATGCTGGGAGGTTCGAGTAACCCATATAGAATTAGGGGAATTCATATTCGTCTGCTTGTTCTCCTTATCCTAACCCTTTCACTAATCATCGTATTAGGCCAGCAGTGGTCGTAAGGCACATGGTGACCAATCCTATGCTAGTGGAGTTTAGTTAGCCCCACCCTATCCTTCTTGTAGATTTGTAGGCAGCTTCCCTATGGATAGTGTGAGGAGGAGAGGAATCGATGCAATAAGTGTGGTCAACTTGGCCATATACAGCAACACTTCCCTTTAGCTAAAGTAGCTACTAGGTCTAATAAGGTTCTTATCTCCACTTCTTTAGATCTTGTGACAAAGGATGCTACTTATTATGTCGTCACTGGTTGAAATCATCTCTACATCCTTGATACCTATCATGGATTTGAGGCTTCTCTTGATGTTTTTACCAATACGTTATAGATTTTATCTTGTGATGTATATTGTTTGATTGATCCGAGTTCTACCCTTATTTATGGGACCCCTTACGTGGCTGTGCATTTTGGTTTTGGTCCCGAGACTATTTTGAACCCTTCTATGTGTCTGCTTTGGTGGGTGATTCTATTATGGCTAGAGAGGTTTACAGGGGTTGTGTAGTGTCTATCTTTCATAGGGAGACATTGGTAGATCTGGTAGAGTTGGATATGTTAGATTTTGATGTGATTTTAGTGGTGAATTAACTTTATTCGTGCTATGTTTCTTTGGATTGTCGAACCTGAAAGTTTAGTTTCCAATTACCAAATGAACCAGTGATCGAATAGGAGGGAAGTTCCTTAGTGCCTAAAGGGAGGTTCATCTCTTATCTTATAGATCGAATGTTGATTTCTAAAGGGTGTCTATATTATCTAGTTTGGGTTAAGGATTCTAATTTTTAGGGTCATTCTTTGCAATACGTCCCTGTGGTTAATGAATTTCTGATGATCTTCTCAAAATTTCTCCTGATAGGGAAATAGATTTTGGGATTGATGTTCTACCTGATACCCGCCCTATATTTATTCCTCCTTATAAAATGGCTCTAATAAATTGAAGGATCTAAAGAAGGATCTCATTGATAAGGACTTCATTCATCCCAGTGTATCTCAGTGGGGTGCTTCTGTGCTTTTCGTGTGTGTCACAACCCAATTTTTGAGTCATGGTGACACCTACTACAACCCACCAGTAGGTAAGCCAACACTGTAACCCATAGCTAGAGCAATGGGTTAGTAGAAATGTCCAACATGGACCCTATATAAGAACATAATATAAGCAAGAACATTCCACAAATGGAGACAACTGACATTCAAATACCAGTACCATGATCTAATAGTATTAGTACAAGAGCATCTATTTTCGACAATAGGAATTGCAACTCAATATCTAAGTAGTCTTAAATAGTCTTATACATTCATCTCGGATACAAAAGATAGAATAAGGATAGAAGGGGAAAAGGGCAACTCAAACTCTAAGAGCTCACCCTGTCTTCTAATGATTAACACAACATGATCTTGACTCAATGCCGACAACTATAACTCAGGTATGCACAAAATAGGTAGAGAAGTGTAGTATGATTACCAAAACATAGGTACTTAGTAGGCATCATTGGTAGACTGAGATAAATGATGATATAAAGTAAGACAATAATTAAAATTCAAGGTACAAAATCGAACCTGAATCTTCTCTGATATCACTATATAAAATAACTAATCTACTAGGGCAATAGCACAATATTCCATGTCAACATATACCATAATCGTCATACAAAATGAGTATCATTTTGGAAGTGTAAAGCCACACATACAATAACAATCATGTAATTTCCATATCTAACACACGTACTATTATTTGAGTATAAAGCAAAAGAACTTACCGCGACATCCCATACCTCCGGGAAGTACACCCAAAGAACACGAAGCAAAGAACTCATCACGGTGTTCCATACCACCGGAGAGTACACCAAAGATCAATTAATCAACATACCAAGACACAACTACACAAATAACTCACCGAAGCCGCGGGTTTTACATTCCCGCAATGGTATCTTATTAGGGGTCTACAATCATCATCAATACTGCAATTTGACACAAAAAACCGATAATACCATTGCATAGCTATATATAATTACTTAGCTACTAGCACATTAATAACTATATGTCTAGTCTATATTAGCTAACCTCCAATTCGTATGCGCTACTTATTTGCAAGCCTTATAGTTTATTAGTTATCAACTAAGGAGATGCTACAAGTTACCAACACTATTGTTTACTCACCTATCTCAAGGCCGTTTCTATTTGGCATCCTAACAATATAAATTACTGATTTGGCCATCAACGAAATCTCATGCTAGGTGTCAACTTAAATATTCATCATACAATACTAATTCTATAATCATTGGTCATGTGGCAACCATATGTACTAGTTTCTATATTTTAACTAAGTAAGGTCCACCAACTATTTCACTAGGCTTCTAGCCAATAAGTCATAGTCATTTATCAGAGATAACTAGTTATCACATAAGCCTCTTTACTAGGATAAAATCCATAACATAACCATTTATCCAAGTCAAATATATTAGTTAGGTAAGCCCTTAATCCTACACATGATTACCCTACAAAGCGTACTTAAACCAATCTGTGACATAAGCTACAACTAGTTACTCATTAGAGTTAACAAGGGTCACACTTATTAAATAACAATTAATGATAAAGAACAAATCACAATTTATCAAGGAAGACATCATGCCCTATGTACACAAATGGGTTTAGTCGTACATGGCATACCCTCACATATATTAATGTATTCATATATACTCACCATACATAGCATCATCATAACATCTTTACCACTTTCGAATTCACCGGGCATTATCATAACATCAACATATCCTCTGAATTCACCAGGCATCAACATAACATCAACATATCGTACGGATTCATCGAGCATCATCATATCATCATTACTTCTTTTGTACTCATCAGGTATCATCATAACATCATTATATCCTCGAGATTCACCTAGTATCATCATAATATCATTATCTCTTTCGAATTCACCGGGCATAATCATAACATCATCATATTATTCGAATTCACCGGGTGTCATCATAACATCATTTTATACTTCGGATTCACTGGGAATAAGCATAACATCATTACCTCTTCCGAATTTACTGGGCATCATCATAACTTCATTAACTCTTCTAGATTCATCAGGCATCGTCATAACGTCATCATATTCTTCGAATTCACCGAGTGTCATCATAACATTAACACATCCTCCAAGACAACAATATACACATACATAAGTAGTCAAATTAATAAGCATGTACAAACCCACACTATAGAGTATAAGTGATGTAAGGTAACACATACCATCATACTCTGCTATTAATCATCACCACATAATATAAGTAGATGCACGAGCATGAGAATCTAAATGATATACGCAATTACCACTTTTCCAAGGTTAACATGTTTATTAGCTAGTCACTTGTAAGCTAAGTGTGTGCTCTCTAGATTCCTATTTTACTCCCACTTTTCACATTACCAACCCAAAAGGGAAATCTTTCACATAAACATCCTTAATCATTAGGCTTGGGTCATAGCAAAAGTGATAACATAATTAGAGATTCACTTGGTAAACTAATCAATAAGACAAGTGATAGAATAACCATAGGTTCAATTCACAAGACATTCCAAGGCTATCCATATCATGACAACAAGATAATCAATCAAGTATACACATTATCAAACCATAGACCATATGCATAAAATGACAATCGAGTTTAACCAATAAAATATCAATGACATAATTTAGACATTCATCAAGTATCTAGGTCACTAAGGATTTACCTAGTTCAAGCTTAAGATGGGTCAAGTTCCACTCCTAAATCCTAATAATGCCAAAGTTAACTTCTACAAGACTCACTTCTACCCAGAATTAGGCTAGGTTATCTAAATCACACCACAAGGGCTTATTAATTCTTACTAGGTCTGTAGGGGAAATCTTCTTCAAGTATTGTTTCTAAGTCATCCCAAATACTAAGGCCATTTCATCACTAAGAATATCTAGGTCAAAGTACTCTTAAGGTTATTAAACACATCACTCTCATCTACTAGAGGAACTAAAGTGTTCTGATACTATTTATAAGACTACAAGTATAACTATCTAAGGTCCTCGGCTAAAGGTGAAGCATCACACTTTACAAGTTTAATAGCTTACAAGAATCAACTAATCCCAAGCATAACCATTCACCTATTTATCATCTAAAACCTAACCCAATCTCACAAGATAGCATAATTATGCTATAATTAAGCTCAATCTAACTACAAGTAAGCTAACCTACCTTTAGCTCACGAACTAACAAGATTTGTCTTTCCTTTTCTTGAAGCTTTTTCTATGAGCTAAGCTATCAAAAACATAATCTAAGAATCATTACATGAATAACAACAACCATTATGGCACCATTATGCCATGGGTCCAAAATGACACAAAACTTCCAAGTGGGTTCCACTTTCGAAAAATATGTTTCTGAGACCAACCTATTGTTCAAATATCATTAAGGAGCTATAACACTCAAGAAATTTATGTAAATCAATAACATTTGTTGCTACAATTAAGCCTCAAACCATTGGGTGTTTTGGGTCTAGAAATTAAGAAATTGATACCAAAATTGTAGGAATTACCTTAGATTTGGAACAAAATTCGATTACATACTTTTATCCAAGATCTTAATCAACCCACAAGACACATTTTGAAGATTTTTCACTCTATTAGGGTTATAGAGCTCAAGAGGGAGGTACAAATGACCAATATCTCGATCAAGACAACTTTACATAGGCCTTGACTAGGCCTCCGGTAGCATGATTGCGCGCCTTACTTGGCCGCAACTCACACGTTCACACATCACCCATTCCGGTCATGTTATGTCTCTCTATGCTAGGAAATGGTTGAAGATTGGAACTTGGCTTTGGGATTTGACTAATTCCCTGAGATGCATCCAGAGTCTGATTCGAGCAAATGAAATATGCAACCACATAGATTTTGATGTTTGGGATGCGTTGGCAAATTTAGATTTCACATTTAAGGTCATTCAACTGATGTTTTTGCTTGGTGGTCAATTAGAACCCACGAAGACTTCAAATTGGGAAAGTGGTTCTAAAAATCAAACAAACTGCTAGGTAACTAACCTATTGATTCGAGTAAGTCACTAATGACTTGGAGTGGATATGGAGAAGCTCTATTAGAAAAAATAAGCAAGAACAAGGACAATAACCTGTAGGGTCATTACAATATCCACTACTAAGGAACTTTTATCCCTGAAAGTTAAAGGCGACGAAAATACCTAAAGTCTCGAACAAATGAGGATACTGGGACCTGCATCTCACGCTAGATCTCCCAAGTAGCCTCCTCTACTGGGTGGTACCTACACTAAACCTTGACTATCAGAATCTCTCTAGTACGCAGTCCCTTACATCACTAGCCAAAATATGCACCGGTGCCTCCATAAAGGTCAATCGCTCATCTAATTAGACCGAGTCCCATCTAAGAACATGAGAAGGATCGGGAATATACTTAAACATCATAAATACATGGAAAACCGGATGAACATCAACAAAGTATGGAGGTAAATCCAGCTCATAGGTCACCTCCCCAACCGTACGAAGAATCTGAAAAGGACTAATATAGCAAAGGTAAGCTTACCCTTCCTCATAAATCTCATTACACCTCTCGTAGCTGAAACATGAAGGAAAAATAATCACCGACTTCGAATCTCAAACTGGTACAAGAGTGGCAATGACTTAGACAGACCCATCTTGGACTTAGTTTCAGTCTCATCTTCCTCTATTTGCTGATATCCTAACCCATACTTAGATGCCTTTTCTGGGACCATAATGGGTTCAAAGATTTCTTCTAAATTTTTGCCTAAACCCCGACCAGTGTCCAACCTATTTCTTAACATCACAGTCGCGATTATTTTGTAGGCAGAAGGCATTAGAGCTTTGGGCATCAGATCTTTCTCTGCAGCACTTAAATTTCTACTATATATAAACTACTGCCCCTCGGGATGTCTTCAATCATAGGCACATAACCATTGGAATGATTCAAATGGATTCCTTCTCCTTGAATGACTATTTTGTGATCCTCCGAAATAAATTTCAATAATTGATGAACGATTGATGAAACTGCCTTCGTGCCATGGATCCATGGCCTTCCCAGAAGTAGGTTTTAACTAGGATTGATGTCCATGACATGAAATTTGGCTTTGAATTCAGCAGGTCCCATCTGGATATACAAATTAATTTCACCTATGGTATCTCTCTGCCCTTCATCAAAAGCTCGTACATTTTGTGGCTTTGGTGAATTTTCCCCAAGTCATAGTCCATTTGAACCAATCTGGATAGAGGACAAATATTCAGACCCGATCCGTCATCTATCAAAATCCAGTTAATCACATAGTCCCAACAACTGATAATAACAGGTAAGGCTTTATTATGCATCACTCCCTCAGATGGCAACTCTTCATTACTGAATTATATGCGGTGGCTTCCCACAACGTTCTCCATCATTGCGGCTAAATACTCAATGCTTATGTCTGTGGGAACATATGTTTCATCCAAGATTTTCAATAAAGCTTGTCGGTGGTATTGCAAACTCATTAGCAATGCCTAAATAAAAATCTGGGCTAGGTCTTCTCTAAATGCTTGACAATTGAATACTCTTTTGTTTGAATACGCCTCCAAAATTCCTCAGCCTCTATTCAGTGATCAGCCTTTTTTGCAAATCTTTTCTATTAGTTAAATCCTCCGAAATGTAGCATCGTCTAGACCATGTCATCCCTTGAGCAGAGGAGTGTATATCTAAGTCAGGGCTGTCATTACTATGAATGGGGGCTTTTCATTAACACTTAAGGTAGCTACAGCTCTTTCTATCTTCTCTACCCCTTCTGTTCCTTTGAGCTTTTCTGAATCTACCTTAGTGATCTTGCTAGACACTCATTCGCCCTCTATTTCAATCATGTTAACTACTGCTTCCTCATGATTAGGCAATGAACTATAGTTGACATTTGATGCCAGCGACTGAAGCGTGATGACCTTCTGATCGATCTAATCTTGAATATTATGCTTTAGACTAACACAATCCTCGGTACTGTGTCATGCTGCTCCTGGATGATAGGCACAATTTTGATCGGCATGATAAAATCGTGAATTGAGATTGGTAAGTTTTGGTGTGATCAGTGTAATTTCAAAAAATTATATATAAATTACATTATATATATATATATATATATATAATTATTTTTAATGAAAATAATATATATATTTGATTACATATATATAATTATTGGTTATTAAAAATTATTTACTTTATAATTTTTTTTTAGTTCAAAAACCGACCACAAGTGGTCGGTTTTTAAAAATATTTTCTTTTTTTAAAGAAATATTAAAAATCGACCACTTATGGTCGGTGTTTTTAAAAATAAATTTAAAAATGTTTTTCAATTAAATTATTTTAAAAAAACCAACCACTAGTGGTTGGTTTTGCTATTTTTTTATTTTTATTTGTAAAATAAATAATAATTAATATAAAATTATTGAAATAATTATTTTAAATTTTTAAAATACGCTTTTTAAAAAAAATATTTTTATAAAATATTACGAAAAATCGACCACTTGTGGTCGATTTTTTGCGACCGCAACATGTGGTTGGTTATTCAGTTTTTTAGGTTTTTCATTTTTTTAAGTAGTGAATATGATATATATTTTTTAAAAATGGAATAGAAAAAATGATGCCACATAAAATGAGATGAAAGGAATATAAATTATACAAAACCTATACACTATGCATATTTTGTAAGCAAGATGGCCAAGGATATTAAGTTGTAATTTATTTTAATACCTAGATTCTTAAATTTACTGTGTACATATTCAATAATTTTCAAAATATAATACATTGTTTGAGTAAAAATTACTAATTTGGATCGAACCCCGATATGAGTTTGTACCTCCACCTCTGACCAGGGGCGGCTTGTTATGGGAAGAAATTAGGCGGTCACCTAAGGTCTCTGATTAAGGTAGTGGATGGCTAAAAATAGGATTTGATAAAAAATAATAAAACTTAAAAATAGGAGTTTCTTGTTATTATAACTTTTAATGGATAGGTATTTAATATTGAGTTAAATTCTTTTTTTACTTTCCAATAAAAGAAAACGTTTCCTTTCTCAAGTTTTCTTTCCTTTTACTCTTTTAAATTACCTTTTTCTTTTTATCCACTTTTTTCATATCTTTCTCTTTCTCATTTCTCACGTACTCTCTGTCTCTCTTTCTAGCTTTTCTCTATTCTTCTTTATTGTCTATTTCAAGTTCAAAAACTTAAAAGAGTTCATATCAAAATTTAAAAATTATTGATAATATAATTACATTATTGTTAATTTCTCTTCGAAGTGAACACAAATCATATTTCAAATTTGAAAAAGATATTTTGAAGAAGCTAAACGATAGTTGGGATCATCGATCAAGTCTTCATATTTCTTGAACCGGGTAATATCATTCTAACTTTTTATATTATTGTTGTATTTTATATTTGATATTTTTTTAATTTAATAGTACGAATTGTTTTATACTATTTGTTAGAATTTAATATGTCAATTAGAAACTATGAATTCGGTTATTCAAAACTTGTAAGGCCTCCGATTTAATTTTCTCCTTAGACCACCAATGTGTTTGAGCCGCCCTGCCCCTGACTACACCATTTGGGATACATTAGGAATAGTAATGTAAGAATTGTTAATGTGGTGATTAATAATAGCTTTATTGTTATGTGGTGATTAATATTTAAGGAGTATCTTATATATGAATTAGTTACTATCGCGTAAAATAATTTTATAGATTTCTGCATAATTTAATGTGGTTATTATTGTTGAAGAGTCCCACATCGGATGAAAAAATAATGAGCCGTCTTGTTATATGGTGTTGGCCAATTCCTCCCTAATGAAACTAGCTCTGAGTTGATTTCTTCAACGGCCACCACACATAGAAATAATAATCCTGAGTTTAGTGTCCAGTGATGAGATCAATCCAAGTATATTTTTTGAAGTTGAATTAAATTGAGGATTCATTTTTTTTACATAATACCGGAGCACGACTCATTCCGATTCGTGTTTCTTAATGTTAGGTCCCAAATTAAATTATCCATACACCAAATATCTAGCCTAAACTTAAGGTCCTACATTGAATTAAAAAAAGATGGATGGTGTCCTTATATAATTTTCGACAATGCTTTTCATCATCGTAGGGAATAGTAGATATTTATATACCTCAAACAAATACTTTATTCATTCGTCCCAAAATAAATCACTTTAGTAATATCATGTTTGTTAGATGGTTAGGAGGTAAGTTATTTATGTATAAAATTAATAAGGCGTTTGAGTTTCTATATAGAAATTAACATAATTAATACATGTATAAGTTATAAGGGGGACTATGTATTATCTTTTGCAGGAAAGAAGTAGGAATAAATAATACATAAATAACTAAATCATGCATAACTAATCTCTACATAAAATAATACATAAATTTGCTTATCACTAATTCATATATTACTAATATATGCATAACTCTAATTAGTTCCCAAACAATCCATAAGTATCTCTTGAAAATTAGTAAACAATATTGAGAAGGTGAAGTATTAAGGGTGTAATTGAAAAATATAATATTTTTTGTGTTGAATTCTAAGGTGATACTTATTTTGGGATGATTTTTTTTTCGCTAAACGACACTTATTTGTCAAAGTTTATTTGATATTTATTACTTTAGTCTTTTATTTATGTTACTTTATATTTCTATGAGTGTTTGGAATACAAAAAGTAACATAATCTAAAGACAAATAAAACTTGCTTAAACTCTAAACAATAACACTAAGCTCTTCTATAATTTAAATACCAATGAATAGTACAACTTCGTCAAGATGGTTTCTAGGTTATTAAAAATGTCACATGTAGGTTACAGTGGCCTTTGATTTCCACTTATGTACAATTATATGTTGTTTGAAATTTATAATTTTTTGGTTGTAGCCCTTTAAAGTTTTGAAATTTTATATTTTTATAATTTCAATATATTAAAAAGATTTCTTTTAAAACAAATAGATTCGGAGTCTTGAACTAAATTTATTGGGTTCTATTGATGCCTCAAAATCAAGAACAATAAAGTCATCAGGAATAACAAATTTACCAACCTTTATGAGGACATCCTCAATTATTCCTTCCGAATATGCAAATGACCCGTCTTCCAGCTGCAAGACCACCATGGTCGATTTAGGCTTTCCCAAGCCCAATGTATCAAACAAAAATAGGGGCATCAGATTTATGCTAGACCCTAAGTCACTCAATGCATGGACCACTTTACTCCCAATTTGGATAGGGAGAGTAAACTTCCCCGGATCTCTTAATTTCTTGGGAATTTTCTGTATCATTATAGCGCTACACTCTTCAGTGAATGTTATCGCCCGCACATCCTGAAATTTTCACCTTATTAGCCACCACATCTCTCAAGTACTTCGCATACTTAGGCATACCCTACAAAACATCTAACAAAGGTAAATTATGTGAAGCTCTGTGAATGTATCAAAGAACTTCTTAAACATTGTGTCCTCCTTCGCTTTAAGTTGCCTTGGAGGAAATGGTAATGGTGGCACTTGCTTCATTTCTAGCTTAGCAACAACTGTCTCTTTCAAGTACTCAAACTTCCTTGACTCATCAACAACTTTTTCAGAAACCTGTTGGGGAGTCAAATCTGCACCTACCTTCTTTGTTGCCTTGGGAGGTTCTTCTTGAAGCTCTTTACCACTCTTCAAGCTAATTTCTATGACCTGCTTTGGATTTTCTGTATCTGCTGGCAAACCACCTTGTGGCCTAGTATTTAATGCTTGGTATATTTTCTCCACTTGAATCTCTAAGCTTCTCTAGAAGCTTGCGAATTTTTCATGTCTGCAGCTAATTGTGTCTGACTAGCTAGGAGTTGCTCCAACATTTCTTTGATGTTGCTAGTTGACTAATTTCCTTGTGCCTGTGGTTGCTGAATTTTTTGTTGTTGGGTGTTCCACGACTGAGTCTTCCACTTCATGTTGTAAGCATTACCATAATTTGGCCTTTGAGCATTACCAACATACATAACTGATTTCTGATTTGAAGCACACATAGCCGTTAAGTGACCACTAGTATCGCAGACTTCATACCAACCTGCAGCTTATTGGATGGCATTGAATGTGGTTGCAAGTTGTGGAGCTCCCAACTTTAGTCTACTAAACTAAGTGTTTATTATATTCTGTAATGCTGCAACCTGAGCTGACAAGGTTGTAATTGGTCCACCTGTAATACACCTGCAGTTCTTTTTGTGTCATTTTTAGAATATGAGTGCCACTCTGGATTTCCTTGTTCTATGCGGTTCAACACTGTGTACAACTCATCATAAGTCAATTCTAGCCCTTGGCCACCTATGGGTAAATCTAGAAAAATCTTTGTATTGTGATCAAGTGTTTCTACAAAAGTATGAACAAGTACCTTATTGGATTGTTTGTGATGTGGACAATCCTAAAAAAGGTCCTTGAAGCATTCCCAAGCATGATATATATTTTCATCAAGCTTCTGTTTGAAGCTCACTATCTCACTTCAAAGTCTCGCAGTCTTGCCTGATGGAAAGAATCTGGTAAGGAACTTTCTGGCTAAATCGTCCCATGATATGATTGAATTGGCTGGCTCCGCATTCAACCACCTTTTAGCTCCCCTCAAAAGTGAATGGAGAAACAGTTTCAGCCTCACATAATTTGTACTCACCCCAGTCCAAATGAATGTATCAGTAAGCTCAATGAAAGTCTACATATGGACTTGTGGATCCTCGTGTGAAATCCTTGCAAACTGTCCACTGTTGATGAGAAGTTGCACCATATTATGCTTTAAATAGAAATTCCCCCAACAGGGGATCTTTGAATTGGGGAAGCCAAGTTCGTCGGAAGTGGGACTGCCACTTCCCTAACTGTCCTATGGGTTGTTTGTTCTTCAGCCATTAGAGCAGGAACGACTTGGTCTTCTTCTATCTGCGGATTGGGAGAGACGGATTGTGTCTCTCCTTTATTGATAGAAGTATTGTTAAGGTTCGGTGCTTGGTTCAACTAAATCCCTATCCCTTGCCAGTTTCCTAACCTTAAAACCTGTTTTCTGCAATCACAAAACCAAGACCAAGCATAAAAACACCAAATAAATCTAAAAGTAAAATCAAAATAAATAATTGTCAAATAACAAGTCTCCGGCAGCAACGCCAAAACCTTGACAGCGCACACACAAGTGTACATGGTCTTATCAAGTAGTAAAGTGGCCTAATGAAAGTCAAGTATCGATCCCACAGAGACTTGATTCAAAAACAAATCTATTTTAGTTCACAATTTAGATTAAGTCAATGTAAGAGTAACCGAAAGAGAGTTGGAAATTGTGCGAATAAAGTAAACAATGCATAAAGTAATGATCTTGAAATAATCAATAAAAGAAAACCCAAGGTTAAAACATTTTTGACAATCATACTATGTTATCGAATTTCATTCGTTAACTTGCTTATTTTGGTTGTAGATTCGTAGGGTTAATTACGTTATCATGATCTCCCGATCTCTAATCCTTTACCCAAGTTGAACCTTACAACTACATCATTGAGCGGGGATGTAATAGTTTAATTAAATTTATTAAGCTATCATCCTATGTATGAATTAAATAAGGCATCTAAGTACATCCCTATCCTAGACACTAATTTGATTTCCTTATTTCAAAAAGGAATACAAATCAAACTTTGCTCATCTCCATGTTCTATCCCCTATTCCATCTCCCAAGATCAAAAGGTAGACAATTAATGTATTCTAAGGGTTGCGAGTCCTTAAAATAATCAAATCAAAGATGAACACACAACCAATAATGATAAACAAATTGAACAAACTTAATTCAAAACAAAAGTAATCATGTCTTTGGCTTTAACCTTGGAAAAAGGCGTTTAGCCATGCATAGTCATAATCGTAATCACAAATTGGTAATTAACGACTAAAAACATGAATGAACTAAATAAAAATAATAAAAACCTAATTATGGAGTTGTATCAGCCCCTTGGTCTCCAAAATATGCTAAAAGATATGTAAAAACGTGATATAACATGTATTTATAGTATAGGTGCAAGCCAATTCCGTATTGGACAAGGAAACATTCAGTTATTGAGCCCGAGATTGGGTAGGGCGTCGCCTTGTCCATAGCCCCAATCCAGGAAAGGCTGAGCCCTGGGTTGAGTGTCGCTCCAGAAAAGGCATCGACCTGGCTATATCCCTACTCCAGGTCAGGCAACGCCTCTAAATCGCCCTGAACCTCTGGAAGTTGCTCTCCAAATTTTGGTTAAGTGTTGAGTCTCCCCTCTTGATCCCTTGTCTTGTGGTTTCTTTCCCATGGATTCCAAGCCTTTCTAACATCAAAATATCATAATTTTTCAGCTCCCAAATCTTCCTACACAATCACTCCACACGAATTAAGAGAGAATCACAACACACTACTCATAATGATGAATCAAAACAAGAGCTAAGTTAAGCTAGCTCTCATTGATATTTCACTTATTGTTCCAGCTGTACACTCATTCAAACTAAACTTTGCTCACTACCAAAAAGTTATTCCACTCAAAATCACCCATTAAAACTATTTGGAACACCTTAAACACAATAGAATTCAACGGAATCAACTAGACAAGCACCTAGTTTAAGCTAGTAATGATAGTTTTCCGGGTTGAACTCTAAATGAATCTTTTAGGTACAAACTTGTTTGAAATTCACTTTGATCATCATAAACACACTCTTTAACATTTTGATACATATTTATCTCATTATCAACCAATATATTACATGAATCATCCTTAAAACAAGGCTAAAAAGGGCTAGAATAGTGACACTATAATGCATAAAAATACCCAACATCATGGCCCAAGGTCTAGGCATGCCGTGGGCCAAAAATCAATCAAGGCGTGCTAGGGATGTTGGGGAGTAGCCTAGTGTGGAAAGTTTGGGTAGGCGAGGCCATTTATATGGTCAAACAAGCAAAATGATGTGAATGGGGCATTTTAGGGGAAATCAGTGTGCTATAGTCCACAGTTCCATGGGTGGTCCTGAGGTTCGGGTGTGTCGTGTATTAAAAATTGATCAGGGTATGCCAGGGATGCTGGATATCAGGATAGTGAGGGTTGTTTGGGTATGCGGGACCATTTGGGTGGTTAAATAGACAAAAAGGCATAAACGGGGCATTTTAGGGTCAAATCAGAGTGTTATTGCCTACGATTATGTAGGTGGGCCTGGGGCCTGGGCATGTCATGGGTAGAAAATCAAATGGAGCACCATGGATGCTAGGGAGAGTCCTAGTATGGGTCGTTTGGGTAGGCGGGGCCATTTGGATGATCAAATGGGTGAAATAGCAACAATAGGACATTTTTGAGGAAAATTAATGTGCTATAGCACACTATTCTGTGGGTAGCCTCGAGGTTTGAGCATGCCGTGGGAAAAAAATTGATCGAGGCATGCCTGGGACATTGGTGAATAGCCTAGTATTGGCCGTTTGGGAAGGCGGGGCCATTTGGGTGGTCAAATAGGCAAAACAACGCAAATGATGTATTTTTAGGGGAAATTAGTGTGCTATAGCCCATGTTTCCCTGGGTAGGCCAGAGGTCCGAGAAAGCCGTAGGCTGAAAATCGATCGAGGTATGTCAGTGATACTGGCGAGTGGCTAAGTATGGGCCGTTTGGGTAGGCAGGGCAATTTGAGTGCTCAATGAGGTTAAACGATGCGAATGGGACATTTTGGGGGTAAATTGGTATGCTATAGCCTATGGTTCTGAGGGTGGGCCAGGGTTTAGGGTATGCCATGGGCCCAAAATTAACCAGGGCATACCAGGAACACTGGGAGAGACCTAATATGGGTCGTCTAAGTTGGCAGGGCAGTTTTTGTGGTCAAACGGGCGAAATGGCATAAACGGGGTATTTTTAGGGCGAATTGATATATTATAACCCATGGTTCCGTGGGTAAGCCTAGGGTTTGGGCGTATCGTGGGCAAAAAAATTGATCGAGGCATGCTAGAGACACTGGAGAGTGGCCTAGTATGGGCCATTTGGGTAGGCGGGGCCATTTGGGTGGTTAAACGGGCAAAACATCGCTAATGAAGCATTTTTAGGGTAAATTGGTGTGCTATATCCCACGGTTCAGTGGGTGGGCATGAGATCCATGCATGTCATGGGTGAAAATCGCTTGGGGCATGCCAGGGGCACTGGGGAGCAACCTAGTGTTGGTCGTTTGGGTAAGCGAGGAAATTTGTGTGTTCAAATGAGCAAAATGACATGAACAAAGCATTTTCGAGGCAAATCGGTGTGCTAGAGCCCACGATTTTGTAGGTGGACCAGGGGCTGGGCGTACAGTGGGTCAAAATTTTATTAGGGCATGCTAGGGACGCTAGGGAGCTGCCTAGTGTAGGCCATTTGAGTAGGATAGGCCATTTGTGTGGTTAAATGGGCCAAACAGTGCAAATGGGGCATTTTTGGGCCAAAAATCGACCAGGGCATGCCAGGTATGCTGAAGCGTGGCCTAGAGTGGGCTGTTTGGGTAGGCGGGCTATTTGGGTGGTCAAACAGGCAAAACAGCGCGAACAGGGCATTTTTGGGGCAAATATTTGTATGGGTAGCCTGAGGTCCGAGCGTTTTGTAGGCTAAATATTAACCGAGACATGCCAGGGACGCTGGGGAGTGTTTTAGTGTAGGCCATTTGGGGTAGGCGGGGCCATTTAGATAGTAAAATGGGAGAAACGGCATGAACAAAGTATTTTTTTAGGAAAATCGATATGCTATAGCCCACGGTTATGTGGGTAGTCTCGGGGTTTAGGCGTGTTGTGGGCCAAAAATAAATTGGGGCGGTTTAGGGATGCTAAGTAGTTGTGTAGTATAGGCTGTTTTTGGAAGGCAAGTCCATTTGGGTGGTCAAACAGGCCAAACGGCACAAATAGGGCATTTTCGAGGTAAATCAGTATGCTATAGCCCACGATTTTGTGGGTGGGCTCAGAGTTCGGGTGTGTCGTGGGACAAAAATCAATTGGGGTATTCCAGGAAGTTGGCGAGCTTCCTAGTATAGGCCGTTTTGGTAGGCGGGATCATTTGGGTGGTCAAACGGGCGAAACAATGCGAACAGAGCATTTTTAGGGCAAATTTGTGTGATAGCTCACAGGTACGCGAGTGGGCCAGGGGTCCGGGCATGTTGTGGTCCTAAAATCGACCAAAGCATACTAGATATGCTGGGGAGCAGCCTAGTATGGGTTGTTTGGATAGGCGCATCCATTTGGGTGGTCAAACGAGCGAAATGGCGTGAATGGGGCATTTTCGAGGCAAATCAGTGTGCATAGCCCACAGTTTCATGGGTGGGCCAAGGGTCCGGGTGTGCTTTGGGATTAAAATCAATTGAAGCAGGCCAAAAATACTGAAGAGGGACCTATTGTATTTCGTTAGGGTAGGTTGGGCCTTTTGGGTTGTCAAATGGGCCAAACAATGCAAACGGGACATTTTCGAGGTAAATTAGTGTGTTATAGACCACAATTTTGTGGGTTGCCCTGGGGTCCAGGAAATTTGTGGTTCAAAAATCAATAAGGACATTCTAGGGATATTGGAAGAAGCCTAGTGTAGGTCGTTTGGGTAGGCAGAGCCAGTTGGGTGGTCAAGCGGGAAAAACGACATGAACAGGCATTTTAGGGGCAAAGCAGTGTGCTATAGCTCATGGTTCCGTGAGCTAAAAATTTTATGGTTCCGTGAGCTAAAAATCAATCAAGCCATGCCAAGGACACTAGGAAGCATCCTAGTGTGGGTTATTTGGG
>NC_061115.1:7029767-7114556 GCF_002878395.1 Capsicum annuum | reverse complement strand
AGCCATGCCAAGGACACTAGGAAGCATCCTAGTGTGGGTTATTTGGGTAAGCGAGGCCATTTGGATGGTAAAACAGTGCAAACGAGGCATTTTCAGGGCAAATTGATGTGCTATAGCCTACAGATTCATGGGTGGGCCTGGGTTTCGGGCATTCCATGTGCCAAAAATCTACATAGGCATGATAGAACATTAGGGAGCAGCCTGTTATGGATTGTTTGGATAGGCAGGAGCATTTGGGTGGTCAAACGGATAAAATAGCAAAAACGAGGCTTTTTTGGGTAAATCGTTGTGATATAGCGCACGGTTCCATGGGTGGGCCCGAGATTTGGGGAGCCATGGGCTAAAAATTGATCGATGCATGCTAGAGACACTGGGGAATGTCCTAGTATGTCCTGTTTGGGTTGGCGGGGCCATTTGGGTAGTCAAACGGGCGAAGCAACACAAATGGAGCATTTTTGGGGCAAATCAGTGTGCTATAACCCATGGTTCAGTAGGTGTGCTCAGGGTCCGGGCATGCCGTGGGAAGAAAATTGACTACAGCATGCTAAGGATGTTGGGTAGCGGTCTAGTGTGGGCCGTTTGGGTAGGCGGGCAAAAAGGCATAAACGGGGCATTTTCGGGGCAAATCGATGTAGCCAGAGGTTCGGGGAGTGCCGTGGCCAAAAATTGATCGGAGCATATCAGGGGAACTAGGGAGCAGTATTGTGTGGGTAGGCGAGGCCATTTGGGTGGTTAAATGGATGAAACGGGGCATTTTTGAAGAAAATCGATGTGCTATAGCCCTAGGTTTCGTGGGTGGGCCCAGGGTTCAAATGTGTCGTGGGCCAAAAATTGACTAAGGCATGATAGGGATGCTGGGGAGTGGCTGAGTGTAGTTTTTTTGTATAGGAGGGGCCATTTGGGTGGTCAAATAGGATAAACGTCGCGAACCAGGCATTTTCAAGGCACAATATTGTGCTATAGCCCACTGTTTCATGGGTGGGCTTGGGGTCCCGGCATGCTGTTGGAAAAACATAAATCAGGGCATGACAAGGACGCTGATGAGCATCCTCGTATAGTACTTTTAGGTAGTTGGGGTCAATTGGGTGGTCAAACGGGTGAAATAGCGTGATTGAGGCATTTTCGAGGCAAATCAGTGTGCTATAGCCTATGGTTTCGTGTGTGGGCTCGGGGTCCAGGTGTCCTGTATGCCTAAAATTGATTGTTGTATGCCAGGGATGCTGTAGAGTAGCCTAGCATGATCTATTTTGGTAGACGAGGCCATTTAGGTAGTTAAACGGGCAAAACAACGTGAATGGGGCATTGTCGGGGCAAATTGGTGTGTTATAACCCGTGGTTCCCTGTGTAGGTCTAGGGTCCGGGCGTGTCGAGGTCTAAAAATTGATTACGGTGTGCCAGGGATGCAGGGAATGGCCTAGTATAGGTCGTTTGGGTAGGAAGGGATATTTGGGTTGTCAAATAGGAGAAACAACATGAATGGAGCATTTATGAGGCAAATCAGTGTGTTATAGGCCACAGTTTCGTGGGTGGGCCTAAGGTACGGGCATTTTGTAGTCCAAAAATTGAATGGGGCATACCAGGGACATTTAGGAATGGCCTAGTATGGAATGTTTAGGTAGACGAGGCCATTTGGGGGTCTATACAGCCAAGTTTGTCATAACCCGAACTAGGGCCTGGCCGTGATGGACACATCCCGAACCATGAAGGCCCGGACATCCTACTCGATCTGGTAATTATACACAACATTCATATAATAAAACAAATTGCGGAAATATAATTTAATATAGAAACATGGTCAAAACTCTAGATTTAGTTACTAATAAGAAATAACCTGAGATCAACTAAACAATATCTGGAATAGTCTACAAAATCTCTACTAAATAATTCTAATGACAACTATCTGAAAACTAGGACAAGGCCCCCAGTAGACCAAAACAAAAGTAATAATATAATCTGAAATAAACAAGCCTTCTGAAATAAAGAAGGCTCACCACTGCAGGGATCACTTCTCTCTGAATACTCTACTGCTTAGCCAGACCCCTAGATTGAGCCTCAGAACCTGTGAGGTAGGGGTCAATACAATTGTACTGGTACGCAGAGCAAATCCAAAATAATAATTTGTATTCTACATATATGTGAGAGCAAATTCGAAAATAGCTTGCAATACATCATAAGGTAAAAATCACATGGGCATATTTAAAAGACTATAAATTCATCTGAACTCTGTGACACTCTTTGTTTTACTTTAGCGCTATGTGGTATACCATACAATCTATAATCCCACGGTCTATATGGAATCTGCCATTAACTCGACAGCCAATCCCCCAACCCAAGTGTGCCGCAAGGGTCGGAGTCTCTGTCTCTACTACGCCACAGTGCCGTCGCCAACGTACAATAAGAATCTACCCTTATCGGCAAATATGGTTTTAGGCTAAGAGTTACTTGAACTCAAGCCTTCTTTGGGTAACCACCTAACCCTCTTTAAGCTCAATTTTTAGCTCTTTCAAAAACATGCATTCTCTGAAAAATATATTCTGATAACATACTCTATTAAGGCATGCATACTTATGGTATCATCATACCATTGACTTGCAAGTCACATTCCCTGAGCCATTTATAGCAAATTATATCTCTATTCTCAAAACATGGAATTCAGGACCACCCTATCAATGATTCTTTTTAAGAAACTCACTCTTTAAAACTCATGTAAAACTATGCAAGCAATTCTCTTTATCAACGATTTCAATAAGAAAGGTGGTCATGTTAAAAGTCCCAATTTCATGCAATTCTTTCTCTTTAACACAAAACACATTTATATCAAAAAACTCCCTCTCATCCTCTCTAAATCATGTTCACATACTATGACATTTAGAAAACTATTTTTCAATCATGAAACATGCATTTCAACTCTTTTTCTAACAAAACCATAACTTTAATTCAACACAAGAGAGGGAGTTCATAATTTATGTTCTCAAACAATCTTCAATCTCAAATTCCATACATATAAGTATACATGTAAAACAATTTAGGGGATAGGACCACAAGGTCAAAGGAATAATAACATTGAAGCATTTGAAATACGTAATTTAAAATGTAGATTACAAAACCCCTTTGAAATTCATGCATAAAACTCTTAAAATCATACTCTTCTTGAATTCTTGAACTTAGAATAAGGGTCCCTGATCTATGAAAGAGTTCAGGGTTCCTTTGTTCTTAATAAAATTGAGTGAATGAGGCATATAATGACCTAAAAATGTCTTAAATCTTCAGTTATTATGAATTGGAGAGGTAGGGAAAAAGATGAGACTGCCCTCAAATTTTATAAGTTGCTGAACAAATTCCCATTTTTAAGGCCTGCTGTGATGTACTAAGTGAGTCATCGCGATACCTATCGCGATGCGGTGTAATTACGGTGACTCACTGGATTGCATCAATTGCAATTTGGGGACTCCCCGCGACGCAGTACAATTGCAGTGAGTTTCTGAAATTTGAAAATTAAAGAAAAGTCCTCTACTATAACGCGATGAGGCTTCCATTGCTAATGTCACCGTGACGCTTCCTAATCACAGAGATCCATTGGAATAAAATATAACAACATTTCAGACGCTCATGAAGGATTAACCAAGGGAAAGGCTCTTGGGATGCTTACGCATTGGAAATGATGGTCTACATTTTTTAGCCCGAAAGGTGGGTTGTTACAGCTATCCCCCTTAAATACCATTCTCATTGCTTCAACTTATAATTCTTATATGGCCATTGATAACTCTTTCTACTAATGGCTAAAGTCACTTAAATCCCTTCACCGTGATCGAGCCTAACTCTAAATCACAAAATACAACATGCCATACCGCGATAATAGTATAAACCATATGATTCAACCTTTTATATCTTTTTAAAGTTTACACCCTAAGCATAACATGCCTTACCACTTCAATGACTAACTCTGAACCTTACTATAGGTTCACTAGTGCATATTGCGTCCCTCCTTAAATCCCAACATGTCATTCAAGCCTATCTTTATAACCACATATAAACTTCAAGGCCAACACCCATAAAGACATACTTCATACATTCTCTAAACCACTATTAATATAACTCCTACACGCTACCCCAAGAACATGCACACAAAAATTTTTACTAACCATCACATGTATCAAAGACTTGGCCTCAATCTTACTTCACACCTATGGACTTATCTAAACAAGCATACCATAATCTTTCATCAACAAGAAAACATTCACTCATCACCATTATCAATACATAAGGAGGAGTCACTAAAAGGTTAGAACATAAATCCTTGAAGCATGGAAGGATATTATATGAGACTTAACACTTAAATGAGGCCTGAGGAATAGCAAATCAACATCAGGGATTTATCAAAGTGATCTGAATTGAGGCATACATGACTATAAGCTGAATCTCGCCAATCATAAGGAGTATAGCATGAGTTATGCGAACTGAGCACACTATAAAGCGTGAGTACATGAGTCATAAGCTGCATGACCTCAATTTGGAGTTCACAACATATGAAATGTGATTCTAATTACTAAATGAACTGGAACTCCTTATTTTGGGACTGGAAGAGTACATTATTCTCTATCACAACCACGAACATGAGCTATGATCATGGAACTGAAACATAAGGCATGAGTAGGATTGGGATAACTGAAAAATAATGAGATAAGAATGAGTTAAGCCTCACCCTCACTTTGTGATGTTCTATATCGTACTGCCATTTCTACTAGAATTTGAGAGCCTGACTTGGTTATTCGTCCTATCATCTCCCCCTTAGCTTCAATCTATCATCTTAAGTTTGAGAGATCTCTTTCTAGACTCTAAACTGAACTACACTCATTGCACTCTGGGGTCTGGAATACGACAATACACGCAATTAATAGAACTTAACTCGAATGACTACACCTGAAAGTGGAAAACCCAATGCTAATGCTACCTTCTGAGATGCACTATGTCTTTTTATAGCCCCAAATAGTTATCATATAATACTTGCACACTTACTAACTTTGGGTCTTCATGAGTATCCCTATAGTCAGAGTGTACACCCTCTAGTGCTTCAACTCTTATTTATATTAGCTCAATCTTCAAAAACTCAAACTTAAATTCTAACACTTAACATGGATATCACTAAGCCTTTAACGAATCATACTACTAGTCTTTCTCCATATAGCAACTCAGCGGTACTACTATGTCTACTAGCCACACGTAACATGTAATAGTCTTAGAAAAATACCACAACCTTATATCACCTTGGGTATACTTCTATATCATACACACAACATCATACTTCAAGCCTATTAGATCACTTCCATATAACTAGTATCATTAACCAAGAAATCATCACATCTGCCATCATGGACATCAACTGTTCAAACTTAATGTCTAGTGCTAAACATGATTTACAACCCAACCTTACACATAATTCTCACAAAACATACATCATTAATCTTAATCCACTATTCTTACAACCACATTCTACATTAAATTCAAGCCTATAGTCAAGCATCAATCATCTATCACCAATGAAGAATGCAACATAATATACTAGTCCATCAAATTGGGACATTCTATCCAAATACCTCAAAAGTCTACTACATACCTTCTCACCAGTAGTACTAGCTTACAACTACCAACGAAAAGAAGGTTAAGGGGGGGTTAAAGTCACATAATAGACATGGTTAACCTTAATCTTATATTATAAACCCATACAATCTTATCTATTTATACAGCTTTCTCACATCACACTTACTTACACTAGCGTACATTTAGACTACCTTCAAATTCCACAACAACCATGAGTCTATAATTCTAACCTATTGGCTAATCTAGCCATTTTCATACTTCAAGCAAACAATAATTCACCATGACTAATAACTTCTTCTCTATCTTCTACCAAACTAACATACAAGGACGTATCACTGCATTACAAACTCAATATCATGCGAAAATATTCAGCTATACATATATTCAACCAATACAAGAACAACAAGATGAACAACAAGTTGCTATTGAATTGAAATAGGCCTCATACGGCTTCACTAGACTTTGATTTTGTGTTTTGAACAAGAAAATGAGAGGAATGACAAGGCAACTATGCTAGTGAATCGAAAGATCCCCACACGGCTTCACTAGACTTTTAGTTTCAACAATATAATGATAACAATATTACAAGAGATAGAAACTTGACACACAATAATCAATGATCTAAGAATACACATCTTACTCTGTATAAATAAAAATTTGAGTCAAACACTTCCCCCACAGACTACCATACAATCCACACATGCTACTAGATACCACATTAGTTAATCATTATAACAGGGTAAAACATCCTCAAACATCAGTTATTCAACTAAAATATTTATTTACATTAAAGTCACTCTCTCTCTGAGTTCTAACTTTGTGACTTTATATCACCAGTGTCTTGGTCTAATCTCACTACCAAAGGTCATGACACTGACACTTTAAATTATACTATTACTCGGGTGGAAATATAGTTTCAACATTTTGCTAAACCTCATTACCTCTTAAGCATGACATCTGCATCATAAATTTTTTAAAAGGATTGAATACCCTTAATACCGCAGGCTGAAAAGCACAATTTCATCAGAACCACAGTTCACACTAGAGTCAATATACTATGAAGCACTAATGGAGTTTTCTCAAGTCCTTGCACAATTTTAAAATCTTATATGGCTCAATCAGAAAGGACCATACCATTTAGATTCTAGACTTCTGCACCTGAATCACCTCATTAATGAGACATATCTGAAAATATCAAGGTAAGGAAAGAATTGGGATGATTGTTACCTTCGTATAAGCGATACCATAGCACAAATTAGAGTATGGAAGAGAAATATTCTAACTCTATTGCATGAACTAGAACATAAAGAAAGAGAGACATTTCTAAATGCTTAGTATCCTTCTACTTATAAGTGTGATGCGCTACACACCCATAAATAAGACTCTACCCAACGTGATTTTGCATACACCCTAGGACCATGAACCTGGCTTTCATACCAAGTTTGTCATGACCCGAATCGAGGCCCTGACCGTGATGAGTATACTAAACCTTGAAGGCCCGAAAGCCCTTCTCTATCTGGTAGTCATACACAATATTCATACAATAATTGAAGATGCGGAAATGTAATCTAATACAGAAACATGAACAAACTTTGAATCCAAATCAATAATGAAGAATAAAATTTAAAATCAACTAAACAACCTCTGAACCAGTCTGCAAAATCTCTACTACAACAGAAAATAACAACTGTCTAAAAATGGTATAAGGCTCCCAATAGACCAAAATAAAAATGAATAACAGTAGTACCCTAAACTTTTCTTAAGCTTAATTTTTCCTCTAGAAGGTTAAGAAAGGAATTCCAAGGTGAGTATCATTTTAACCATATATAATTTCCCTTATTTTGACTTCTTATCACATGGGAATTTTTATAAGATTTTCGTCGATATAAAGTTTGCCCAAATCCGATACCTGGGCAAGAATTTATGGCTAATTTAAGTCCTAGTCGTAAAACACCATCATTTTTATGCTTGGCGCGTCATGGAGGTGGCCTATTTACCAATTTTCAAATTCAAGTGTGACTCTACGATGGTCGTTCATTACGGAGGACCCCAATTTCCCAGTTGTCACTTTCAAGAAGCTCAGCGAGATAGTGGCGTGTTGCGCCAGGTGTCAAAATGGCATTTCCAAAGGGGCACCGTGATAGCTCCGCATCGTAGAGTCTACCTAGTTCCCAGTGGTCGATTTCTAGTAAGCCACCGTGATAGTGGTGCATCGCGGTGGCCATTTAGTTCACAAATACTATATTTTTCCAGTTTGTTAAGAGTAAAAAGAGAGGTGTTTTAGTCAATTACCCTACCCACAATCCGTCCCAAAACATAAATTAAGTGCATACCAAAGCTCCTTATGTCCTAAATCCTTATTGTCTTCAATTAAAAACCCTAACTCATCAACCTTCTCCTTCGATAAACTCAAGACTACTCCATTAATTCTCTAGAGTAAGCCAAAATTCCAAGTTCTTAGTGCAAGAATCCCAAGAACTCTCTTTCAAGAGTTCCAATAACATCTCAAAAGCAAGTTGTTAATCCAAGTTTATCAATCTAAGGTATGTGGAGTTTGAACAAGGATAATGTTTCGTTCTTGTGCCCAAAAGTTTTAGTTTTCTTAAAGAATTTCATATTTTCAAGATGAATTCATGTCTAGATTATTATATTTCGAATTTATAAGATTATGACTTGACCAATTCTTGAGTTGCATGATTTTCTTGTTTAATTATGATCTAAATTGAGAAGTTCATGTTATAAATTGCACATTCCTATATTGATGTCATATTTTCAAGAATTTTCAAGATTTGTTGTCATGAATTGAGCCTTATTATGAAATTATGAGTCTTTGAGAATGAGTTATTGATACTCTTTAAAGTGTTTCAAGAAGTGTGCTTATATTTTTATGTTGTTGAGACTTTTAAAGCTTTTATGATAAGTCTATCAAGATTTTAAGAAAATAATTGAGTTTTGATCCTAAGCTAAGAAAGAAGTCCACATCCTTTGATTTGAGATAAAAGAGATGCATATTGGCTCCCATTTCATATTATTGAGTTATTTAAGGTGGATTTTCTTAAAAGTTCTGAGCTAAGTAAGGGAGTAGTAATTAGCACCGAGTTGGGCTTGATTATGTGGTCTCATGCCCCAGAACTACGTGCCCCCATAGGTTTCTGATATACCCTAAGTGGGTTAAGCTAGTAATCACCAATGTGGGCAAGACGTTGGAATCCACGTAGCTTACATGGTTTATGTCGGTTAGAAGAAGCTCTCAATCCTAAATTTATGAAGTCCCAAATTCCTACTCTCTCTAAGACTAAAGCTTGAGTTTTGAAAGTATAAGTTCTTTGAAATCTATGATTCTCAGATTTTCAAAATCTATGATTCTCAGATTTTCAAGTATCATGATTTTTTAGTACTAAAGAGGTTCCTTGCTTTCATAAAATTAATGCATATGTTCCGAAAATTGATATTTTGAGACTTTGTCTAGTTTACAAGTTGTGAATAAAGAAAGAATACAAATTTAGATGTAAAGTGAAATTACTCATGTGATCCTCATAACATGTTCTTCCTATTCATGATTTTTAAGAGTTTTAATCAAGCTATGTGAGTCATCTATTATAGCATGCATGTTTCCTAAAAATACTTGTGATATCAATTATTTAATTGCATACATCCCCATATGCTCAGTACATTCCCAAAGTACTGATCCATATACTTGTCTGTGTGCTATATTTTCTCATAATTTAGGTTCAGGTGCTCAGTCCTAGCTTCGTCAGTGATTCTCGAGCACTTTTATCTATATTTTAGTTGTGGTAATTCATCATGATTTCGGGACCGTTTATCTTAAGACATTTAGTTTTATTTAGTAGTTGTTTATTCCTTATCTGTTTAGTATGAGTTAGTTGGGGACCTATCCCAATGGCTCTCTAGTTCTTGAGTAGTAGAGGCGTTATCAGACCAGTTATAAGGCTATTAGTATGTTGAGATCTCCAGTATTTTGACTGTTCAGCCATTTTATTTTTTTGTATTTCTTATCATTTGATATCAAAGTATAAGTGTTTTTGCATTTCATCTCTAAGTAAGTGAATATATGAAGTAGCAGGATCAAAGGGATAGATTGGGGCTACTCGTAGCCTTAAGCATCGTGTGACGTCTCGAAACCCAGTTTTGGGGTGTTACAAACTTGGTATCAGAGCCTAAGGTTTAAGGAGTCCTAGGGAGCCTGACAAGCTGCGCTAAGTAAAGTCTTGATCATCGATGTGTAGCGCGCCACATCTATGAGCAAGAGGCTATGAAATGTTTTAGGAAAAAGTCACTTATTTCGTCCAAAGTCTATCATGCTTAATGTTGTCTCTCTCAGATATTAATTCATGCTTTCTTATTTTAGAAAATGCCTCCTCAACAAGCCCATAGAAACCACTATGATCAGCAACCTCAACCTGTTGATCCCTTGAATGAAAACATGTCCCATGCTGAGTTTCGGGAAGCTTTTTAGGTGCTAGCCCGAGCCGTCACTGTGAATGTTCAGGAAAACTAGGCTACAGCTCTGCAGCAATAGGGAAATGATTTAGCTGTTGCCAGGATTTATGATTTCATGCGGATGAATCCGCCAGAGTTCTATTGGTCTAAGGCAGGTGAGGTCCCGTAGTTATACCTTGAGGAAGTGAGGAAGATCACCAAGGTCATGCATATCTCTGAGGAAGAAAATGTTGATCTGGCGTCTTATAAGTTGAAAGACATTGCCTATGATTGGGTTGTAGCATGGAAGAAGAGTAGAGGGGAAGATGATACCCATATAACTTGGAAGGTATTCCAAGATACATTATTGGATAAGTTCTTTTTGTTGGAGATGAGAGAGGTAAAAATAGAGGAGTTTATGAACTTGAGGTAGGGCTCCATGACTGTTAAGGAGTACTGCTTGAAGTTCAATCAGTCAGCTAAATATGCTCCTGAATTGATTTCTAACACCCGCTCTAGCATGAGCAAGTTCATGATAGGTGTCTCTGGCTTGGTGTTGAAAGAGTACAGGACTGCTATTCTAAATAGGGATATAGACCTGTCAATGTTGATGATACATGTACAGCAGATAGAGGCGGAGAAGATGAGGGAAAGGGATAGAGTAAGGGGAAGCAAGAGAGCTAGATTCGAGCAGCATGAGTACGGTTAGGCTAGGTCCTATGGAGGGAACCGCCCTCAGTTCCAGAGCCATTCATCCATGCCAACACCTTCATCCACTAGTGCTCTTGCACCCAGAGGCAGGCAGGAGAAAGGAAATAGGCCTGCTATGTCTAGATCACAAAACAGCGTAAGTAACAGGCCTAATTTTCCTCCTTGTACTAAGTGTGGAAGAACCTATCCAGGTGAGTGTTTGGCTGAGCAGAGAGGTTGTTTCAGTTGTGTAAAGATGGTCCATAAACTTAGAAAGTGCCCACATGCTAGGCAAGGGAGCAGAGATATCTGACCCCAGGCACAAGCCACTAGTGCACTAGCTCCCGCAGCCCATCCAGCTCCTCCACAGGGTGCTTTTTCTAGCACTGCTAGTGGCTAGCACCAAAATATATTCTATGCCTTAACTTTTCATCATGAGCAGGAGGATTCTCCTGACGTTGTTATTGGTATGCTCCGCGTATTTCACTTTGATGTTTATGTGTTGTTGGACCCCGGGTTAAGTTTTTCTTATGTGACCCCATTAGTGGCTGTAAATTTTAGAAAGTCTCGAAAATATCTCTGAGCCTATTCTAGTTTCTACTCCATTAGGGGATTTTATTGTTGCTAGGCAAGTGTGTAAGAATTGCCCTATTACTGTTCTCCATAGGGTCATACTTGCTGATTTGATAGAATTAGATATGGTGAATTTTGATGTTATTCCAGGTATGGACTGGCTTCATTCTTGTTATGCATGTATAAACTGTCATACCTGTGTAGTCAAATTTCAGTTTCCTGGTGAACCAGTTTTTGAGTAGTCAGGGCGTTCAGTATCTCCCAAGAGTCATTTTATTTCTTATCTAAAAACCAGAAAGGTTATATCCAAAGGTTCCATTTATCACTTAGTCAGAGTTAAAGAGACGAAGTCTGAACCTCCAAGTATCCAGAAAGTCAACGTTGTTAATGAATTTCTTGATATTTTTTTGGAAGATCTCCTAGGGGTACCTCCCGATAGAGAGATAGAATTCGGGATTGATCTTCTGCCCAACACTCAGCCTATATCTATTCCTCTCTACCGTATGGCACCCACAGAACTTAAGGTGTTAATAGAACAACTCAAATATCTTTTAGACAAAGGTTTTATAAGTCCCAGTGTGTCTCCTTGGGACGTATATGTTCTATTCATGTGGAAGAAAGATGATACTTTGCTTATGTGCATTGACTATCGTCATCTTAATAAAGTCACTGTTATAAACAAGTACCCTCTTTCTAGAATTGATGATTTATTTGATCAGTTGCAAGGTGCAAGTTATTTCTCTAAGATAGACCTTAGATCAGGCTATCACCAACCCAAGGTAAGGGAGTGTGACATCCCAAAGACAACCTTTTGAACCCGTTATGGTCACTTTGAGTTTCTTGTAATGTTTTTCGGGCTGACTAATGCTCCAGCAGCCTTTATAGACCTCATGAATCTAGTGTTCAAGAAGTATCTATATATGTTTGTTCATTATTTTCATAGACGATACTCTTGTGTATTCCCAAAGTGAGGATAACCATGCTGACCATCTTAGAATTGTCTTGCAAACTCTTAGAGACCATCAGTTGTTCGCCAAATTCAGCAAGTGTGAATTTTGGCTAAGGTCCGTAGCTTTTCTGGGTCATATTATTTCAGCCAAAGGTATTAGAGTTGATCCTCAAAAGATGTAAGTTGTAAGAAATTGGCCTAGACCTATCTCTCCATCTGACATTAGGAGTTTCTTGGGTCTAGCTGGCTATTACCGTCGCTTTGTTGAAGGTTTCTCTTCTATAGCATCTCCCATGACCCGATTGACCCAAAATAAAGTTAAGTTCCTTTGATCAAATTCCTGTGAGAAGAGTTTTCAGGAGTTGAAGACTCGACTCACTTTATCCCCTGTGTTGACTTTGCCTGATGGTGTAGATGGTTTTGTGGTGTATTGTGACGAGCCTAGAGTAGGCTTGGGTTGTGTGTTGATGAAGAGGGGTAAGGTTATATCCTATGCCTCTAGATAGTTGAAGCCTCATGAGAAGAATTACCCAACCCATGATCTTGATTTAGCGACTGTAGTGTTTGCCCTAAAAATTTGGAGACATTACCTGATGGTGTGCATGTAGATGTTTTTACTGATCATAAAAGCTTACAGTATGGTTTCTCTCAGAGGGAGTTGAATCTTAGGCAGAGGAGGTGGTTAGAATTGCTAAAAGACTATGATATGAGCATGTTGTACCATCTGGGCAAGGCCAATGTAGTGGCAGATGCCCTTAGTAGGTTTTCTATTAATGTGTGATCCGATGCTAACACATTTGAAGCTTTTAACTTTGAATAATTGCGAAGTCTTAAGAAACTTTCGTTGTTTTTGATTACTTTCAGTGTGTTAATGCAGACATAACTAATCGGGGAGGAAACCAAATGAAAGAAAAATAAATCGGATGACATCTGATATAAATAAGCTGAAGTGTAGCTGACGTCAATTCTGAAGTGCCATCATATATGGGACAGGCCGTCAAAGTTGTCATCAAGCTTAGACAGAACCTAAAGAGTTGAGAGGAAATGTGATGGTAATTCAGAAGGGTCGTCAAATATGGGACATGGTGTCAAAATCACCGTCAACCAGAGACAGAGTATGATGATTTGCAGTGAAGATGTGACGGCAGTTTTCACGTGCTGTCAGGATTTTTGACACACCATCAGGATTTCCGTCTGAAGAGGCAGAAGATAAAAATTCACTGGAACCTTTGATGACATCTCGCACACGTCGCCAGGAATCTGAGACATTGTCAAAAACATCGCCATCTAAACCGAAGAGAAAACTGAAACTTTAATTTTATTTCCTTATTTAGGATTTACTATTTAAAGACTTTTTTTGTGGTTTTATTGAAGAGTATATGTTATTATTTATCAGACATTAACCTAGGGAAGAGAGGCACGTAACATTGCTCTCTTACATCAATTATTCTTCTTGTTTTTATCAACTATTTTTTGGTTTCTACCTGGTGATTCAATCGAAGAAACTGCTTGTTGTTTTCAATCTAATCGTAAGTTATCCTTATCATTATGAATTTAACTTGTGAGTTCGTTCATCAAATCATGAGCGGCTAATTCCATTAGCTAGGGTAATGGGATCCAGGGTTTGATATGATGCTAGGTGTTTAACGGATTCAAAGAGTAGTAGAACATCTTGAAATTCTGTTGTTTGAACTGAAATCTAGTGGTTGCAAACATTAGATTATGCCTTAGGTTTTATTTGCTTCTAATGGAGAAATAGACTAGAGGACGTGAACTATCAACAGGGACTCGAAAGCTACCAACCTTCTGTTTAATGATTAATGTCGTAACTGGATTAATCTACCTGAGATAACATTCTATTGGAAATAAATAAGTTATCTAAGTTCGAGAGAATTAGATAATAAATTTTTTGGTGAGGTCGAGAGATAAGTCAGATAGTATAATCGTCAGGGATATTCTGTTGTTCTACTCATTCCGAGAATCCCAAGCATTACCTAGTATCTGTCAATTCCCAAAACCCATGGTGAACATAACTTTGGTTTCCCATTTTGACTGATTTCAAACACTAAAATATTGAAAGTGACAATTAACTCTCTATGAACCTTAAACCCCCATTTTATCTTTTTATATCGATTGTTTGAATTTAACTTGTAGCTTTAGTTTCAAACTAGTTTAATAGCCACTCACATTGTTCCTTGTGGGATTCGACCCCAACCTAGTTAGGTTTTATATCGACAACGATCGCTTACACCCATTCAAGAGTGTAATTTGAGCATTATCAAAAATGGCGCCGTTGCCGGGGAACAATTTGGCGTATTGAGTTGGTTTGGAATTTTACCTTACTTTCTTGAATTCGAACTTGTAAATATTTGTTTGTGATTTCCTTTGTTTCATGTGTTAGCTAGATTTTCTTTATTTTTGCTTATTTCTTACTATGGCATCATGGAATGAATATGAGTTTGATGGTTGGAAATCTTATCTGGATGATCCATGTCCATGTTTTGATGGACCCCACTTATGCTCCCCAGAGAGAGATGTGTGCACCATATCCATTCTACCAGGAGTATAATTGTAATTTATGTGGTGGTCAAGATGGACATTGGAGTGATTGCTCAAATTCCCCTCCCCCTATTATGCTAACCCAAATTCTAGTTCTTCTTATGAGCTTGACAGGTCTTATAGTCAAGAAAAGGAAGAATGAAGAACTGGGAAGTATGGCATTGAAGCTATGCTTTAACTAATGTTAGATTATGTGAACACAACGAATGATGTCATACATGATATACATTAAGACATAAGGTCAATTAATGAGGAAAGAAGAATGACAGATGAGATGGATATCGAGGTGAATTACTTAAAGCACTCTTCTACATTATACTTAGATGATATCTTGTCTGTGGAATCATTTAAAATAATGGAAGAGTGTGAAGATGAGAAGCAAGAATCTGATATTGATGATGAGCTTGATATTGAGTAACCCTTGGTGATTTCCCAACGAACCGAACTATTTATGAATGAAGATGCCAAAGACGAGGAAATGGTGCTAGAATCGAAAGAAAAAAACAAGAAAATCTCTTCTGAAGACTGTAGCCCAATTCGGGGTGAGGATTACCAGAAGGATGCAACTCTGAAATTAAGGAGAAGACTTCATTCAAACCATTTTTCAACATTGTGCTTGGTGGATGTGATGAAAGTCAAATCACCCAAGCAAATGATGAATTTTGAAAATGAGGAGGAAGATTCTTACATTTTGGAGTTTGTCCTTCCAAAAGGGTATACTACAACCCTAATATTGAAGGTCAAGGAGCTTAAAGATCGATGTCCATTTAGTGGTTGTTTAAGATTCTCAACGTTGCCAAATGAGCCCACACGATAGTTTGATGCAAAATTGGGTAAGCAGTTTAAGTCTTCGAAGTGGCGTGATAGAACATTCCTCATCATGCCCTCACATTTTCCCAACACACCCCGAAGATGTATTGATCAAAAGTTGGGCCAACATTTCAAATCCTCCAAAAGGAGACATAAATAATTATCAACAAGGTATCTTGACGAAGTCTGAGTAGTCAAGATAACCGAGTCATGCCACGACATTAAACCACGCGCTGCTTGGGAGGCAACCCAAGGTATTTTGTTGTTTGTATTCGTCTTATGTGATTGACATCAGATCTTCGCATCCATGGTACCACAGGTATGTTTGTAACTCTCTTGTTTTTATTTGACGTATTGGAGACATTGCATGATTTTAAGTTGAGGGTGGGGATACTTGTGGATGTTGATGTCCTCCGTGGATTTTTGTTGTTGTGCCTCTATTCCCCGAAGTCTTGTTCCTAGTAGAGCTGGCATGTTTAGGCGTATTGCTCTTGTTTTGTGATGTGTTGTACTTGACTAGGAGAAATACAAGTAACTAAGGCAGTTAACTTGTTTTTGAGATTTTTGAGCACCTCTCCATTGGTCTGATATATTACTATGTGAATTGCATCCATTTGTGACCACGGTGTGTCTTTTTGTGGCATTAGTCTTGAAATTGAATAACCGTTGTTAAAAAAGTGCATGAAATGGATATGTAGTGATATGTGAGATACTTGTGTGCCTTGTGTGTGTAAGTTCTTACTCAGTTCCCATTGTGCGTTGAATCTAGAACTTGCCCAGTTAGTCGTACCATAGTCATAGGATAGGCGTTAGGAAAAATCATAGGCCGTTTTTGCATGTTAACCCATTTTAACTTAAATGACCGTCCAAATGTGAATAATATCCCTTGATCCCTTTTTGCACCTAAATAGCTCAGTTTTTTCTTATACACCTTCCACCTTCCCATTATATCACAATGAACCTATATTGGCCCTGGTTCTCCTTAGACACTGTGCACCTTGACTTAGGCAAATAGCCAAAGTTGAGGGTGGATACTATAGGGGTGCGTGATACATTCTGAGTATGAAGAGAGGTAAAATAAGAAAAATGAATAACAAGTTGGGTGTAGTGAAAAAGAAAATAGGAAAAGAGAAAACTGAAAAAGTTAATCTAATGCTTGAACATACAACACCCATCTTGAGAATACGTGTCAAATAAAAGAGGGAAAAAAAGAAGGTCAAAAGTTAAAACCTCACGAGTTGATGTAGCTCCAAGGAGGTATATTTACTATGAAATACCCTTGAATATCATACCAGCCCCTAGCTTACGTTACGAGATTAGAAAAGCCCTTTAGTGATCCTAACTGACTTATTTGAAGACTTTGGTACTGACTATAAGGGCAAGCCTATGGTATTTGATGCGCAATGTTGGAACTTCGTTCTGAGAGTCAGTATTACGTTCATCCCTATGTTAATACATGTGAATCTGAGTGAAAAGGGGATTTCTTTGTTGTGAGGGCACACCAGGTATGCTGCTATTGAATGATTTGTTCGGAGAATGTAATTTGGGTATGTGCTAGGTTGTTATTGCTGAAATTTTTTCCATCTCTAGATGCTTGTGAGTTACAAGGTTGTTTTCAAATATTAGACATAGTTGAGTTTATTTTGATTGATCATGGAGATAGTGCATGTATTCTGAACTGATAAGAGTATTTAGCTGCCGAATTGTACTTTTTTTACTCCTAGTTATATTTTGTTTGCTTAAGGACAAGCAATTGTTTAAGTTGAGGGTGTTGATGTGTGAGCTGATGCTAACACATTTGAAGCTTTTAACTCTGAATAATTGTGAAGTCTTAAGCAACTTTCATTGTTTTTTATTTGTTTTTGTGTGTTAATGCAGACATTAGTGATCGGGGAGGAAACCAAAGGAAAGAAGAATAAATTGGATGACATCTGATATAAATAAGCTGAAGTGTAGCTGACGTCAATTCTAAAGCGCCGTCATACATGGGACAAGCCATCAAAGTTGCCGTCAAGCTTAGATAGAACCTGAAGAGTTGAGAATAAATATGACGGTGATTCGCAACGGCCATCAAATAAGGGACATGGCATCAAAATTGTCGTCAACCAAAGACAGAGTATGTTGATTTCTAGTGAAGATGTGATGGCAGTTTTCACGTGCCATCAGGATTTTTGACACGCCGTCAGGATTGCCGTCTGAAGAGGCAGAAGATAAAAATTCACTGGAACCTTTGACGACATCTTGCACACATCATCAGGAATCTGACACACCGTCAAAAGCATCGTCATCTAAACCAAAGAGAAAACTGAAACTTTAATTTTATTTCCTTATTTAGGATTTACTATTTAAAGACTTGTTATGGGTTTTATTGAGGAGGATCTGTTATTATCTATCAGACATTAACCTAGGGAAGAGAGGCACGTAACATTGCTCTCTTACATTAATTATTCTTCTTGTTTTCATCAACTATTTTTGGGTTTCTACCTAGTGATTCAATCGAAGAAAATACTTTTTGTTTTCAATCTAATCGTAAGTTATCCTTATCATTATGAATTCAACTTGTGAGTTCGTTCATCAAATCATGAGTGGATAATTCCATTAGCTGGGGTTATGGGTTCCATGGATTAGGGTTTGATATGATGCTAGGTGTTTAACGGATTCAAAGAGTAGTAGAACATCTTAAAATTCTATTGTTTGAAGTTAAATCTAGTGGTTGCAAACATTAGATTATGCCTTAGGTTTTATTTAATTCTAAAAGAGAAATAGACTAGAGGACGTGAATTATCAACAGGGACTCGGAAGCTACCAACCTTCTATTTAATGATTAATGTCGTAACTGGATTAATCTACCTGAGATAACATCCTATTAGAAATAGATAAGTTATCTAAGTTTGAGAGAATTAGATAATAAATTGTCTGGTGAGGTCGAGAGATGAGTCAGATAGTATAATCATCAGGGATATTCTGCTGTTCTACTCATTCCGAGAATCCTAAGCATTACCTAGTATCTGTCAATTCCCAAAACCCATGGTGAACATAACTTTGGTTTCCCATTTAGACTGATTTCAAACACTAAAATATTGAAAGTGACAATTAACTCTCTGTGAACCTTAAACCCCCATTTTATCTTTTTATATCGATTGTTTGAATTTAACTTTTAGCTTTAGTTTCAAACTAGTTTAATCGCCAATCACATTGTTCCTTGTGGGATTCGACCCCAACCTAGTTGGGTTTTATATTGAAAATGATCGCTTACACCCATTCAAGATGTAATTTGAGCGTTATCATCTATGGGTAGTATTTTGCTTGTGGAGGAAGGTAAGAAAGAGTTAGCTCATGATGTGCATCATCTGGCTATGTTGGGTGTTAGGTTGCTTGATTCAACTGAAGGGAGTATGTTAGTGCAGAGTAGTTCCAAATCCTCCTTAGTTTCGGAAGTGAAGGAAAAGCAAGACTTAGATGCTAGTTTGGTTAGACTGAAGGAGTCAGTCAAAGATCAGAGAGTAGAAGTTTTCTCCCAGGGGGAGATAGAGTGTTGAGGTTGCAGGGTAGACTATGTGTTCCTGATATTGATAATCTGAGGTAGAGAATTATAGCTGAAGCGCATGGCACGCGATATTCCATTCATCCCGACACTACCAAGATGTACCGCATTTTGTGGAAAATTTATTAGTGGAACGGTATGAAGAAAGATATAACAGTGTTCGTGGCAAAGTGTGCAACATGCTAGCAGGTTAAAGTAGAGCACCAAAGACCTGGTGGTGTAATACAAGAAATTAGTTCAGTGAATATAGATTTCATGACTTGTTTACTTCTTTCCCAATGCCACGATGATTCTATTTGGGTCGTTGTTGATAGTCTATCTAAGTTAGTGCATTTCTTACCTATGCATACATCCTATACAGTCGTGGATTATGCTAGATTGTATATTCGGGAGTTAGCGAGGATGCATGGAGTTCCTGTGTCTATCATTTCAGATAGGGGGACTCAGTTCACTTCTCAGTTCTGGAGAGCTTTTCAGAGGGGTCTTGGTACCCAAGTGCATTTGAGTTTTGCTTTTCATTCGAAGACAGATGGTCAAGCTGAGAGAACCATCTAAACCTTGGAGGATATGTTGAGGGCATGTGCTCTTGACTTCAAAGGTAGTTGGTATGAGCATTTTCCACTGATTGAGTTTGCGTATAACAATAGTTATTACTCTAGTATCCAGATGACACCATTTGAGGCTTTGTATGGTAGAAGATGCAGGTCACCCATAGGTTTGTTTGAGGTGGGTGAAGCTACTTTGGTTGGACCTGACGCTGTGTTTGAGGCAATGGAAAAGGTGAAATTTATTAGAGAAATGTTGAAGACAGCTCAGAGTCGCCAAAAGTCATATGCTGATGTGAGACATAGACACTTGGAGTTCAAAGTTAATGATTTGGTGTATCTGAAAATTTCACCCATGAAAGGGGTGAAAAGGTGTAACTCCCCAATTTTCTTAATCGGAATGCTACACGGTGCTCATGACCCCGAAGGATCATAAGTTAACCCATGACTAATATCTGTACCTGTATACTACATAAAACACGGTATAATATAGAAACATGAACTGAAAGGCCATAAGGTTCAATACTAATAAATAACTAAAAATAGGGTGTAACAATTTCAAAACGAGTGAGATAACTGTCTGAACATACTATAGTCTGAAAGCCTCTAAACTTATCTGAATAAGGAGTTGATGGGACATATCCCCAACTAACTCCTACTACTGAAATAGAATGAAAACTGAAATAGTAATGTAATCATCATGTCCTCGAAGGATGTGGACTCATAGCTGACTCTAACTGCTGAACTGGGATGGTACTGATACTCTAGAGCTCGTGCTTCTAAACCTATGGTATAAGACACCATAGCGCAAATGCGTCAGTACTTTGAATTTACTGGTATGCAAGTGAGGTAGGCTGAATGCAATAGGTTCATGTGCATGAATAATACTAACTGACTGACTAACATGAACGTGAGAATACATGCATGCATACATAACTGTAACTGACATTGTGATAGGACTGAATACCGAGTTCTGACTACTAATTTTACTGGTATTGACATTTGAGTCACTGATGAGTGAGAAAGAATGATACTATATTACTAAATACTGAGGGACTGATACTATGCTACAGATACATGAATAACTGTGTCTAACAGTTCTGATTATGAAGAACTGGTCTGGTTGACTGTATCTGATAGTCTAATTATAAAGAATTAATCTGATTGACTTTATTTGACAACCATGAAAATGAAGAATTGATATGCTTGACCGTATCTGATAGTCATGAATGTGAATACTGATAATATGAGTTCTGATAACTGATATAACTGATAGCATTAGTGACTATATCTGACAATCCTAAATCTAATGGAACTAATTGAGTTTCATACTGTATCTGAGTTGACTGTATCTGACAGTCATGAAATCTGAAGAACTATCTGAGTTCTTTTACTGAAACTGAGAATGAAACTGAAATTGAGACTATAAGAAGTAATAATCTAACTGACATACGCCAAATTTGAACTGGTGGGGTCCAACCTATAACCCCAGCTGGAAGGGTTCAATACCGTGCCACGGGTAGAGACAATATGTGAGTAAACCCTATTCTGTTTGGGAGCTCTTTCTATCTACATCTGCTATCAGGTAAACTCAAATGAGATGTATTAGCCCTATGTGTAGGGATATCTCAACCTATGCTAGCTACGTAGTTCTAGAACACAAGGATTGATTCTAAGGATCTCACCCTACACTGAATAATAGGTGAGTCCCCATCCTTGGGTTCACTCGGTGATGAATTCTACTCCCAACTGAATAGACACTGAACTGATTAATTGAACTGAACTGATTAGCTGAACTGAACTGATTAGCTGAATTGATACTAGTGGTATTGTTTAGCGGAGCTAAACTGAGTGTACTAAGTTTCGATGACTAACAGAATGTACTGAGTTTTGAGGGCTGATTAAGAGTACTGAAGTTACTGAGATTGACTGTGAATACTAAGGTTACAGAGATTACTGAGTACTGAGATCACTGAGATTACTGAACTACTAAGATTTTTGAGTTTTCTTGAGTCATATGACTGACTGAATTCTATAGATCATGGCTTAACTGAGATTATCATAATAACATGACATGGCGCTAGACACATAGCTATATTTTCGGGTACAAGTACCCCCAGGACTCGATGGAGGGAAACTGACACAAATGACACTTCTTGATCATAGGAATAACATCCACAATTCATAATACCATAAGTAGGATATTTCATACTACACATGTTTCTCAATACCATATACATGAAATGGAATGTGTATAACATGTAAATACTTGCATAACTTCAATTTCATGAGCATTTCATATCACAACAATAATTAGCATGGAATTCATGTTGAGTCATAAGGAATAGAGCTTGGTCTTGTCATTTAAGTTCTATTTAGCAATAATACATGATTTCTAGTCTCTTAGGTATTTTATCAAACACCTTGCATTCACACCTTGTGGCATAGGCATATTCATCACCTTAATGATTTAAACCACCCAAAATTCATATATTTCAATTTGCATGTCATCCTAGTTTCATAAAATCACATAAAGATTCTAATTTAGGAGTTGTATAATAATCAATCAAACAAACATAATCAACCCACAACATAACTTCATGATTCATAGTTTAAAAGAGGGTTCTTGAACTCCACGGATGAAAGGAATCCATGGATGAACACTATGCATACGTTAAAGCTTGATCTTGAAAGAGATCTAATGTTTCTTGAAGGTTCTTGAAGAAACCCTTAGGCTTGCTCTTGATTTTTTCTTGACTATGGTTTAACCCCTTTGGGAGAGAATTTTTTGTTCTTGAGGAGATGATCTTGAGAGAAAACCCTAATCTTGTGGTTGAGAGTGTATGAGAGCATTTTTTAGATGTTTAACTGGAAAAAAATAGGAGAAAGTTATATCATTGAGGTTTATAAGTCATGGGAGGTGAATGAAAATACCAAAGTATCCTTACAAAACCACTTCCCAATTTCTGAAAATCTTAGCTGACGACCAAGGCTGAAATATCGTCAGATTTGTGATAAGTCGTCACAAATGTCATCACTTGGGAGCTGGTTTCTACCTAAGGCTGATGACATTCATGATAAGACATCAGACTTATGATAAGTTATCACAAAATTTCATTACTGGAGGCTGGTTTCTGCCTAAGGCTGATGACATTCGTGATAAGCCGTCAGATTTGTGAGAACTTATCACAAAATGTCATCACTCAGATTTTAGGCTGACATGCTGGAGTAAAATGGGCATAACTTTTTTCTCCAATATTATATTTAGGAGAAATTTGTATGGTTGTAAATATAATTAAATTATGTATCTTTTGGTAGGTCATAAGATCAATAATTTGTAGTATAACAAGAGATATGCTCATTTGAAGTTGACTATAGCAATATCCTTCTCAAGAATTCAATCGGTAAGGAATGTTTTGATTCATCTGATAGCTAGGAGTTATTTGAAGACTTAATATACATCTAAATTGCTCATAAAACTATAAAATAACCATGATGTACTATGCATGATCTTGAAACATGGTGCTAATATTGGTTTGGATTTTTTTGGGGTATTACAAAAGGTTTGGGAAAAAAGGAAAGCTTAGCCCCTGATATATTGGCCCCTATAGGATCCTGAGTCGTGTTGGGAGAGTAGATTATGAAGTTGAGTTGCCTGCAGAATTGTTTGTTGTTCATCCTATCTTTCATGTCTCCACGCTTAAGAAGCACATTGGTGATTCTGTGGTAGTAGATCCTTCAAAGAGCATTGATATTCAGATTAGTCTTCATTTGAAGAGATTTCGGTTGAGATTTTAGATCATCAAGTCCATATATTAAGGAATAAAAAAGTTTCCTTGGTCAAAGTGTTGTGGCGAAATCAGTCATTTGAGGGCGCTTCTTGGGAAGCAGAAACAGACATCCAAACCAAATACCCACATCTCTTCTCCATAAGTTTAGATTAAGCTGAAGGTATTATTCTTCCTTAATACAACCCTTTCTATTCAAAGTTTTAGCTACATAGCTATTCTCATTATAAGTTCATGCATTCTTGAAGTATTCAAAGTTTTGAATAAGACAGAGTCAAATTAGCAAGTGTTCAGCTATTTATCTTTAGTTTTCTTCAGTACTCTTATCTTATTAGCAACATTCAAGGATGAATGTTTCCAAGGGGGAGATATTATAATATCCCAAACTTTTCTCCAGCTTAATTTCACCTCGAGAAGGTTAAGGAAGGACTTCCAAGGTGAGTATCATTTTGACCATATAGAATTTCCCTTATTTAGACTTCTTATCATATGGTAAATTTGATAAGCTTTCCGTCGATATAAAGTTCGCCCAAATCCGATACCCGGGCAAGAAGTTATGGCTAATTTTAATCCTAGTCGTAAAACACTGTCATTTTTATGCTTGGCACATCGTGGAGGTGGCCTATTTACCAATTGCCAAATTCCAGTATGACTCCGTGATGGTGGCGTATCGTGGAGGACCCAAATTTCCCAGTTTTCGCTTTCAAGAACTCAGCGCGATAGTGGCGCGTCGCAGCAGGTGCCAAAATGGCATTTCCAATGGGGCACCATGATAGCTTTGCATCATGAAGTCTGCCCAGTTCCTAGTGGTCGATTTCCAGTAAGCCACCACAATAGTGGTGTATTGTGGTGGCCACTCAATTCGCAAATACTTTATTTTTCTAGTTCGTTAAGAGTTAAAAGGGGGGTATTTTTTTCAATTCCATCCCAAAACATAAACTAAGTGCATAACAAAGCTCCTTATGCCCTAAATCCTCATTGTCTTCAATTAAAAACCCTACCTCATCAACCTTCTCCTCTAAGAAACTCAAGACTACTCTGTCAATTCCCCAGATTAAGCCAAGATTCCAAGTTCTTAGTGCTAGAATTCCAAGAACCCTCATTCAAGAGTTCCAATAACATCTCAAAAGAAAGTTTTTAATCCAAGTTTATCAATCTAAGGTATATGGGGTTTGAAAAAGGACATTCTTTCATTCTTGTGCCCAAAAGTTTTAGTTTTCTTAAAGAATTTCATATTTTCAAGATGAATTCATGATATGTCTAGATTAAAATATTTTGAATTTATAAGATTATGACTTGACCAATTCTTGAGTTGCATGATTTTCTTGTTTAATTATGATCTAAATTGAGAAGTTTATGTTATAAATTGTACATTCCTATATTGATTTCATATTTTCAAGAATTCCCAAGATTTGTTGTCATGAATTGAGCCTTATTGTGAAATTATGAGTCTTTGCGAATGAGTTATTGATACTCTTTAAAGTGTTTCAAGAAGTGTGCTTATATTTCCATGTTATTGAGACTTTTAAAGCTTTGATGATAAGTCTATCAAGATTTCAAGAAAAGAATTAATTTTTGATCCTAAGCTAAGAAAAAAGTCCACATCCTTTGATTTGAGATAAAGGGGATGCATATTGGCTCCCATTTCATATTGTTGAATTGTTTAAGGTGGATTTTCTTAAAAGTTCTGAGCTAAGTAAGGGATTAGTATTTAGCACCGAGTTGGTCTTGATTTTGAGGTCTCATGCCCCAGAACTACGTGCCCCCGTAGGTTTCTGATATACCCCAAGTGGGTTAAGCTAGTGATCACTAAAAAGTTAAGGTTCTACTCCGATTGCAAGGATAGAATAGCTCTCCCCAACGTGGGAAAGACGTTGGACTCCATGTAGCTCACATGGTTTATGTCGGCTAGAAGAAACTCCCAATCCTAAATTTATGAAGTCCCAAAGTCCGACTCTCTCTAAGACAAAAGCTTGAGTTCTGAAAGTATAAGTTCTTTGAAAGATATAATTCTAAGATTTTCAAGTATCATGATGTTTGGGTATTAAAGAAGTTCCTTGCTTTCATAAGATTAAAGCATATGTTCTGAAAATTGATATTTTAAGACTTCGTCTAGTTTACAAGTTGTGAATAAATAAAGAATACAGATTTAGATGTAAAGTGAAATGACTCACGTGATCCTTATTACATGTTCTTCCTATTCATGATTTTTAAGAGTTTTAATCAAGCTATGTGAGTCATCTATTATAGCATGCATGCTTCCTATAAAGACTTGTGATATCGATTATTTAATTGCATACATCCCCATATGCTTAGTACATTCCCAAAGTACTGATCCACATACTTGTCTATGTGCTATATTTTCTCATAATATAGGTTTAGGTGCTCAGTCCCAGCCTTGTCAGTGCTTGTGATATCGATTAGTTAATTGCATACATCCCCATATGCTTAGTACATTCCCAAAGTACTGATCCACATACTTGTCTATGTGCTACATTTTCTCATAATATAGGTTTAGGTGCTCAGTCCCAGCCTTGTCAGTGATTCCCGAGCACTTTTATCTACATTTCAGCAGTGGCGAGTCCTCATGATTTGGGGATTGTTTATCTTCAGACATTCAGTTTTATTTAGGAGTTATTTATTCCTCATCAGTTGAGTATGACTCAGTTGGGGACCTATCTCAATTTCTCTCTAGTTCTTGAGTAGTAGAGGCGTTGTCAGACCAGTTATCAGGATGTTAGTATGTTGAGATTTTCAGTATATTGAATATTCGGCCAGAGTATTTTATTCATATTTATTATCATTTGATATGACAGTATAAGTGTTTTGTGTATTTCATCTCTAAGTAAGTGAATATATGAAGTAGCAGGCTCAAAGGGTTAGCTTGGGGCTACTCATAGCTTTAAGCACCGTGTGACATCTCGGAACCGGGTTTCGAGGCATTACAATGACATAGTCTAAAATAAGCAGGCCTTCTAGAATAAAGAAGGTTCACCACTGCACAGTTCACTTCAATCAGAAAACTCTACTTCTTAGCCGAACCTCTAGACTGAGCCTAAGAACCTGGGAGGTAGGGGGTCAATATAATTGTACTGGTACGCAGAGCAATTCCAAAATAATAATTTGTATTCAACATATATAAGAGTTATTTACATCAGATCTTAAATATATCATATGGTAAGAAATTACATAGGCATATTTAAAAGACTTTGTAAAATCATCTGAACTTGGAGATACTCTTTATTTACTTTTGTGCTAGGTGGTACACCCTACAATTTCATAGCTTTCACCGACTACCTTTTCTCGGTTGCCACCAAGATAGGAGTATTAGTGAAGGAAGAGCACACAAGATCACACAGCAGGGTGCCACAACCCCAAACAAGTCATTATGATGTGGTTGGGCTCAAGATCACAAAGCAGGGCTCCAAACCAACAGTCCCGATTTGGGATGACAAGATACTAGGTACACAAGATCACATAGCAGGGTACCAAGTTCCTGTGTCGGCAAATCACGGTTTCCAGCATAGAGTCATTTGACTCGTACTTTTTTCGATTAACTACCTAACTCATATTAACCCAGTTTTCAACTCTTTAAGACATGCATTCTCTGGAATCAAACTCTGTTATGGCTTACATTTGTATGGTATCGTCATACCATTGACTTGAAAGTCACATCTATCAGCCATTTATAGCATATTATCATCTTTTCTTTCAAAACATGCAGTTAGGGACCACCATAACAATAAATCAATTCAAGAAAACTCTTTCTTTAAAACTCATGTAAACACATTCAAGAAACTCTATTTGTCAACATTTCAGTAATACAAGGTAGTTATGTCAAAATTTCTCAATCACATGCAACTCTTTATTTTAAAAATAAGGATATAGTTATATCAAGAAAATCCCTCTCATCATCTTTAAATCATGCTTAAATACTATGATATCAAGAAAACCACTTTCAAAACCATAGAACATGCATTTCAAGTCATTCCCTATAAGATTATAAATTTTAATTCGTCACAAGAGAGGGACTTCATAATTATGCTCTCAATAAATCATCAAAACTCAATTTCATACATATACATATGAGTGTAAATCAGTTTAAGGGGGAAAGGCCTAAAGGCCAAATCATCAATATAATTAAACATTCATAATGCATAATAAAAAATCATGGATTTCAAAACCTCTTTAACAATTCATGCTTGATAATCTTTAAATCATATGTGAGTGTTTTCAACAACCCATGCAGTTTTTAGGATGAACCCCACATACCTTAAATTAAAATATTTTGAATAAACTCTTGCATTAGGGATTCTATACGTACGATTGATGGGTGCTTCTTGTATCCCTCATAATGGGAATTTCAATTTTTAAAGAATTAAGGAAAAGATACGGTTAAATCTTGAGATATGTTGATTTTTGGGTTGAAACCCTAAGGAGTGTTCTTTTGGATTTTTGATGAAATTATCAATAATATGGTGTTTTAGGATTGAAATCTCGTATTTAAGATGATAAGGGGGTGAAAATACCCAATATACCCTTAATGAGATGGAGTCTAAATGCTAAAATTCCTATGCGCATGCAGCAGAGCATGCATCACATGCTCTAGTCCGCTAGACTGGAGTTTGTGTCGCATGCTGCATTGCATGGTGCCAGTGGTGGAATGGAAAATTCTATGCATGCAAATCACATGATACCACTATTTTGGGCATTCAAACGTGCCATAAATGAGATCTAAAAATTTTGAAACTCTCCCAATATGTACTATCGACTTGCCACATCATGAATCAACAAAGAAATTAATAAACGGAGGTAGGAAAGGCCACGAAAAAATTTATCCAAGATTGGGAGCTCAAAATAAGACTAAGTCTCTTTGACACGGAGAGAAATTTCAAGGTTTTAAACTCTCTATGCAAGTTATTACGAGAGAACACATGCACAAATTCTGTGGGCGTTACAATAAGTCATCCATGAGGGTGCTGTAAGTAATCAAGTTAGAAATTCTTGACTTTCTCTTCTCTTCTAATACTTCGAATGTCGCTTCAACATCCCTTTGTTCTACAATGATACCTGACCAAGTTATTGAAAATGCATGTATTGGGCTTCAAATCTAGATGTTTCTGCGTATTTAAGATGTTGGGTTCGAAATCGAGAGGGTGTCATGCAGAAGCTTAAAGTTTGCAAATCATGGAGAAGATAAATTAGATGACAACGAAAAACAAACACTAAAAGTATATTATTGATATTGTTTGGTCAAATGACCTATATATAAAAAATAATATTTGAAAAACATAAAACCTTTTGGGAGAAAATCTCCCCCTAAATAGAACTTTGTGGATGCTAATGTGTTAGCATATGAGAAGAGAGGTCTTCTATTTATAAAGTTTCAAAACCTGTCCTACAAGAAACAGGTTTGCCAAATATGGAAAATTAATATTTTCTTGCAGGAAAAGTAAAATAATTATGGTATTACTTTTATTTTCCTTCTAAGAAAAATAAAACTCAAATATGATAAGAAAATCAGGGCAAAAACCCTAACAAATCTCTCCTTTTTGGCTTGATTTTATTGACGGCAAATTCTTGATCCTCCTTCTTCACATGATCTTCATATATCACTGCTGCTTACTATGATTAAAAGCTGGTTATGGGTTAAAAATTAAAGCCCTATGTGTTAAAAATAAAAGCATGGGTTGATATTATTGGATAAGTAAACAAAGTTGACAGTGGAGCCTTGTGCTTTGAAAGTGAGAACAGGTTAAGAGTGGAGGTCATGCATTAAAAGTAAATGCACGAGTTGAAAAGAGCCCAAACATAAAAATCAGCAATGGTTGAAAGTTGGAGCCCATAAACATGGGTTGAAAATTGATTTTGGTTTTAAAGATGGATTTGTAGGATTGTTGAAAATTTGTTTGAAAGTTTTTCTCCACATGTAATTTTATTTTGACAAAATATCTTCACTATCATCAAGTTGCTTCAACAATTGGACCATCAAATCATTGAACCTCTTTGAACTTGTCTTCAACCTCGTTTTACCAAACCACTGGATCTTTGAACCATAAGCTTTGATACCACTTGTTGGGTTCAAATTTTTTGGGTTTCGAAATCGAGAGGGCGCTATGCGGAAGCTTAAAGTTTACAAACAATGGAGAAGATAAATCAGATGACAAAGAAAAACAAATACTAAAAATATATTATTGATATTGTTTGGTCAAACGACCTACATATAAAAACTAATATTGGAAAAACATAAAACCTATTGGGAGAAAATCTCCCCTAAACAAAACTGTTTAATGACTATGTTGTGGATTAAACAAAACTCTTTAATGACTACATTGTGGATGCTAATGTTTTATGATATGAGAAGAGGGGTCTTCTATTTATAAAGTCCCAAAACCTTTCCTCCAAGAAAGAGGTTTGTCAAATATGGAAAAGTTTTATATTTTTCTTTCAGAAAAAGTAAATAAAAGTAATTATGGTATTACTTTTATTTTTTTCTTCTAAAAAAAAAAAGAAAACTCAAATATGATAAGAAAATCAGGGCAAAAGGAGAAACTCCTTCACGAGTTCAATCTGTTTTGGTTCAATAAGCAGATTCAGGCATGTGCTAATGGCATTGAGGGAAGGCTTTTCCCCGAACAATAGGCAATATTGCGCCAAACATCTCTACAACTTTTTAATAGAAAGAGGATTTGGAGTAATGCTTCATGATATTAGTAAGTACACCTTTATTAAACTTGCAAGTTTCATATTTCATCTGATGACTCAAATTTCTTACAAACAGCAAGTCTATAGAGAAGAACAGCATCAGTGGAGTTATTGTGATTGAAACCCTTCTGATCAGAAACCTTGTTAAAGATCTCCAAGGCACGTCATGCAACCTTCTCTCATTTTCATGAGATATATATTTGTGTTTTCTTCGCACTTGTTCTGCAGTGCCATCTATCTCGCTAGGAGCATCTGGCCTCAGGGAATTCCACTCTAGTAATAATGCAAAGGAGAAATCCATTGGACTGAAGATGAGAATAGCCTAAATAAAGAGCAGAGACTGCATGTATCTCTTGTGCCCAATAGCTTTCATCCAAGTTATAAAAACATCATCGTGAGTTTCCTTCCAATCTTCCCTTTTTGGTTAGCTTAGGTACTTAACTATGTCTTCATTGTTAACACCCTGATACTTGATCTCAGGAATACCGTAATCGCTACAGTGGTCTTATTCCAACGTGTCATGAGATAATTTTTGTTCCTACCCACTTTCAAAACTTATTTTGAGGGTTAAACACCAAATTTCTTTTTGATTTATTTTTCAAGGTTAGATCTTGAAAAAGGTAAGAAGAAGTGGGTCACGGTTGTGGGGTCATAGTTCCTTTAATATTTTTAAAGCATGAGAAAAAAATATAACTTTTTAAAAACTACAACATGATCCCTTTTTATATTTATTCATTTTCAAAACATTTATTAAAATTATTTAATATTTTCAACTACATTTCTCTCTCCTCAAAACCTTCCTTTTTCCAATTTTGGTTCCTATTTTTTCGAAAAAAAAAATTGGTTGATTCTTGCTTCTCCAGGAGAAATTTTTTAATTTTTCTTGCTCAGGTAAGTCTAATTTTCTTCCCCAATAAGTTTTAGATCCATTTTAGTAATTTTTTTATGACGCTTTGTGTCTGGGTTCTTCGATTTTGACAAAAATTGCACTATTTTTCGTTGAATTAGCCAAAATTTGAGTGTTTCTAGTTAACATTGTTGATTTCGCATGTTTAATAGTGTTTTACTTTGGATAATGATTAGAATTTTTTAAAATTTTTGTAGTTATATTGCGTACTGATTTTGAATTTTTGGTACTTAATTGGACCCATTTTAATGGTGTTCTTGTTGTTGTGAATTGAACTGACAATATCTGGTGAAGTTGGAACTTGATTTGCATGTTTGATGTGAGGCATTTTCCCATTTTTCTTTATAGACCAGTGGTCGATAGATCAACCACTGCAGATTTATTTTTGCTACCTTTGTTCATTATTATTAATAGACTAGTGGTCGATAAATTGACCACTATAGATTCATTTTTTGATGTAGATCATAAATGATGAGAAGAGTTCATAGAGCAGTTAAAAGGTTGTTTCCAATACTTCTATCAGTAGGAAGCGAAAAGCTGAAGAAGTTTTGAAAACTTCCAAGATAATAAACCCGTAGTCGATGATTCGGAGTCGAAAACTAAATAAAAAATTCTTGTCGATATTTTTAACTATGATGAAAATAGTGCACACGAGAGTGAGGATGCTGAGGATAGTGAGGATGCTGAGGATAGTGAAGATAAAAGCGAGGGGGAAAAGCAAAGAAGAAAGTGAAAGTGATAGCAGGGAAGGTGAGGATAGGAGAGATAGCGGAGACGGGGAGGAGGATTCCCTATCCTTGCCAATTTGTGCAAGAGATATCTTCGTTGAGTCATACGGCCTAACAATTAGGATGGATAATTGTGGCTCTTTTCCTGCAAAGATTTCTGTGAGAGTGAGAATGGCGGTGTATCGAGAGTTTAGACGGGTTCTTGTTGAACAAAAGTTGTATTGTGTTTTTAAGAAGACATGTTTCGGTCACTTAAGGAATATTTTGAAACATTTTAAGTTTAATAGAAAAATGGTTCATTGTGTGTTGCTGCGACGTATAAAAAAAACTGCATAAAATTTAGTTTTGTGTGAATGATAAGCCAGCTTGTTTTGGCTTAAAGGAATTTGCTTTGATTATGGGGCTGAATTGTTCAGCATATCCCCGTGAATCAAAAATCAACAAAGCCCTCCAAAATGTAGAAAACTTTCTTTTTAAGGTGACGAAGAATAAGAGCATTACTGCTGCAAAGTTGATTAACCTGATGAAAGGTAATAGGCTAAATAATCAACAAAAGTTGAAGTGTACTTTGGTTTGGTTTGTGCACGCAATGTTGCTGGCAAAGGACCCGTCAAAGAAGGTGGATGCGAACTACATCAAGATGGAGGATGATTTAGAATTCTTCGTAGGTATCCATGGGGAAAAGATTCCTTTAAGCTGACCTTGATCTATTTGAAAAAGAAGACTGAGCTGAACTCCTACATATTTATGCAATAATACATTGACATTATAGACTTACTTGTGCTTTTATTAATTGCAGGTTTGGATATATGAGGCCTTTCCTCATCTGGGAAGGTACGCCGACAAGTAATTAGATTCTCCTCTGCCCATTTCCTGTCTTCTTCGATGGCAAACGGGTGCGACAACATAATGAAAGGAGACCCATTTAAGTACAAAGGAAACAACACAAAGGTAAAATTATACTTATTATGATATGATACTAATATTATTATATTAGCGAATGTCGTGTAATTTATTTTTATTTTTTTGTAGATTATGCACCTGTACCTTACCCCTACTGTCTATGAGATGGAGCAGAGATACATGAAAATATTTAAACCATACATGAACAAAGTTAAGGATACGTCAATCGATGCATTGAAGGCGCAGCTAAAAGGTATGACTGTCTTGACTTTGTAACACCCCGTAAAATTCATGCATATGTTAGCTTCTAATAGTATGCTCAAAGAGTTGAAAAGACTAGAAATTTTTCTAAGTGTCAAGGGACTTAGTCTCATTTTGAGCTCCCAATATTTGATGGATTTTTGCGGCCTTTCTGACCTCCGTTTATTGATTTCTTTGATGATTCATGATGGGGCGAGTCGATTGTACATATCAGGAGAGTTTCAGGATTTTGACCTTGTTTAGGGCATGTTTGGATTCCCAAAACAGTATCACCATGCGATTACCATGCGTCGCATGGTCCACTCCACACCTGGCACCATGCGATGTAGCATGTGACGCAAGCTCCAGTTCGGCGGACTAGAGCATGTGACGCATGCTCTGCTGCACGCACCTGGGAAATTCAGCATTAATCTCCGTCTCATTAAGGGTATTTTGGGTATTTTTCACCCTCTTATCAGTTTAAACACGGGATTTATTATCAAATACACCAAAATACATTCACTTCTATCAAAATTTCTCAAGAACACTCTCAAGGGTTTCAAACAAAAATTCAAAATAACTCCAGATTTAACCGTGGGTTTTCAAGATTGATGGAAGATTTGGAATCCCCAAACCATAGGCTTCAAGAATCATTCACTAATTTCCTACTTTGAGGTACGTGGGGTTGTCCTAAATTTCATGGGCATGATTTTGAAAAGTATTTACACAAGATTTTAATATTTATACAAGTATATATATGTTATTACAAGTAGGGTTTTCATTTTAATGCCATTGCCATATTTTATGATATGATTTTAAAAAAAATATTGTAATATCATGGGGTTGTTTGCCATATATCTCAAAGTGTTGAATTTGTGGACATGTGAATTGAATTTCAAAGGATGTGATGAATATAAATTGTGAACTCTTTAAATTTCCCTATGATAATGTTTTAGCACCCCACATGATAATAGTATTAAACTATCAAGAGTATGAGTTTGGCAACTGTTATGATACTACTCTATAAAAGATAAATCTTCTTGAATTATTATATATAGAGAATCATCATGCATGTGTTTGATGTGTGGGAGTCTTATGTGTGTGCATGTTGTGAACGAAATAAAAAAATGGAGAATTGATGTGGTACTAATGGTTGTATGTTGGGGTATGATGATACCCCGCAGAGTAAGGTGGATGTATTGTCTTGAATCAAGCTTAAATCTTAAATTTATGTGAGTTGGGTGGTTACCCAGAAAAAGCACGAGTCAAATAACTCTATGCTAGAAATCGTGATTGCCGACATGGGAACTTGGTACCCTGTTGTGTGATCTTGCGTACCTAGTATTATGTCATCCCAAATTGGGACTAATGGTTAGGATCCCTACTTTGTGATCTTGAGCCCAACCACGACATATTGACTTAATTGGGGTGTGGTACCCTGCTGTGTGATCTTGTGTGCCTCCCCCCTTACTAATATTCCAAGTCTGGGCGGCAACTGAGATTTGAAAGTTGGTGAGAACATGAAATTGTAGGGTGTACCACCTAGCTCAGTAGCGTTGCATTGATGTTGAAAAATCATTATACTATGCCCATGTTTTTTTGAATTATTTTGCCATAAAGTGTTTCATAGCAGCTCTCAACTATATTATATAAATATTATATTTTTTTATTTTGTTTTGGGATTACTCTGCGTACCAGTACATCTATATTGACCCCCCTCCTTCTTAGGTTCTGAGGCACAGTCTATGGGTCCTGATAAGCAGTAGATTTTTATTAGGCAGAAGCCAGAGTCCAGTTGGTGAGCATTCTATATTTCAGAAGGCCTATTTATTTCCAAACATTTATCACTTATTATGGTTTTGGTCTATTGGAGGCCTTGTCCCAGTTTTCAAATAGTTGTTATTGATCATGTAGTAGAGATTTCACAGACAGTTTCAGATGTTGTTAGTTGGTATTGAGTGCCATACTCCATTGTTAAATTTATTTCAGACCTATGACTATGTTTCCGTTTCAATAAATATTTTCGTATTATCTTTCTATTTATGAATAGTGTATGTGATTACAAGTTAGAAGGGTGCTACGGACTTCATGGTTCGGGATGTCCATCACGGCCAGGGCCCTGGTTCAAAAACGAAAGAAGACGAAGATTTGGGTAACCACCATTATGTTCCAAGTCCACCACACTTGTGATCATGCTAGTTCAAGTGGACTCAAAACTTCACTAGATGCTTCTAATGATAATGACTTGCGCGTTTCTTTGCTCGAGAAAAGTCTACTGGATATTGCTTCTTTTGTTAGAGATGAGAGACTGAGAAGAATCGAGAAGAATAAGAAGAAGCAACAAGAAGAAGGTAAATTAACTTATGTTTTTCTCTTCTAATTCTTTAAAAACAATACAGTGCACCTCGACAACCCCTCTTATAGCCGGCATCAAGTAAAACCCGAAGAACTTGCAGTCGCAGTGACGGATATTGCTTCAGCAGATGAAAACTTTTATCACATAATTTAGGTATTTGTCATTACAAGTATGAAATTTATCTCACCCAAATATTTAATGTCAAATGGCTACTTAATATTTTTTATTCTTTCTTTGATAACATGCTAGAGCCAAATATAAAGATATCAAGTCATATATAAATTAATAAGTGAAATTTCAGAAATAGCAATTATAGAGTCTTAATTGTAATTTTTATAGCAACAGTTTCATAATTACGAAAAATAGCAAATTGTATTTTGTATTTAAGTAAACTGTTGCTATACAAATACATATACAACAATATTTACTGCCCCTGTTTTACTCAAATTAGTTGAGTTAAATAAGGAATAATTAGCCCTTCTAATTAAATTTTCATAAATTACTCTTATTTAAATTAGTAGATTCCTTTTCCAAATAAAACTCAAATATGAAAATTATTATTTCCATCATCTTCAAAATCAAAATATCATTCTCTTATATCTCTAACTATTTTTTCTTGTTAGTTTTTTTTATTTTTTAATCTTTTTTATTTTATTTTTTTTCTTTTTCATTTTTTCTTTCCACTTTATTTTCTCTCTTCTACTTCTCTTCTTTTTTTTTTTCTTCCTTTTTCTTTTTTTATTGATTTATTTCTTTTTTATTTTCTTTTTTTTCCTTTACTCATTTTTTTTTTGTTTTCTTCTTCTTTTTTTTTTAAAAAAATCGCTTTTGGTTTTACACTTCTATTTCTGGTTTCTATTTCTCTTTCTTTTTTTTTTTTTTCCTTTTTCACTTTTTTTTAATTTTTATTTTTCATTTTTTTTTACTCTTCTATCTCTATCTTTTATTTTTAAAAGACAAATATCTATATCATATATACATATTCAAAAAATATAAAAAATAAATAGACATACAGATCTGCATATGTATTTACGGTAAAAAACATGCATATATATTTGCATATGTATTTACATAAATACATATCTGCTCACATGTATATATAAACATATAGGACACAAAATCTCTAAAACAAAAATGACAATTATATACATATACATATAGGTAATAAAAAAAAATACATGATACATATCTTAAACAGTAAAAGAAAACAAATAAGTAAATATGTTACCCTCTAAGACATAGTATGTATAGTTCAAAGACAAATTCAAGACCGTATATAATTAATACATATAGCTCTGCATATGTATTTACAGAATACCTACCTGATCCATATGTATATTCTTATTTTATATGAGTCACCTTTGTATTTCGCAAATATATATATGAACATATAAAGTATAGTTATGTTTGTTACTGTTTAATATAAAAATGATATGTATTTCGTAAATGCATATGTATGTTTTGTACTGTAAATACATATTCAGATCTGTATGACTATGCATTTTGTATGTTTTTTAAAATATGTGCATGTGATCTACATATTTGTCTTTTCAAAATAAAAGTTAGAGATAGAAGAGTAGAAAAAATTAAAAAAAATTAAAAAAGAAAAAAAAAACTAACAAGAAAAAAAAGTAGAGATATAAGAGAGTGAAAGACAGTACTAATGTTTTATTTTGAAAACTTGAAGACCATGAAGATAATTATCTTCAAATATGTAAAAAAAAAAAAAAAGGAAAAAAAAGAGAAATAGAAGAGAGAAAATAAAGTGAAAATAAAAAATAAAAATAAAATAAATTTAAAAAATAAAATGATAAAAAAATAAGATGAAAAAAAAGGGTAAAAGATATGACTATATTTGGGAAAGGTGAAATAGTGGAGTGAAAATAGGAAAATGTAAAGTAGTGAAAGTAAAACATGCAAGTTAATGAATAAAATAACGTTACTCTAGTTATAAACTGTAATTTTACAAAAGTGTTGTTATTTATTGTAATTATAGTCTTAAGTATGCTACTTTTTATAATTTTTTCAATTAATAATGACATGTGATTTACTCCAACAATACTTATGCACTTATAACACTTTTTTTTAACTCATTTTCAAAAGTGCAAATGTCACAATTTTGTGGTGATTTTTTCTCATTTCATTAGCCCCCACTATTTCAAGATTTTGAATACCACTTTATGATCATGAAAAGTAGTACCATTTTTCATTAAAAATATTAGGTATAAGATATTTTACCATTCTTCCACAACAAGTAGAAAAGCTTTTACCTTTCCGTCGTTTGAGTTGAGGAAGTAAAAAATGTTTTACCCTTATTTCTTCCATTTTATCTCGATATCTATGATTTTTCAAACTATAACAACATGTGAATCTCCTAAAAGAGCAAGATATATGCACCTCAGCCAAGAAGAAGATGATCTTATTTTCTTCATCTTTTGTTCATTTTATTTCAACTGTAATAATTATTATAATTTGTGGTATATTACACCAACAATTTTAAGGTGAATTGATCAATCACTATATGTTGAGAAATTGATTTCTCTAATTTTGAGTTATTTTGATAGCACCAAAATTTATTGGTAGAGTATAAATCATTATTATAATGATAAATTCAGACCATAAGGAGAAAAACACAATATTGTGAGATCATATTGATCAGTGGTATACCAATATTAATTGTGTTAACTTTGTGATAATCTTGCAGATTCAAAACTAAGGCCTTAGCAAGAAAATGGTTTGAATCACATCCATCATGGGGAGGAAAGAAGCCTATAAATAAAAAATCATGATTCATATATGAGGAAACCCAACTTGGGGACTAGAGATCCTATAACCAAGTTCAATGGGAAGAACGAATCATATGGTGACTTGATGTGGAATGAATTATTATTTAATTCTTCCTATCATGTGAGTGCATTAACCTGTAATGTGGGTGAGGTTGAATTTAAAAAACTCTTAATGAAAATCTGTAGCTCGTATGAGTGGGGTGCTAAATTACAGGAGCACTCTCGATGGATTTCACCTATGTAAGTATGGAGGTAGGCCGCTTCCTGTGAGAATTGGATTCATTCTCAAAGACACTTATGAAACCAGGATAGCACAAGGCCGTAATGTGCTGGCTATTAAATCTTAAGTCAACACCTTGATTATTTTGTGTAGGCAGTAATACTTTATTTCCCTTAAGCAGTCATAGTTCAAGTCTGAGACCACTACTAACTCTGGAGTAAAGTATATTGTTTTACTAAGTGGACGTTCAATGCAAAGCACACCTTCATTATGCATAATAGTCTCCCATCAACTAAATTGGTGAAGAACTCTCTTAATTGACTATTAAAATGAGTAGGGGAATGTTGGTGCATTTTATTATTAAAATAAATTAAAGTGCATAACATTAGAAAACATAAAATTGAGAAAGTGGTGTCATTATTCTTGTAACTCACCACATTGTCTTTTTGAGTTAGTGGGTATAAATTGTGGTAAATATGACCATTAGTTCTTGTAACTCATATTGCCATTAGTTCTTGTAACTCTCATGGCTATTAGTTCTTGTAACTTATATGGCCATTAGTTGCATGTAAATCTTGTAACATTTGTAACTTATAGACTATTCATGTATCCATATTACTACCCCTCATTGATCATTTTCAATACAAGGATGGATACCTCACCTATAAATAGAAGTGGTCTTGCATGTTATTGTATGTACAAGAAAATATGGGAAGTGTGGAAAAGATTATAGTATATAGTAGTGAAAGAAAGAGTTGAGACAAAGAAAATATTTTAAGTCTTTAAATATATTCACTATACAAAGAGAGCAAATATATGTTGAAGAAAGGTGTTCTTATGGTGGAGCTTTGGACTGTTCAACTAATCCGGAGTTGTTTGAGTTGTACATCATTGATAGGCTGTTGTATCCTAGAGGAGAGGACAAGTTAGGAGATATACTACTGGATCGGTGTAGATTATGCCACAGTGATCTTGGATCTCCTTAAAGAGAATCTCCTTAAAGAGAGAGATATCTGTGCCTCAGCCAAGAAGAAGATGATCTTATTTTCTTCATTTTTTGTTCATTTTATTTCAACTGTAATAATTATTGTAATTTGTGGTATATTAAACCAACACTTTTTAGCGCATTTTTGGTGGTCTTGTAAATTGGATTCTCCGGTACAACAAGGATTCATTGTTGGAACGGGGTTTCAAATCAGCACGTTTTGAGTAAGGTTTTGACAAAATGAAAGCTTTTGGTTTTGTTGTAGATTGGATTCTTCGAAACTATAAGGATTCTTACTTGGAACAGGATTTCAACTCAGCATGTTTTGAGTGAGGTTTTGAAAATTGCTCTTTAGTACGTGAAAAGGTCTATTTTGATTATCTTGTAGATTGGATTCTCCGAAGCTGCAAGGATTATTAGTTGGGACGGGATTTCAACTTAGCACGTTTTGAGTGAGATTTTGAAAAATGCTCTTTAGAATGTAAATTTTTTTTGGCTCTCTTGTACTTTGGATTCTCCGAAACTATAAAGATTCTTAATTGGGAGAAGATTTCAACCCAACATGGTTTGAGTGATGTTTTGAAAATTGCTCTTTGGTATGTGAACAAAACTTTTTGGTTCTCTTGTCAATTGGACTCTCCAGAACTCCAAGGATTCTCAATTGCGATATAATTTCAACTCAGCACGTTTTGAATGAGATTTCAAAGTTGTAAGATGTATTTGAGGGAGAGTTATTGTTTATAGTTTAGCGGGAACGTGCAATGTGTGTGTATGTATATATATATATATACACACACACACACACTTCGTGTGTGTGGTATTAAGATACTTTTTTTGTCCCAAAATAAGTGTCGTGAAAAAAGAATTACCCTAAAATAAGTATCACCTTAGAATTCAACAAAAAAAATACTACTTCCTTTGTCCCATTTTATGTGTCAGAGTTTGATTGGACACGAAGTTTAAGAAATAAGAAAAGATTTGATGATGTTTTACCAAATTGTCTTTTATAAAAGAAGTATTATTACTATCTTTAATTAAGTCGGACCTTATAAGTTGATCAATAAGGGTAAAAGTGAAATTGTATCTTTAAACAGTTACCAAATAAGGAAAAATGATATTCTTTTTGGAACGAACAAAAACGAAAATGACGACACATAAAATGAGAGGAATCGAGTATATTTCTCAATTATATTTTTATATTTCATCTTATCAATAGTGTTTACTAATTTTCAAGAGATATTTATGGGTTGTTTGGTAACTATATAGAGTTATGCATATATTAGTAACATATGAATTAGTCATAAGATAATACATAGTTCCCCGTATAACTTATACATGTATTACTTATCCAAGTTACTATATTGAAACTCAAACATCGTATTAATTTTGTACATGAATAAATTACCTCTTAACCATCTAACAAACATGGTGATACATTTATTATTTCCTAAAGAACGTGATTTTAACTAAAATGACTTATTCTGGGAGGGAGGGAATAAAGTATTTTTTTCTGAGGTATATAAATGAGAAGGATTGTCGAAAATCATATAAGGACACCATCCATCTGTTTTTCATTCAATGTGGGACCTCAAGTTCAGGGTGAATACTTGGTGTATGGACAATTTAATTTGGGGCCCAACATTAGCAAACATGAATCGTAATAAGTTATGTTCTAGTATTATGTAAAAAAATGAATCTTGAATCTAATCCAAAAACTATACTTGGATTGATCTTTTCACGGGACATCAAACTCAGAATTATTATTTCTGGGTGTGGTGGCTACTGAAGAAATCAATTCAAAGCTAGTTTCATGAGGGGGAAATTGGCCAACACCATTTAGCGAGACGACTCGTTCTTTTTCCATTCGATGTGGGACTCTTCAACAATGATAACCGCATTAAATTATGCAGGAATGTAAAATTATTTTACGCTGTAGTAACTAATTCATATATAAGATATTCCTTAAATATTAATCACCACATAACAATAAAGCTATTGTTAATCACCACATAAACAATTATTACATTACTATTCCTAACCTATCCCAAATGGTGTAACCAGGGGCGGAGGTATAAACTCATATAGGGGTTCGATCGAATCTAGTAATTTTTCCTCAAACAATATAGTATTATATTGAGAAAAATTGCTGAATATGTGGATACTCCCTCCTAGGGGTGGATATTCGATTTGTTCGGTTTGATTGTTGAATATCGATTTGGTTTTTTGATTTATGTCAGTTTGGTTTGGTTTTTACAAATTCGGTTCGGTTATTTCGAATTTTATTTCGGTTTTAAAGATTAAAGTAGTGAGCATTTAAAATTGGTAATTTTTCTAGAAGAATTATCTTTTTTTTCAAACCTATTTTTCATTCTCAAATATAATTAATTCAACATGCATGAAATAACCATAAATATAGACCTCGCTGAGTCATCGTCGTTGGCGTGACGATAGTGGCCGAACTCAGCAGCGACTGCTGACGGCAGTGACAAATTGAGCAAACGACTGTCGACTGCCTTTGGCGATGTTGAAATTTCAAATGAACTAACGAACTGAGGATCATTAATCACCATTGCAGTTTTCACATTATTGTTAGGGTCTAAAGCAAAGCAGTATATTAGGATTTAGGGTTACGAAATGATTATAATTTATATATTTATATGGTATATCAGATTATATTATATTTTTAGTCTATTTACATATATAATAATAATAATAATATATATATATATATATATATAAATTATAATATATAATTTATATAATTTAGATTTTTCAGTTTATCCGTTTTTTAATCCGAAAACCAAACTGTTTAACCTAATTTCTAAAATTTAAAATCAAAACCAATCCAAAAAATCAAACCAAAATTAAATTTCGGTTTGGTTATTTGATTTTTCGGTTTAAACCAAAATATGCCCAGTCCTACTCCCTCCGGCCCATTTTATATGTCATCATATTTTTTTGGTCCGTCCCAAAAAGAATGTCACATTTTCTTATTTGATAACTATTTAATAGCATTATTATCATTTTATCCTTAGTGAGTTCCACTTATTAAGAAAATACAACTAAAAAGTAAACATTAAAATAACATTAAGAGGGGTAATTTTATAAATTTTACAAAGTCATCACTTATTTTTTAAACTTTGTGCCTGGTCAAATGGCGACACATAAAATAAAACAGAGGGAGTATTAAATTTTAGAATCTAGGTATTAAATTAAATTATAACTTAATGTCCTTGATTATCTTAGGGGTTTGGGCCACAGGTGACAAAAGAATTTTAAAATGAGGTGTAGGTGACATAAGTATTAATTATTAGTTGGAGGTGACAATTACTTTATTATGTATTAAGAAAGTTGGGGAACTTTTAAAATAACTCACAAGTTTTTAAATTTACACTTTGATCTCAATGTATACCTAAAATAACGGGAAACGGAGGAAAAAAAAAGCGTCTTTCTCTCTCTCTTCTAATCCATTGTTGTTTTCTCTCTTAGCGATTTTTGTTGTTAATTGTTTCTGTTTCTGCTGCTTTATTCATCATCTTCTGCTTCATCTTCTTCTTGTCGACCATTTGTTGTTGTTGTTGTCGTTGTTGTTGTTGGTACAGCGCTACTACTGCGATCTGACCAATTTCTTAGGTCAAATTTTATTTACTACATCACTTTGTACATTTCTATTTTTTCAACAATGGATAGAACCCCGATTATGAATCCAGCACAGGTGCCCACAATTTAAACAGGTCAATCATCTGGTGCATCAGATGAGTAATCTGTTGCATCAGACTATTTATCTGTTGCATCATCATATTATCTGTTGCATCAGACGTATTATCTGTTGTATCAGGATGTTTATCTGTTGCACCAGATTAATTATCTGTTGAATCAAAATATTTATCTGTTGCACCAGACTAATTATCTGTTGCAACGAATGATTAACCTGTTTGAAACAACACAAATCAACCCCCGCCACAAACCCAACCGATAAATCTTGCTATTGCTACTAGATTCTAAATTATTCCTTTTTACGTCGAATCGTCGAAATATTTGTTAAGAAGATAATAGACAGAACGAAAATTAAATATGGATTAAAACGTCAAAGATCAAACATAATTTATTTATTAAACAAATAAAAATACATATAATAGACTAAAAGAAAAATAATAGTCTAATTATTATTATTATTATCAGCATCATCATTGCCAACCGGCCAATCTTCAATCAGAAGTAGCAAGGCCCTCCTCAGCCTGCGTATATCGTGGAGCATTCTTGATCTAACTCCTCCCAATTCCCATTGCAGATCACGAAGTTGATTCCGATGTTCATTCACGGCGTCTTGCAGAAAAGCAACGTCCCACACTAGGTCAGCCATAATCTTATCTTCTAGAGTGTAATATGAAAGACGAGATGCAATAAATAAATAGAGTGTGTATTTGAATGAATGATTGAGTAAGTACAGACCTATTTATAGAGGATTGAATTTGAATGAGAGGCAAAAATGCGTGACTATTCACCTTCATACATTAATTAAATTTTTGAATTAAGAAAATAAATATTGTGATATAAGTCATGACTTTTCAGATTATTATTATTAATTAGTCTTTCGAAGAACCATTTTTATTGAGTTGTGGCAACAGATTCTATATCTGTTGTATCAGATAACACATCTGTGACAACATATATATTAACTGTTACAACAAATATAAAATATATTGCATCAGATAACATACCTATTGCAACATATAATATAACTGTTCACCTCCATTTATTAATTATATTTTTTATTAATGTGAAAAGTAATGAATTAATTAAATTAAGAAATATTGTGATAAGTCATGACTTTTCAGATTATTATTATGAATTAGTTCTTTCTAAGAACTGCTTTTATTGAGTTGTGACTCGATATAGCTTGCATCAGATAAATCATCTATGACAACAGATACATTATCTGTTGCAACCATAGTGAACCTGTTGCATCAAATAATTTAACTGTTGCAACATATAATCTACATTTTTTTAAAAAAAAAAAATAATATCATCATATCATTAATCCAAATTTCTTACTTTTTATTTTATAAATAAAAAAAATATCTTTTCAAATTCCTTAATAAAATAATAATCATTTTATTATATAATAAATAATTTAAAAAACAAATTCAAAAACAAAAAGGGTGAAAAACCACGATCAGTTATTAAAATTGTGGTTATAAATTGTATTTATTATTTATTTCCTTATTATTTATTTACGAAATATTTTTCATATTGAATAATCGAAACTCCGAGTCATGTCTTTCTCTTTTCACCCTCTCAATAACAACAATAGCCCTTTTTTTATTAATAACCGTTAGGTGCAACATATGATTGATCTGTCGTAGCAGATTAACCTCTAACTGTTCACACAAATTGCTGCTCAATCCCTACCACCAGCCGTCGACATATTGAGAACAAGGAATAAACAGAATGATTATTATTAAATACTAAATAAGAATTAAAAATTCAAAGTCGACAACAAAATGAAATGAATATTCATAAATTTTTGAATCCCTTGGGTAGATTTGATATACAAAAGGAGGAAAATAATCGCTAAAATAAAAAACATTACCTAATTATTATTACTATTATTATTATTATTGTCAATCAGAAATCTTTCATTCATCTGGCAGCCTTACTCTGAAGTCAGCCAAATATCTCTCTGGAGTTCATCAATCAAACTACCTTTGAAGTTCACGCAAGGACTCGATATGAATATTTTTGTACGAATCTGGATCATCTATATTTGTAAGGAGGGACCTATTTATAAATTATTGTATCTCGAAAACAAAAGAAAATTGCTTTAAAATAAATCTAACAGATGGGTAATCTGTTACAAAATATATTCTTTCTATTAGATAACTTACAACATACTGGCAATCTTTTTGTAACTGATGTATATATCTGTTTGATTTCTGCAACAAGTTGATCACTGTCGTAACAGATGTCTCCAATTGATTGACAATATAAATAGATATGTTATCTGTTGCAATAAGCTAGTCATCTGTTTATTTAATTTAAGCCATAGATGGGCTAGGAAGAATAAGGTACGTGCAGATGGATCCACTATCATATGTGTGAGAGTTAAATATGTATTACTGATAAGGTTACCGGGACAACATACACAAAGTATAATATTTTTGTTAATACAGTTTTTAACCGATTAGGCATTGATCATTCAAACAAGATCCTGCATTATACCGTTAAGTTTGATGGGTTCGAAATTGATAAGGCTGAGGACCTCATGAAGATAGTGCAGATAACCTGGTCGCTACCGTCTTCGAAGTTGGTAAGGAGTTCCTCATCTCTTGTGAGCTCGATCAGGAATACTACCTTCAAAGTTGTGGAATTCTGAAAGCCCTTCAGAACACTTTCTCTTCAAAAGCTTTAAAGGATACATGGAGGGTCGTCGTGTTTGTTTTAGATCAAAATGTGTTGATGCACGTTGAAGATGTGGTCCCAACAGTTGAACAACACACTTTTATCGAGCGTTGCTCCATGAATCTTGCTCAACCAATTTGATAAATTAGTAAGCATGGAGTTACATAGCATGTGATTTAAATTGGCTCTACCATGCCTATCAAATGTTACGTAACTCCAAGCTCATTACCCTACCAAAATAATATGCCCGAGTTAGTGTACAAATCGAATGAGCTCAATCTCTCAGCTCTCCTACTGATTGCTCTTCTCCAATATAGATGACAAGATTTCTTCTATGCAAATGTCTACACCATCGCCAGACATGATTGCCTAGGAATATGTCTGACGATGGTGTAGACTTTTGCATAGCAGATATCTTGTCATTTATATTGGAGAAGAGCAATCAGCAGAAGGCTGGGAGATTGAGATCGTTCGATTTGTGCACTAAATCGGTCATATTTTTTGAAAGAGTAATGAGGTTATAGTTACGTAACGTTTTATAGGCTTAGTAAAGCCGGTTTAGATCACACGCTACGTAACTCTATGCTTACTAATTTATCAAATTAGTTGAGCAAGATGTATGGAGAAATGCTAGATAAAAGTGTGTTGTTCAACTTTTGGGACCATATCTTCAACTTGCATCAACACATTTTGACCTAAAACAAACACAGAGACCCTTAATGTATCCTTTAATGCTTCTGAAGAAAGTGTTCTGAAGGGCTTCAAGAATGCCACAACTTTGAAGGTAGTGTTCCTGATCGAGCTCACAACAGACGAGGAACTCTTTACCAACTTTGAAGAGGGCAACGACCATCTTGAATACAGAATCAACAAAGCTGGAGGAAAGCTTGAAAATTATTGGGATTCACATACTACAACAAGTATCTGATCTTCTCCAAGGAATATTGAAAGCATGTCAAGGCAAGAAAACACAATCAATTATAACCATATTGCTAAGGAAGCAATGATACTCTATTTGCCTTTCAATCTTATTTGTGGTTTCGATCAGGTCAACGATAGTGGACCTGATCGGAAACATAAACAAGAAGACGTGGGATGAAATTTAAAATTCAGAAATTTGTGGCCTTCACTTAGATTCCTTATTTTAACTGCAGTTGTTGTTGGCATAAGTTTTCTAGACTTGCTGTACATCATTTCTACCCTCGATGCCCGTGAGGCTTCTTTGTTGGTCTACTCTTATTTTCTATCTTGGTGATAATACCGACCACACAGCTCCCTAGCAAAGTATCTATCTGCATTATTTTTCTTTCAGAGACACAACAGATGAAATTACATTATCGGATACACTTTCATATTTACACTTGATTTAGATCTCTCATCGGTTAAGATAATTCCATCGGATAGATTTGTTAGAAGTTACTTTCTACCCTATATCTCTTCTTTAATTACCTCTCATATGATATAGTCTTCCATCAACCACCCATTTTCCTTCGAAAGCATTCTCCTACCACATATTCTGGCATAAAATCATCACCCTGAGCGAGCAACCCAGCCATATAAAGTTTGGCCAAGGCAATAAATATATTGATTTTCCCTTCTTATTAGATGCAGTGCTAAGCTTCGAAAGCCCTCTAAGGGTTCAATGTACCCTAAAAATTAGTCCAATCGCTATTGAATCTCTTTACAATGACACAAAATTAGATTTCTTCACAATGCTTGACAAATAAACATGAGCAACAACAGACATTAAATCTTAACAGGCTATCAGAACCATATTCATAGTCCCTCAGCCTTATCAGTTTGGACCTACCAAACTTAACTATAAAATTACAGACATCTTGTTTGAACGATCTATGACTAATCAGTAAAAACAGCATTCACAAAATCAGTGCACTCTATGTGTGTTTCCATGATAACATTATCAGTAATACATATCTCCCACATATAAAGTGATTCCATCTACAAGCAGTTTATTTCTCTGATCCTATATTTACTGCAGCCTCTTGAGATAGTCCGTCAAAAGTTGATCAACTATCAGTTCCTTATATCTACAAAGAAGAGGAAAAAAATTGATGTCACAAAAAGAACATTGTCCATCTGTTGCATCAGATGTGGAGTCTATTGCAACAGATGTGGAGTCTGTTGCAACAGATGTAGAGTCTGTTGCAACAGATGTGGAGTCTAATGGAATACATCAAACCAGCCTTGCTGGTGGTTTTGTTTGTTCCAACAGTTTCTCCATCTGTTGCAACATCAACAACAGCATAAACATCAACAAAAAAGAAACAACATTTGTTCCAATAACATCATCAACAATAAAGAAGCAACATCCTTTGTACCAGAACCATCAACAACACCACAAGTTCCAACAAAGCCAACCCCACCAACAACATCAATAACTGCATCAACAATAATGAAACAAACAAAATACATACAAAAAAAATGATCCTGCCAACAAGACTTTTCAACTTCTCCCAACAGATGACTTTTTTCTCATATTGTAATAAAAATTCTCGGATTTTTTATTCAACACTTACAAGTTCCTTAAAAAAAATTAATAAATATGATATGGGTAAATAGTAATTAAATAAAAAAAATAGATGTAAATAACATGCAAAGAAGAAGACGACAATGAAAGAGCAATAATGAACCATACCTTAATATCAAAAAGGGGATCAAAACAGAAATTTAAGTCGAGGAAAGATATGGTGGGTTTAGATCCGAAAAGATCTTTATGAGAAGAGAAGAGAAAAGAGATAAAAAAAGGTTGTGACCCTAAAGAGGAGAGAGAAAAAAATGAGAGTTGAATAAAATAAACTGCAGCTGAAGGAAGAGATAAGATAATTTCTATAGATGTATTGTGTACGTAGACGTGGTGGTTTTAAATATTCATTAATTAATATTCATTAATTTAATTAATAATTTGAGGGGCACGAGAAAGACTAAGACTACTGACATAGAAAAGACAAGACAAGACTGCTCAATGAACTCACTTTTGAGATATCCAAGAAACATTTTTTACTGCCTTTAGTAGTAAGTACTACTACTTGATATTATCTACTCAGACCAAAAGATTCTTTCTTTAAAATTAAAAGAGATAAAAAAAAATTCAAATAGATATGTCATCTGTTGCAACATATATAAATATTTATTTAGAAATCCGAATAGCTCAGTCATCTGTTACAATAGATATAAATATCTGTTTAAAAATCCCAAAAACTCAGTTATCTGTGACAACAAATGAAAATGTTCATTTGATAATAAAATTAGATATGTCATCTGTTACAATAGATATAAATATTTTTTTGAAAATTTCCAACAGCTCAGTCATCTGTCATAACAGATGCAAATATCTATTTGATAATTAAATCAGATATGTCATCTATTGCAATATATATGTATCTATTTGAAAATTTTCAATAGCTTAGTCCTTTGTTGCAACATATTTTATAGCAATTAATTAAGGTGGAACTAGGGATGAATGAGTGAGCTCGCAGGGTCAACTACAAATCCAATCAAGTCTTTGCAATTGCATGGCATTGGTACTGAGTCATTGATCGATCACTCTGAGTTGAAATGAGTTCTCATCAACTCAATGTTAGGATAATGATAGTACCTAAGTTGATTTAGGTAGAACTAGGGATGAATGAGCGAGCTCGCAAGGTTAACTACAAATCCAATCGAATCTTTCCAATTGTATGGCGTTGGTATTGTGTTCATCCCGATCTGAGTCATTGATCGATCACTCTGAGTTGTAATGAGTTCTCATCAACTCAATGTTAGGATAGTTATAGTACCTAAGTTGATTTAGGTGGAACTATGGATGAATGAATGAGCTCGAAGGGTCAACTACAAATCCAATCAAGTCTTTGCAATTGCATGGCATTGGTATTGCGTTCATCCCGACCCGAGTCGTCGATCAATCACTCTGAGTTGAAATGAGTTCTCATCAACTCAATGTTAGGATAGTGATAGTACCTAAGTTGATTTAGGTGGAACTAGGGATGAATGAGTGAGTTCGCAGGGTCAACTACAAATCCAATTGAGTCTTTGCAATTGCATGGATTTGGTATTGCGTTTATCCCGACCCGAGTCGTCGATACAAAAAACTCTTATGTGCTTTAATTGAAAAAATTGATTTAGTAAGGAGTTTGAGAAATTGAAGAAGAAAGAGGTGAAATTAATGCCCTAAGGTATTAGTTATTGATGTTTATAATTGATGTGTGATGGGTAGGAGTGATATAAATTATGTTAGAAATATTTCCATGATTGTAGAAAAAGAAAAAAATTGAATCTTGAAGCAATAAGCAATGCGCCCACCATGTGTTTGTAAAAATGCTTAAAAAAGATAGGGCAAAAATAAAAGATATGGGTGGATGAAAAACTGTAATTTGGTTGTTCGATATTGATTTTAAAATTTTAATACAGTGTATTAAAGCTCTTAGAGAGGTTCATCATTATTCTCAAATAGTTTCTACCCGTTCCTTAGCCTATGTTACAATCCGAAAAAGACCTATTTGATCCTAAATTCATCATTCGGATATTAGTGGAGCACTACACTAAGGGAAATCCTATGGGTCATTGTGTGTAACTTGTGAATTCCTTGTGAGAGTGAGTGTAATTTGATTCTTGTACCCATAGTTATGAATTTCTTAATTGTGAGAGATTATGGATAAGTCTCTTGTTGTAAGGGGCACATGTTTGATGAATGTGGGTGATTTGTATGACTTCTTTGATTGAATGATAAGCATGAGTGTGTCAACTAGGTTAGTCAATTCTTGAGGCTAGGATGTTTTGGAGTAGTGTTCCTAAGCTTTCAATTGTGTTTGTAACATGCTTAGCAAAGAAACTTCCATTCCGTGTAGTCATGGTAGTACTAGTCTTTACATAAAGTATAACTATAGAGTCTCCAGCTTATGATGAATACAGTGAAGTGTTGTTCGAGGACGAACAAGGATTTTAAGTGTGGGGTGGTGATGTTGGGCTTATTTACGCATTCTAGTGTCACTATTCTAGCCTTTTTAGCCTTGTTTTGAGGATGATTCATGTGCTATATGAGTTGATAATGAGATAAATATGTATAAAAGTGTTAAAGAATGTGTTTATTATGTTCAAAGTGAGTTTCAAACAAGTTTGTACCTAAAAGATTCATTTAGAGTTCAACCTGAAAAACTAGCATTACTAGCTTGAGCTAGGTGCTTGTCTAGTTGATTCCGTTGAATTCTATTGTATTTAAGCTGTTTCAAATGGTTTTAATGGGCGATTATGAGTGGAATAACTTGTTGGTAGTGATAAAAGTTTAATTTGAATGAGTGTACTGCTGGAACAATAAGTGAAAGATCAATGCGAACTAGCTTAGTTTAGCTATTGTTTTGATTCATTGTTATGAGTAGTGTGTTGTGATTATCTCTTAATTCATGTGGTATGATTGTTTAGGAAGCTTTTGGAGCTGAATATGATAATATTTTGATGTTATAAAGGCTCGAAATCCATGGAAAAGATGCCACAAGACAAGGGATCGAGAGGGGAGACTCAACACTTAACCAAAATTCGGAGAGCAACTTCCAGAGGCTCAGGGAGATTGGGAGGCGTCACCCCACCTGGAGTAGGGCTATATCTAGGGAGACACCTTGCCTATAGAGGTGCTAAACCCAGGGCTCAGCCTTGCCTGGAACAGGGCTATGGCTAGGGCGATGCCCCACCCAGTCCCGGGCTCAATAACTGAATGTTTCCTTGTCCAACATGGAATTGGCTTTCTCCCATAATATAAATACATGTTATATCACGTTTTTACATATCCTGCTGCCACTTTTCAAAAACATCAAGAAGATATTTCGAATATTGTTGATGTGAACCAGTCTGTTTTGGTTAATAAAGGGTTGCATATAGAGGCTCAAGATCATGGTATTACAGATGCAGAAACTGAGTTTCAGAGCTTAGAATTTGCTCAACACACTGAGGTTCAAGGTGTTGTGGTGATGAATGTTCAAAATTCAGCTTATGTTCATAATAATGTTATGGCTGCAGCTGATCCTAATAAACATATCAATGAATGTTTAGCTAAAGAACAAGCTCAGTTTCAGGTGGATGATACTAATGGCAGAGTGGGGTTTTCTTCCCATCCTCTGAACAACGGGGCTACTTTTGGCTTCAGCACAAAGAAAATAAATTAGAATAAAAATAGACAAGAAAAAGGTGATAACAGGGATAAGAATCTGCAACAAAAGAGTAATCAAAATTTTGCGTTAATGAATGAACAAGCAGGTCTTAGTGTTGAGCCTTTACAAATCGATGAGCAGATGATAGTTAGTCATACAAATGATTGTAAATTCAACACTATTCCATCAATGTCAATCTCAAAAGAGAATATTATTGATGAGTACAGCATTATCAACTCGGAAGATAAAATTAATGAAGATACATTGCCTATGGAAGAAGATGAGAAAGGTGATACCAGTGATCACTTAAATAGAGCTTTAGACTCTAACTTTGACAATGAACTGCAAGAAGTAGTTCAAAAAATCAGTGATAATCAAGGTCTTTCCCCACCAAGCAGAACACTACCAACAAATTTGTTCCTGTTGACACAGAATCAAAACAAGGTCCCAATCTAAAAATCCTGATGATTAGAACAATTTGTTGGAATGCTAGGAGCCTCAATACATAGGGTGCTCTTGAAAGACTTCCAAAGCTCAAGAATTTTAATAGAATCTCAATGATTGATATATTGGAACCTTTCTCAGATAATTCTCGACTAAATTTTTATAAAGTTCAGCTGACTATGGATAATGCAACTTGTAATGTGAATGGTAAAATTTGGTTATTTTGGAATCAAGATGTTGACTGCAAGGTGTTGGATCAAGATTATCAGCAGATCACCTGTGAGATCAAGCATGTCTCTCATCCTAGTAATTTTCTCAACACTTTTGTCTATGCTAAATGCAGAGATTACATGAGAAGACCTTTGTGGGACAAGATGCTTTAGTTTTCCAGTTTGAATAAGCCTTGGTGCATTTTAGGTGATTTTAATGTTTTCATTGATATTGATGCAAAATTGGGAGGCCAGATGTACAACATGAATAAAAGCTTTGAGTTCATTAGAGTGATTGAGGCTTGTGGACTTACTGACCTTGGTTTTCATGGTCAAAAATTTACTTGGTGCAATCATAGAAGTGCTAATGACAGGATTTGGAAGAGGCTTGATAGGGGAATGGTTAATAACCAGTAGCTTCAGATCATGCCCCTATCCACTATTACTTATCTCTCTTCTACAGGCTCAGATCATTGTCCCCTCTTGTTAGAAATTGCTGAAAGACAAGAGAATGTGATTAAATATTTCAAACTCTTGAATTGTTGGGTTGATAATCCTACTTTTATTGATACTGTTAAAAGATTCTGGGACAGACCAGTAGAAGGCAATCCTATGTGGAGATTTCATATAAAAATGAAGAGAGTTTCTCACACTTTAAGCAGCTAATCTAGGAGTGAATATGGGGACATTTATTCTGCTATGAAAGAGTATGAGGAGAAGGTCAAAACTACTGAAGAAGAAATCATCCACAATAACTCTGAAGAGGTTAGAGCTAAATTAAATCATCTCAATGCTAAATATGTAAGGTATCTAAAGCTGGACCAATCTATTTTGAAGCAAAAAAAAACTCAGCTTCATTGGTTCAAGGAAGGAGATTCTAATTCTAAGTACTTCCATGCCTTGATGAGAGGGAAAAGAAGAAGGCTTTTTATTCTTAAAATCAGTGAGAACCACATCATTGGGGTAGTTAGACTCTTAGACTTGTATCGCCTCGACAATGAAGCATGGCCCATGAAATTAGAATAAGGAATGAATTTAGATAACTTTCTTATGGACAACTCTACAATATGAACTAGAGTATGAAAGAATAAAAAACAACTCCTAAATGTCCGGCAGCCTCCTAATTATAAGTGTGGTACACAATACATCCATAAGAAAGACTCTACTAAACACGATTTCGCAGACACCCTGGGACCATGAACCGTGCTCTGATACGAAGTTTGTCACGAACCGAACCGAGGCCCTAGCCGTGGCGAGCATCCCGAACTATGAAGACCCAAACGTCCTTCTATACCTGATAATCATGCACAACATTCATATACAATAAGGAAAATGCAAAAAATAATACAAATGAAATCGTGGTCATTTCTAGCTTCAACTGAACAGTACAGAATAAAACCCATAAACATCTAACAATATCTAACACACGTCCGCAAAATCTCTAATATTACAAGATTAATCATAAGTCTAGAACAAAACAGGGACAAGGCCCCCAGTCGAACCCAATACCAAAATAACATAATAATGTTCTAAAGACAAGGCCTTCAGAAATAAAGAAGGCTCACCAATTGCTCAGTTCTCTCTGACAGATTCTATGGCTTAGCAAGAACTCTGGATTGAGCCACAAACCCTGAAATATAGGGGTCCAGTACAAAGTACTCATGCACAGTGCAATCCAAAATAATGAATTTTATAAAACATAAGTGAGAGAAATTTGTAAAACAGTATCCATGACATAGTTTAAATCACATGGGAAATTTCAAATAATCTTAAAGCAAGTTTCTCAATGCAGTTTTGATCTTTGTATTACTTCTGAGCTAGGTGGTACACCGTACAATCTGAAATTTCATGGGCTATATGAAATCCGCCCTTGACTCTGTGGTTAAGCCCCCAATATAAAGTTGCCGCCAGGATTGGAGTATCAATAATGGGGACACAAAATATCACATAGCAGGGTGCCAAAATCTCCAATCAAATTAACATGTCATGGTAGTTCACAAGATCACAAAGCAGGGCTCCTAACCATAGTCCCAATTTCGGATGACATGAATCAAGGTACACAATATCACAAAGCATGGTACCATAACCCCGTGCCAGCAAATCACAGTTTTTAGTACTGAGTTTTTTAAATCGTACTTTCTTCGGGTAACCACCTAACTCTCTTTAAGACCATTTTTAACCTTTTCCGATCATGCATCTTTCAAAACTCTTTTTCTAAAAATCTAATCAAAATCTGATTTCTGTTCTGTTCTAATTCTGTTATAGCCTTAACTATTTTGGTGTCATCACACCCAAGACTTGCATGTCATATTACTGAGCCATACAAATATCATACACAATCTCTTCTTACGAAACATAAAGTTTGGACCACAATACTTCGAATAAATTTAAAAAGATTTCATACTTCAAACATTTAGCAAACTATGTAAAGTTCATTCTTTCAAGCATTTCAACAAACATGTGGTGGTCATCAAATTTATGATAAAACATGCAATATTTTTAATGAACCTCTTTAACCTTCAAAACTAAGTTAAATTCCCTCTCATCAATTCAAAATCATGATCAAGTCATAAACCATAACCAAAACATTTATATCATGTTTTCAACAATGCACTTCAAATAAGTCCTAACTTACAAAACTAGGAGCTTGTAAATATGAGAGGGATTTTTAGTAGTTCATGCTCTCAAATCAATATATATATATATATATATATATATATATATATATATACCATACATAATTATAAATTAACTTTAGGGGAAGGCCTCAAGATCAAAACTATAGATCAAAATGGATTCATAATACACAATTTGTAAATGAAATTTCAAAACCCCGTTGTCAATTCATTATTTCTCAACATTCAAAACATCATTAAAAACATTTTCACCATTCCAATGTAGGTTATAAAAACCCCACACGCCTTTGATTATAAAATTTGAAGGATAGAACCTGGATCCTATTCCATTTCTCTTGCAGATCTTGACCTTAGGAATGAGTTCTTGATTTTTGGGGGAGGAGTTGGGGTTTGATTTGAGAGGATTTGAGATGTTGATTTGCTGAATTAGGAGAAAAATAAAACCCCTTGACGGTTATTGTAACACCCCGAAAAACAGGTCCCGAAGCGTCACACGGTGCTTGAGGCTACGAGTAACCCCAAGCTAACCCTTTGAGCCATTTTCATTCAGTTCAACACAAATCAACGGGGTTTCCATAAATAACCCTCAAATATCAATAGAGTAATCATCATCCAAGAATAAAAGAATTTCAGAAAGATAACAAAATACGACTTATTAGTCAACTCCCAATATCTATACTAGTCTAACAAGCCTCTAAGAAAATCAATAAAACCAGTGAGCTATTGAGACATGCCCCAACTGACTAATACTCAGTTATCAAATGTAAACAATTCTGTGAAACCAACATCAGACATCACGTCCTCGGAACATGAGGACTCACCACAACAGAGGAAGTAGAACAGTGTGCCTGAAGAATCACTGTCAAACCTGCAACTGAGCACCTGAACCTACATTCCGAGAAAATGCAGCCCACATTCGAAGATGTGGGTCAGTACTATGGAAAGAAACTGAGTATATGGGGGTGTATGCAGTTTTATAAAGATCATCATCATAAATGTTTATAAGAAATATGCAGGATGTATGAAAGACTCACATAGCCCGAAGAAAATCATCATAATCATGAGAGGATGAAATAAGTACAATAACACATGTAAGTCCTCATATAATTTGTCAATCACTTTTAGTTCATCAAGAATATCAATTCTCATAATGTAAATATCATTTAAATCTTTCGAAAGAATAACTTTCACAATTCCATTTTCAAATCACTTCACCATTCACTATAAACACAAGGAAACACACACACACTGGGAGATCCTATAACTGACATAAACCATGTGAGCTACATGGAGTCCAACGTACCACCCACATTGGGGAGAGCCGTCCTATCCCTGCCATCGTAATGGACTATCGATATCAAATCCACATAAACTAGTGATCACTATATAACTCAGCCTCATGCTCACTCCTACGGAGGCACGTAGTTCTATGGAAGTAAGGTCACATTATACCTCCCACTCGGTGCTAAAGATTTCTCTCAGACTTAGCTCAAATCATTTCAAAGACAATCCACAACAAAACAATTTCATTAATATATAACTATACATCGGGAGCCATTATGCTTCCCATCTATCAAAATCAACCACGTTGTGGATTTGTTTCACACTCGAGTTCAAAACAACTCCATTAAGACCAAAAGGTCAAATCATTCAAAATATCTCAAATATTCAACATCAATGTTCTTATAACACACACTTTCTCAAAAAACACAATTTCCAATGGGGATTCACGACCCAAATATCAAAATCATGATAAATATCGTTCAAGATTCATGCTTTATATCTCCACACATGTAAATTCATCTTTCAAAATCATAAACATCAAGATTTCATAATAATCATCATAAGATATGGGTTCATGCTTCATATTCGTAAAAATCAAATAAAAATCTTGCCTTTATAAAGAAAATTACTTTTAGGCACAAGAACGAAAGAGAGTTCTTGTTGAAAAACCCCACATACCTTGAATGATGAACTTTAGATTGATACTCATTTTTGAGATGTTAACGTACCTTTGAAAGATGGTTCTTGGAGTTCTTGAACTAGGAACATGGAATCTTGAATAAATTTGCAGAATTAATGGTGAACTTTGGAGGTTCTTGAAGTTGGATGTAGGAGCTTAGGGTTTTCTTTTTGAGGGAATTTAATGAAATATAACATATAATGCTTCTAATAGTCTTTAATATAGGGTTTGGACGGATTTTGGGTGAGGGGGATTGACCAAAATACCCCTACAAATCAAAAAAATTCTTGGATCTGTCCTTTGGTGGGCTGTTTTGATAGTCTGAAGTATATCAACCATAACGTTTTACTCTGATATCCAAATTGGATGAAAACAATTTTATTAGAAAGAGGACTCTCATATGTTTCCATTGATATATAGTATCTCACTCAGATCATTGTGTACGACGAGTTATGATTGTTTGAAGTTGACCCAAAAATTCACTTTTGTTAGGCTTAAGTAGATCGACCATAACTTTTTGCTCCGATAGACAAATTGGATGAAATCAATTTCATTGGAAAGAGGACTCGCAGAGCTTTCCGTTGGTATATAGTAGATCACCCAGATTATTATGTACAAGGAGTTATGGTCGTTTAATGTTAGAGCAAAAACACGCCAGGCCACAGTACTTTTTCCTGCACGTTTTACTGTTCACTACTATTCACAGTTCGATCGGAATGTTCATAACTCGTCGTTCGGGTGTCCGTTTTGGATGATCCAGATATCGTTGCAAATATTATTCAATACTCTACGTAATGGTGGGTCATAATCTAAGACATTCCACATGGAAAATTTATAATTCATTCTAGAAGATAGAACCCAACACGTTTACGTACAAAATTTCAACGAAAGATTTTTCGGGGTATTACAGTTATAACTCGTGGGCTGGCAGCCATAAGGGTTGAAAATACTAAAAATCCCTTAAAACGTGGAACCAACAGCTGAAGTTTAGGTGCGGGCGTTGGACCGCACGTCGCGCGCAAATACTTCCTCTCACACGAAAATGGCTGTAACTTTTTGCTCGGGTATCGGATTTAGACGAGATTTATATCATTGGAAAGATACTTTAAAGACCTTTTATTTGATATATATCAGTCCCTCTAATTTGATATATACGAGAAGTTATGGTTAATGTAAACTGATCCAAGTTAAAACATCCACTAAAACTTAATCGGTAGAAATGTTTTCAACTCGTCATAGAGTTAGGGGATTTTTGTGACCTCAATTCATATTAAAAGGTATTACCACACCATAGGATTTATCGCCATACATATATTTACAAGGAATCATCTAGCTTTAATCTATATGCGTCGGAACGGCGGTCTAGATTCTAGCCTGAAGGTACGGGGTGTTACAAAAATACGGTCATTCTCCCTCAAAATCATCAAGAACATTCTCTAGGGTATCAACCCAAAAACTCAAGATAGCTCTAAATTCAATCATAAATTTTCAAAATTGACTCAAGAAACAAAATCTCTGTAACGAGAACTATAAGAAGCACCCGTTAGAAGTTCGAATAATATCCTCATAGCTAGAGTTCATCCGAAAGCTTCAAATTCAAGGTATGCGGGGTTTGAAAAGGATAATACTTGCATCCTTGTTCCCAAAACTTTATTTTAAATACAGATTTTTCTGAAATTTATGAGATTCTATATAAAGTTGAGTTAGGGTTTTTCACCCATTATCATTAGTTGTAAGATTTTGATGTTTCCTATGAATTGAAAGTCAAGTAGCATGCTTTTACATGTTTTCTTATGAAAATTGAAGTTGGGTTTATACTCTATGTTGCTATTCATGAGATTATGAGGTTTTCATGGTTTTTGAAGTTGAATTACATGACCATGTTTATATTTTTGTATGTATAATTGAAATTTTCAGATTTTGAGATGATTATGAGTGTTCTGTTATCAAACATGAATTTTGAGATGTTGAAATCATGAGATTTATAATATGAGTTATTTTCCATTATCTTGATTGAGATGATTGAAAGCTTTTTAAGAAGATTGTTTTGAGCTTGAGTTAAGAAAGGAGTCCACATTAATTATGATTTAAATCAAGAGAAGTATGTTTTGGTCTTAATTGTAAACCCTTGAGTTACTTTGAGGTGGATTTCTTAAAAGTTTTGAGATGAGTATAGGAGTAGTATTTAGCACCGAGTTGGGTATGATTCCAAGGTCTCATACCCCAAAATTATATGTCACCGTATGATTGAGATTATGGGCCCGAGACTGAGATAGTGATCACTAAAGAAGAGGTTCTACTCTGATGTCAAGGATAGAACAACTCTCCCCAACGTGGGCAAGAAGTTGGACTCCATGTTATCTCACATGGTTTATGTCGGTTAGAAGAAACTCCTGAGTCCCAAAGTTATATAATTCCAAGAGTCCCAGAGTTCCCAAGTCATAAAGCATGATTTTGAAAGTATTGTTTAAAGTTTCCTTTAGTCTACGAGTATTGAGAAAAAGAGGAGAGTACAAATTTTAAAGCTAAAGTTTAATGACTCACGAGATTTGTGTTACATACTTTACTATTCATGATTTATGAGCTTTGTATTTTGACTTATTCAAGCCATGTGATTCATTCATATTTGCATGCATGATTTTATTCACAATGTTGATAATGTTTTATGTAAATGCATACACCCCCATATACTCAGGACATTCCCAAAGTGCTGATCCACATATACGTCTGTGTGCTATATTGTCTTATAATATAGGTTCAGGTGCTCAGTTTTAGTAGTGATCGCAATTCCCAAGTTCCTTGTCTATATTCCACAGTTGGTGAGTCCTCATGGTTAGAGGACCATATTTCCAGATTTTCAATTGTTATTACTTTCAGATCAGTTTGAGTCAGTTGGGGATCTGTCCCAATGGCTCTCCGGATTGAGTATTAGAGGTTTGTCAAACTAGATTAGCAGTTGTGTTTTAGACCTCTAGTATTTGATATTTCAGATTTATGTTTTCAAGATTATTTCAATTTTGAGTTGATATAATACAGTATTATTGTTTGGCTAGATATACCAAAGTGAGAGATAAAGATAGTAACAGGCTCAAAGGATTAGCTTGGGGCTACTTGTATCCCTAAGCACCGTGTGACATTCAAGGATGAGATTTTGAGGCGTTATACTCAACCAACTGTTTCGATACACTTTATGACAACTCCTTGCTTACTGAACTTCACGTGATAATTCACTTTCTTCAGACATTACATAGAAAGGGAAAGTAAATTATTGATGACGAACCTAACTTGAAAGAGTTAGCGAAAGTGCTAATTGATGAAGAAGATAATGGAAAATTAATAAAGAGGAAAGAAGTGTCTACATCTAACACCTCGAACTCTTGATTAGTATGTGAACCATTCTTTGTAGGCATATAGGTCTAAACTTGATGATTTCTAATTGAATGTAAGGGTTAGGATCAATTTCTTAGTATAGTGAGTGCTTTGATGTGAATCATGATCATAAGAAACATCGACCGTAAAGTTGAGTTGAGAGCATTTTGATCAATTGTGTTTTAGTAAACATTCTTATATGGGTAAACTTCAAACAATCATAGTTCCTAGAATATGAAGAGATTTATGTCCAAAGACCCACCTAATAAAAGTTCTCTGAGTTTTCTTTCAAGACCACTAATCGCTCATTAATACGAGTTTAAAGTAAAAAATTATGACCATTTTACCAAAAGGTAACGAGCTAACGGACACACTGAAAATATCCATGCAGACAGGTTTGCGGCCGCAGGAGAAGTCGTACCCACGATAGTAGGGGTTGAAATTTGGGTTTCTGGTGATAACTCAGGGTATGACCCGTACCCAAAAAATATGAGTCATACCCAAACATATCGGGATGGCTTCCAAACGACTTCCAGAAGGTTTCTAAGGGGTTTTTGGGTCTTTTAATTGCTTATAACTCCCAACCCACGACATTTAACCCCAAGAGGCATTACTTTTCCTCTCTTTTCCATCAATTAAACAACACAAAATCCCTAATTCCATTTTCAAAAACAAGATTAGGGTTCCTCACCCAAAATCCATCCTTCAAGTCCCAAGATTCAAATTCAAGAACATCAAGAGTAGGGTTCCTCACCCAAAATTCAAGCCTCCCTTCCCAAGAACAAGAAATCCAAGCTTTCTTCCTCAAGAATTCAAGGATTCAAGTTCCAATTTTAAGCTTCTTCAAGAATTCGTTCAATTAAGGTATGTGGGGTTTTGAACAAGGGTAATCTTTCATCCTTGTTCCCAAAAGTATGATTTTCAAGTTGAATTTACATATTTTAAGTTAGGATTCATTCCCAAATCCTCATGTATTGAAAACATAGCATTATCATGTGATTTAAGGGACTAAGGAGAATAAGAGTTGTACTTATTCATGTTTTAAAATACAACTTTTATATTTTGTTTTGAATTTCATTATTTTGTCAAGGAATTGTTATTCTCCTAAGTTTAATACATCCCTATGCTTAAATTCACGTATTATACTCATGTATTGAATTGTCTAATGTTTTGGATCTCTGGATAATGACTTTATATTAATGTTTTAAGAGTTGTTATCGTATTTTAGTAATAATTTAGTGCTGGTGGGTTATGAACACCCGATACCTACATGTTTACTTACATTTTAGACTTTTCAAGTAATAAGTCAACCCACCCATGATTTTATTATTAAACTCAGTTTATTGTGATCTTATTGAGCACTATCCGTTACATGTTTATAATTACATTTGAATCTGTATGCACTATTATTTTAAAAATACCATGACCTAAGCTTATCAGTTATTAGGTGAGAACTGTGGGTTCAGAACATCCTACTTTTTCAAAAACTACATGCCACCGTAGGTTTAGGGGCCTCGCCAGAGAGTGTTTCCCCTTGCCCAATATGAGCTCATTTTAGTGTTCACGCCAGTTCAGGTTCTACTCTGATGACAAGGACAGAACAACCCTTCTCAACGTGGGTCAGACATTGGACTCCATAATATCTCACATGGTTTATGTCAGTTACATGATAGCTCCCACAGTTTAAGTAAGTATTTCAGTTTATCTCAGTTCAGGTTTGCTTGACCAAGTAATCTGATTTCAGTAATTATTCAGTTAGTTTTACAGATTAGTCATGTTATTCAGATCATGTCAGTACATACTATACTTGGTCTTGCATTCTAGGTTTTACATGTTCATGTTTTTATGCTCAGTATCCATACATTATCCTCAGTACGGTTTTACAGTCTATTCAGATTTACATGAGATTTACATACAGTATTCATGATTTACCGCTTCCCAGCTTTAGTTTTACTTATTCTACCGACATAAAAAACTAAGCAACTATGTGTAGTGATTCACCAGCTTATCAGATTATTTTGTTACTCATGTTTCAAGATACTTTAGCTTTCAATTGATTTCAGTCTCTTGGTGAGTCTACCTGCACTTAGCATGCATATTTTAAGATTATGTATCTATTCAGCTTTACTTATTGCATTCACCCCCACTTACTCCGTACATTCCAAAGTACAGATCCACATATATATTTATGTGCTATATTTTCTCATAATGTTGGTACCAATTGTAGCCCACACATCATAATCGGACAGTTTGCAGCTTCCAGCCAGCAAGTGATGAGTTCTCTTATTTCAGGGACTCCAGTCAATTGAAGTTCATGTACTATATTATTATTATTCATATATATTGATTAGTGGTAGTTGGAGGTATGTCTCAGCTATCTATAGTCAGTATAGTAGAAGCTTCACAGATAGTCAGTCAAAGTCACTCATGTAATTTAAGTTTCTTTCTTCAATTTTACCATCTTGTAAACTTTATCAGTATTTCATTTATTCAGACTTTCTCATGATTATGCTTCCACTCAGTAAATTTAATTTTTATACAATTTAAATCAGTTGCTCAAAAAGTATGTCAATTCATGGGTTAGCTTGGGATTACTTGTGGTTCCAAGCATCGTGTTACGACTAGGGGATAGTCTCATATCGTGACACTCACTCTCTAAAATGACTAGATATATACATGTTATATATAATCAACACACTAAAAATTATTTGGTTATGTAAGGTTTAATTAAACAAATGTCAATGTAATGCAAAGAAGACAAGGTCTAGCTTGCAACAGAAAAGGAAGCTGGAGAATAGAAGGAACATAAAAATTTGAAATAGATTGTGGTCTTAAATTTAAGACAAGATAACTATCTCTTAAATAACTGAAACACAGAAAATTAAAAGAGATATTGCAAGTCTAAAGCAACTGACTAATAGGTTCAATTTTTAACATGGTAGATTCATCCTTTGGATATCTAAATTTAGTGCAAAAGTAAACGTTAAATCTCCTAGAAATGTTGAATTGTTATCTCTATTACATGGTTTCTGCTTAGCTAACAAAACGCATATACGACATATGGAGATTGCCAAAAACTCTCATTGAAAAGAAAATGGATATAGAAAACAAAATAGGGTGGATGTTATTTTGTGGATTGGACAGTTCCTCCCATGTTTGTATGGACGATACTAAAAGCAAACGAGGAAGGAACTACTTTTGCAAAATACATAACATGATTATCTTATGTGGATTGTATGTTAGCTTATATCTTGTAAGCGAACGATATATTGTACTAGCGATTATGCAGGAACTTTTGTTTGTAATTATGGATAACATATTATAATAAATAAAGCTTACAACCAAAATCATCACCAAAGTTCTCTTTTCAAGATTGTAGCCAGTGATCGGGGGATTCATTGACACTACACAACCTGCATTTGATGCCTGAGAGGTTAATATCTAATAACATTTCACCATGATGCATGCTGAAAGTTGATATTTGAAGGTGTATGAAGCAAATCTTAGTCAGTCATATTTGAAGGTGTATGAAGCAAATCTTAGTCAGTCTTGATTTCCCTTCTGTTTTCGTACCCTTCGCCTAAGGTGGCTTTGCCCATGCGAGTAGTGCATTCTATATCCTGATTCCTGACATGGATATAATTTGGTTCCTTCTTGACTTAAAGCGTGTACCTTATTTGTCTCATACTTTTTGTTCAGTTGCCAGATGCACTCAATTAGATACATTTCTCTTCTCACACCCTTTAAGGTGACAGCATATATACATCGCTGGGAAATAAAAGAGGATGTAAAAAAACAGAGAGTATTTCTCAGAAGTTGTTCGATTGCAATTAAAAGAGGTGCAGCAGTGGCCTATTAAATAGGCTTACAATCAACTAGTATTAGCTAAAGCTAAGCAACTAAAAGATAAGTTGGATAAACATGCCCACTACTTCTATCATGCTAAGTAACTGAATTAAACTAGCACTACTTTTACTAGCTAAAAACTAGGAACTAATTGACAGCTTTTGAAGCATTAATCAACGCTCTCCCTTACTTCAAAGCTTGTTACTCCCATCTGCAATCTGAAGCACTCATGCTTCCCAACCAGAAGTGCTTTCATTTGAATATCAGCAACTTGTTAATTTGTGCCACAATGCTTCCACTTGCTACCGTATCTCGTATGAAGTATTACCGAATGTCAATATGCTTTGTACTACTGTGAAATGCCGAATTTTTTGTCATTGCAATAGTTGCTTTGTTGTCTCAGAAAATTTCAATTACAGTAGCCTGCTCTTGAAAGACATCAGCAAGCAACCTCTTTAGCCAAACCGCTTGACAGGATGATGCAGTAGCAGCAATACATTCTGCTTCGGAAGATGACAAGTCCACAATCTATTGCTTCTTTCAACTCTAGGATGTAACACCTGAACCAAGAGAGAACACATATCCAGAAGTACTTTTTCTGTCATCCAAACAACCTGCATAATCTCTATCAATGAAACCAAACACTATAAAATCTGATGTTTTAGAGTACCAAATTCCAAAATCAGTAGTTCCGGCAACATATCGAAGAATCCACTTTACAACTCCGAAATGATGCTTTGTTGGGATATGCATGAAGCTGGAAACCACACTAATAGGAAATGCTATGTCGGGCCATGAATTACAAATAATTAAGACCACTAACTATTCTTCTAAGCGTCGAGCATTTGCCAAACCCGTACCATCATCAGATATGAGTTTCTCATTTACATTCATAGGTGTAGAAGCTATCTTACACCCCAACATATTAAATTTTCTAAGAAGATCAGTTGTATATTTTCTTTGCGAGACAAAAATACCATCTAAACCTTGTTCAATCTCAAGACCTAGAAAATATTGCAACAACCCCAACTCTTCCATTGCAAACTTTTTCATCATGAAAGACTTAAATTCAGCAACAAGAGATTCACAATAGCCCATATAAATCATATCATCTACATAAAGACACATCAACAAGAAATCAATTTTACCTTACTTCTTCACATAGAGAGTTGGCTCATTTTTGTTCCTTTCAAATCCATTCCCCAGGAGATAAGAGTAGATCTTGCTATACCATGCCCGCGGGGCTTGCTTTAGGCTCTATAAGGCCTTTTTCAACCTTTACACTTTGCTTTCTTGTTCGCTCATAACAAAACCTTTAGGTTGAGAAACATAAACTTCTTCCTCCAGTTCTCCATTTAAGAAGGTAAACTTAACATCAAATTGGTAAACTTTCCAAGAGAGTTGAGCAGCAAAAGCTAAGAGAGTTCTCACCCTTTCAAAGGATGAAACGGGAGAGAATGTATCATCAAAATCAAATCTTTGTTGTTGTGCATATCCTTTTTCAATAAACCAAGTTTTGTAATTTTGAACCGATCCATCAGCAGAGTACTTTGTGCGATACACCCATTTCAGGCCAATAATGTTCTTTCCTTCTAGTAAATTAACTAATTCTCAGGTTTTATTATTTTCAACAGCTTTGATTTCTTCCATCGTTGCTTGTTGTCACTCTTCTTTTTCAGATGATTCTACCTAATAAATGGGATCTGAAACAAAAGGAGAAAATTGACAAGAAGTATATATATTGTTAGAGTATATCTGATATTTGATTTCCTGTCTCTTGGTGATCTTCTAAGTGGACTTGAATCTGCTGAAGATTCTTCAACTATTTTAGATGTTACTGGTGCTGGTTGTTCAGGTAACTCGGGTACATTATCAGGAACTAAACAACCTATTGGTCCTGAAGTAACTCCATCATTCCAAGCCCAACTTCTTACCTCGTTGAACCTAACATCCTTGCTTGCAATAACTTTGCCACTCTTAGGGTTATACAATTTATATGTTTTGGATTGAGGACTATAGCCCAAAAAAATATATTTTTCTGATTTCACATCAAGTTTGAGACGAGATGGAGAAGAATCCAAAGCATATGCTAAAAAGCCAAAAACTTTTAGATGGCTTACCCGTGGCTTCCTGCCCTTCCAAGCTTCATATGGAATTCTATTCATGATTGCCTTTGTTGGTGAGACATTGAGAAGATACAACGTCGTGGCCACTACTTCTTCCCAAAATTTCATTAGAAGTTCTGCTTCTTTCATCATGGTTCGAGCTATTTCAACCACTGTTCGATTCTTTCGTTCGGCCACTCCATTTTTCTCTGTGTGTGGTGTTGTCAAATCCCTGTGAATACCATCTTTTTCACAAAATTCATCAAATTCTTTAGAAGTAAATTCACCGCCTCTATCCGAATGGAGAGCCTTAAAAGAACATCCACTTTGCTTCTCTACTAGTGCCTTGAATTTCCTGAAATTATCAAAGGTTTCAGATTTGAACTTCAAGAAATAAACCCAACTCATTCAACTATAATCATCCGTAAACAACAAAAAATATCGACTTCCACCTAAGAATTCAATACTCATCGGACCACAAACATCAGCGTGCACCAATTCAAGACAACTAGAAGCCCTCCAAGCCTTGTTTACGGGAAATGAGACTCTACTTTGCTTTCCGTAGACACACCCTTCACAGAAATCAAGACCATCAATTTTAGGTATTGCAACAACCATATTATTTTCACCCAACAATTTCAGTCCTTTAATATTCAGATGCCCATACCTTAGATGCCATAAAATAGTATCACTAGATTTTGCAACTAAAGCAGAATTTTGCCCACTAGAGACTTCTAAAGGAAACATATGATTTTGTGTCATGGAAATGCTTACAATATTTTGCCCAAATTTCTTATCATAAAAAGTGCAACCATAATCATCAAATAAAATAGAGTAACCATCAGTTATCAATTGCCCAACACTCAACAAATTATGAGCCAAATTAGGAACATACTGCACATCATGTAAGAGTTTTACATTACCCTGGGTGGTTTTAATAGCAATTGTACCTTTCCCTTCAACCCTTATTGGCTTGTTGTCTCCAAGTCGGACCTCAGTTTTCTAGGATTCATCAAGTTCTTTAAATAGTGACCTCGTTCCGGACATATGGTTTGAGCACCCACTGTTCATGAACCACACTCCATTGGGGCCATCATCGGTAGAAGATTGATTCATGAATAACTTACTTTATTCTTCAACTTCCTCTGTGAAATTTGCTTGGTTTTGGTCGTCTCTCTGCTTGGTCCAGCAATCAACTTCCATATGGCCCAACTTCTTACAATATCTGCACAAAATGTTGTTTCTATTTTGACATTGGTCACCAAATTGTTTCTGTTTTGATGTTGGTCACCTATTGGTGACGTTGGTCACCAATAGGAACTAATTGACAGCTTTTGAAGCATGAATCAACATACCTGTCATATTTGGCATACCGGAAATTAATTGGTTCAATTATTAACATGGCAGTTGCATCCTTTGTATCTTAGTCATTTGTGTTTAGTGTTTTGTTTCCTTTTCTCAATTAGGAGTTTTAATTTTTCATAGATAGTTTTAAGTCCAATTGCAGGGAATTCTCATTCTATTTTTTTGGCAAGTCTGTGTAATGTTTTTTTACTTTAATATTCAAGGTGATCAAATAAATTAGGAACAATAACCAAATGGATAATGATGATATACATACATGTAAACGTATATGGTGTGATATGGGAAGCGCAATGTAAGCAGACATCATGGCTGGTACAAAAGATAGTGAAGGCTATCAAATATATACAACAAGTCGGGATGCAGATGAATGACTTAATGGTTGTGTGGCAGTTTTCATTACATAAGCTATGTCATCAACACAGGGTCACTATGAATAAGTCCCTTGGAGAAGAATGGTCTGCAATAATAGTGGTGCTCCTAAGTGGACTTTCTTGTTAAGAATGGCTGCTCACAATAAGATCTATACAAAGGATAGATCAGTAAAATGGAGCATGAATGTCAATTTAATATGCCCTTTATGTAATGTGCAGCAAGAAAGTCTCAACCACCTGTTCTTCCAATGTGACGATTCACTTTATGACAACTCCTTACTTACTGAACTTCACGTGATGATTCACTTTCTACAGACATTACACAGAAAGGGAAAGTAAATTATTGATGACGAACCTAACTTGGAAGAGTTAGCGGAAGTTCTAATTGATGAAAACGATAATGAAAAATCAACAAAGAGGAAATAAGTGTCTACATCTAACACCCCAAACTCTTGATTAGGATTTGAACCGTTATTTGTAGGCATATAGCTCCAAGCTCGATGATTTCTAATTGAATATAAGGGTTAGGATCAATTTCCTAGTATAGTGAGTGATTTGATGTGAATCGTGATCATAAGAAACATCTATCGTAAAGTTGAGTTGAGAGAATTTTGATCAATTGTGTTTTAGTAAATGTTCTTATATGGGTCAACTTCAAACAATCATAGTTCCTAGAATATGAAGAGTTTTGTGTCCCAAGACCTACTAAATGAAAGGTCTTTGAGTCTTCTTTCAACACCGTCAGTAGTTCATTAATCCAAGTCCGGAGTAAAAAAATTATGACTATTTTACCAAAAGATAGCGAGCTAACCGACACACTGAAAATGCAGACAGGTTTGTGGCCGCAAACCCCTAATTGAGTCCACAAACCCAACGCAGACCATGAACAGTAAAGAAAATGTCAAGGCAACTTTTGGAAGCCATATGCGACAAAAAACAACCATTTGTGTCCGCAAAAGACACCTACAGAAATTTTTCTGCAGCATTTTTATTCGTAAACTTACGAAGATTTTGTTTAAGTAATTTTTTTTTCGAACTCTTACGTAAATTTTAATTATGTTTTTAGTGGATCTTTTTTCTAATGGGTCTTTATTCCACAAGTGCTTATTGAATGTTCATAATGATATGCTAAGAGGTTCTCTTGGGCTCCTGAGTGCCTGTTACACCAAAGGCCTAATCTTGGTTTGTGATACTACATTGACGGATTCGTCAGCAAAAAATGAAGAAGAAATTCCTATGGAAGAACCTAACTTGTAATATAATTCGTATAACTATATTTTTTAATTTATTTTTAGTTCTTTTAGTTTAACTCTGGCACATAGCATGTGCCTTGATCTCATAAGAGAAAGCTGAAATAGTTATTTATATTATTTTAGGGAAAGGGATAAAAAAAATCTCGATACTTTCGTCTATATTAACTAAACTTATTCCTAGTTAATAAAAAAAAATTATTGTTAATATTTTTCCACAATGACAATTAAAAATTTCACATGACCTAACATTTAGGTGAGGTGGACGACACATGGCGTGCTACCTCACCACCAATTTTTTATTTCTTAAATTTTTTTCCTTTTTCACTTTTCTTTTTCTTCAATGAGAACAAAGCTTTTAATTTTAAAAAGATTCGAAGAGGATTGTTGTAAAAAAGAGTACTTAAAAATTTCAAAACTTTGTTCTCGTTGAAGAAAGAGAACATGAAAAAGAATGATAATTTGAAATGAAAAGTCATATTATAGGGAAACCAAACATATATATGAATAATTTTTTGTTTAGTAATCTCTGACTATAAATTTAATAATCAATTTCGTTAAATGTTTTTCCTATTATAGCGTGCCCCAGTCAACAACTACTAATTACCTAATCTCATTCTTCTTGATAAGACTAAACTAAATAATTTAGTCTATCCAGCTCAGCATAGCATATTATTTTTCATATTGTATAGGATCACTCATCACAGCAGTATAAAATCCCCTAAATTCTTTCTCCCACTCATCAAATTTTAGTTCTCTCAATATTGAAATAAAAACAATCCCTACCTAATTTCTCTAGAAATTCATTCCAGAAAATTTACTAGATCTTGGTGATCTATTCATTGGTTTCGCCAAAAATTCATCACGGAGAATTAACTGCAGATTCTACGATTAAGGTGATTTGTTCACTGAATTTTTCGAAATTCATCATTTTTTAATAAATGCATGATCTGTTTATAAATACCTGAATTTGTATTTGATAAAGACGTAAACTGATTTTATAATTGTATCTCGTTTAAAACTTTAAAGTCAAAAAGGAAAAAAATTGTTTTATTTACTCATTTTTGAAAATTGATTTTCTCTTTTATGTTAGCGTGATTTTGAATTTTGCATATCCGCATGAGAAGAAACAAATTTATTTTTATTTATTTATATTTGATCTTCAACGTTATGTTTGGTTCTCTCCCATAAACGACTTTTTAGGTTGAGAGTGATAATTCCTCTTTTAAAATTAAAAAATTATCAATTTTATTATTTCATTTGATAGCCTAATCTGAATTGATTGTCTCGTTTGTCCTCTAACTATTTTATTTTTATTTTTTGCTTTGCTTTTGAAGTGAGAGATTTTAGCATTGGTAGAGTTCGATGCTGCTTTTCAATATTGGAGTACTGCATATGCAATACTTGAAAATGGTAAAAAAAAAATTATTTTAATTATTTCAACATTTTTAAAAAAATGTTGTAAGGCTATTCTTTTTTTTCTCTAGTTTTCCAGCTCCATAACAGTAAATCTTTCTTGATTAATTGGGAGTTAGCTATTCGAACCAAAAATTGTTTTACTGGTATCCCGACTTATAAAGGGTACCTAACAGGTCTGGTCTCATTTGTTCGTTTTTTATTTGTTCAATTAGAAAATGCACTCAATAGGAACCCTACTATATATATAATGTATGCATGTAAAATTTAGGGCACTAGAAATTAGTTGGTTCAATTATTAGACAGGATATCTTCAGCCTTCATATCTAGTCAATTTGTGTATAGAAGGTACCTTAAGCTTTTCCAAATATTCCTTTTGAAATTCTACACCAATTATTTGTTACTTGATAAACAACGCCTATTATGACTTGCATGGTAACCTATTTATATTTCAACTTACATTATTTATCAGATTCTTTGAATTTTCAAGTCGTAATAGCTGCGAGTTACCTACGATTTTACAGGCATTCCATTTAGGTATTCTAGTTGACAATAAAAATTCATATGAAAAAGAAATTGTTTCCATAAGAGTGAAGTTATATGGAAACTTGCTAAAAACACTATTATTTTAAATGTACTATCATTCTTCTACAAAGTTTTGCCATTTTTTTAGTAATTCAAGAGACAGAAAAAGATTCTTGAAAGTATGTATCATTATTGAGGTATATAAATGTTGAAAGATATTGTAAAAAAAATTGCTTGATGAAGATTTTTAGAGTTATGTTCATTTATTATTAATAATAAAAGATGTATTAATCAATTAAATTTTTTCGTTTACTTGAACATTCATTAACTAATATAAACAATACAACACCTACATCAACCGCACATAAAACGGGCATTTCTTTTGCTTTCTTATATAGTCCTTCACTTTTTTTTGGAGTGACTTTTTTTAGTTTTGTTTTCAATCTTTTTTAATTCAACTTTTCCCCTTTCCATTTTCTTTTATTTTCCTTTAGTTTCAATATCTAAAAAAAAAGAGTGATTGGTGATGGAGGAAAGAGTAGGGAGTCATTTGTTTTTATAGATATTTTTTAAAGTAAAAAAAAATGAGAAGAGTGAAAGTTGAGTTGGAGAGGATTGAGAACCCAACTAAGACAAGTGACTTTCTCTAAAAGAAGGGTAGGATTGTGTACGAAAGCAAATGAGTTGTCTTTTATATGTGCAAATGATGTAGTTGTTATTGTTTATATTACGAAAAGAAAATTATATGAATATTTTAGTAAAAGATAAAATTTATTCATTAATTAATACATCTTTTATATTTATAACAAATGAACATAACTCGAAGAATCTTTCCCAAATAATTTTTTTTACAGTATATTTTAACTCTCTCGATCAAACTGGGCGCATATGCAAAAGAAGTTCAACATGCTGAGGAGAATTTGAGAGGCATTTGGCTTGCAAGACCAAGAAACCCTAACAATAATATTTACTTCAAGAACGAGAAGTCAATTCATGTCGTGGTGTAGGAGTTGAAGAAGACCCCTCCAGAAATGTATCCTTTGTATCTAGACATTTGTGTTGTATGTAGACATTTGTCTTTAGTGTTTTGTTTCCCTTTATCAATTAGGAGTTTTAATTTTTCAAAGATAATGTTAAGGGCTTTTGCAGGGAATCTTCGTTCTAGTTTTTTGGCAAGTCTAAATGACTAGGAATCATGATATACATGCATGTTAACATATAAGGTGTGATAGGGGAAGCTCAATGTAAGCAGGCGTCATGACTGGTACAAAAGATTGTGAATGCTGCCAAAGATATACAACAAGTGGGGATGCGGCTTAATGACTTGATGATTGTGGAGCAGTTTTCACTGCACAAGCTATATCATCAACTCAAAGGTCACTATGATAACGTCCCTTGGAGAAGAATGGTCTGCAACAATAGTGGTGCTCCTAAGTGGACTATCATGTTAATACTGGCTGCTCATAATAAGCTCTATACGACAATGGCAAATGGAGCATGAATGTCAGTTTTATATGCCCTTTATGTAAAGTGCAGCAAGAAAGTTCCAACCACCTGTTCTTCCTATGTGATGTATCGGCTAAAATTTGGATCAGGATAATAATGTGGCAAGGCATATCTAGGAGGGTTATGAGCTGGTGAGAAGAATTACAATGCGCTCAAGTGCATTGGTGAGGAAAAACTATGAAGTATATAGGATGTTGCTCAGTGGAATCGTCTATTCTCTATGCGAGGAACAAAACATGAGTGTATTCCAAAGCAAGTAAAGATCAACTAATTTTATTATTAGGTAGTTAGTACAGGAAGTATGTCTTAGAGAGTTTGTGAAGCCAAAATCGGTGGGTGTGTTTCAAGAACTTAATAACTATCCCTAGAAGTCAAATACTACTTTTATTTTTTTTGTTGCCAAGAAAAATTCTGACTTAATTTAATCAATAACTTGTTTCCTTTATTCCCCAAATTTACTTTTTTTCCCCATCTCCTTCACGACGAAGCACCTTATCTTGGTAAATATATATATATGTATATGTTGGAAAATACTATTTTAGTAAACATGATAATTTGATAGATCGAAAGTTTGAAGATTTCATTGAATTTGCTATACTAGTGCAACCATAGCTAGCATTTAATTTTCACACCAATGGCAATTATAGATTAACTCATTGATGGTAAAAATATTTTAATGAAAAAAGGAATCTGGAAAGTGTAAAATCAATAAAATCAATAACAAAAATAGATGAGTGGACTAGATTTGGTAGGGTGTCCAGGCCAGGGCAGTAGTGCAAAGCCTACGCGATGCACGAAGGCCAAGATATCAAGATATCCTGATGGACCTTACCCCTCCAAAAAATGAGTTACTTATCATGTGGATCAATGGTCCATGTATCAAATATTAAACTGATACATATATTCTACTTGATCTTAGACAAAAGGCCAAGAAAGGTATAAACAAATACTATTACATATTATTTTAATGCTAGTTGAATATCCGGCATCCCATTAGTGATATGCCATCGAATTGAAACCCCTATGTTTTAGCAAAAGACACGTGTTTGTTAAACAATTAATATAATTATGATCCTTCTCCAGATAAGCTCTCATGCTGATAGTACAAAGATGAATATTTCAGATTTGCAGTGTCGACAATTTCTAATAAATGATACCCACAGGTTTGCATCATAAAGATATCTGTGCCTTTTTATCTTAAGCTTTCCCAGCTTTTCCTTCTACAAGTCCTATGCCAATTGTTTTTGACTTGACAAACAGGGAGTACTGTGACTTGCTAACCAATTGATATATCAGATTGCATTTTTTATCAATTTTTTTGAACTAGTCTTTTGATAAGGGCTTTAATTTCCAAGGTGCATCAGCTGGGAATTATCTACGGCTTTTAATCTTATTTCGTATAAGGGAAAACTATCAAAAAGGCCTCGGTACTACGAAATTGCTCAAGCTTAGTATCCATTATACTTTGGTCTATTAAAACACTTGCTATTAGGAAAAATTAATGTTCCCCTGTTGGAAATAATTATTTTCCAAATAATGAATTTTTCCACCTTGTGGCTTGTGCTTGATGTCCATCATATATCTCCAAGATTCAGATTGGTTTGGACCCTTCTTTCTTGCCACAACATGAAGTTTGGAGCAGCATTTAGAAATCTCATTAACCCATTTTGCTTGATGTCCATCATTAATTTGGTTTTTACCAATTTATGAACAATTCTAGGCGAACATATTATTCGGTAGAGAAATTGATTGAAAGACAAATAAAATTTGAATTTTCAAAAGTAAGTGTGAATCTAGTAATTTAGAATACAATGAGCATATATATGAACAACTTTTTTGTTACAAATCCTAAAATTATAACTGAATAAAATATACAATTTTCAAAATAAGTGTGGTCGAGGAATTTAAGACAAAATAAGAATGTGTATGAATAATTTTCTATTTACTAGTCTTTGATTTAAAATTCAATAACACTAGAAAGAAAAATAAAAACAATCTACTTTTTTTTTGTTACCGTTTTTTCATTCTAAATTATTGTAATATTATATTGTATTTCCCTTGATAAGACTCACATGATATAACATAGTCAATCCAACTCCGCATAACAAATTATTCACGTAAATCACGTGTAGGATTACTCTTCATAGTAGTATATAAACCCTTGAGTTTTTTCTTTCATTAAATTTCAGTTCTCTCAACACTGAGTTAGAAAGATACCCTAACTAATTTTGCTCAATATTTATCTCGGAGAATTCACCAAGTAATTGTGATGGAGGTAAATTGCTTGCAAAAAACCTTTGTCATTTTTCTTAGTTCATTGATTTCGCCAGAATTTATCCCACGGAATTACCTGGCAATTGTTCACCCTTATAACAAATGCATAATCTGCTTATAAGTACCTGATTCGTTTTTGATAAATGCATAAATTAATTTAAACTAACATAAAAAATTTTAAAATCTTAAAAGGAAAACATTTTTTTGTTTATTTACATGTTTTTTATCTACAACAAGTCCTTGCCGCAAGTGAATTTTTTTCTTTTTTTGGTCTACGTTAGCGAAGATTTTGAACTTCGCATATCTGCTTGAGAAGGAATGACTTTACTTGTATTTATTTTTTTTTTAAATTCAAATTTTTTGTGCTCTATTTGGCGGTATTTCCATAATTGAATTTTTAAGTTGGGAATGAGATTCTCTCTTCTTTTGTTTTTAAAAAAAATAATTAAATTATTAGATTATCATAATCTATTCTAATTATTTTATTTTCATTTTTAACTTTGGTTTTTGAAGTGAGAGATTTTAGTATTGGTAAAAGCTCCATAGCTGCTTTTTCAGTGTTTGGAGCATTTGAAATACTTGGAAAAGATAAATTTTATACTGTAATTATTTTAACATTTATGTAAATACTATTCCAAAATTTAAAATTTTCCCTATTCTTGCTTTAATCTATGTTATTTTTTCTATCTCAAATGTGTGTTTTGATCTTTAATTTGTTATTTTATCTTTTTATTTATGGTATAAAATTAATGTTTTTTCATGTCGAGGTCCTGAGGTATTGTTGTGGCTCATGCCATAAAAAATTTTGTTTTGTGTCCTGACTTATATGTTCGACATACATGTGTACTTAGACTAATGCTACTAGGTATTTTGCTATTTTTCATCGGCATAGGTATGGGATATCTATCAAGGCTTGGATAGATAAGAAAAAGGGAGTAGCATTTTTACCTTCATTGAAATTTGAACTTAAACCTCATGATTCTCAACTAACATCGATAATCACTAGGTGTAACATTTGAATACAACTTATTCATAATTAACACAATAAAAAGGATAAATCTTATTCTTAATTAGGGAAGCAACTTTAACAACTTGTGTTATAAATGACTACTTTCCAACTTATCTTTTAAAATAGTTTAAATACCTCAATTATTTTTATTTTTTTTGGTTATAGCTACTGTGTAGGATGCTTTGTCATGCTTTCTTAGGATTTTGGCATGTCAATGATGTTTGCTTTTCTAAACTGCTCTTATTTGTGTTTCATCAAGTTGAAGGTATATTGTAAAGGACCTCTCTATCTATAGAGTAAGGGTATGCGTACACCTCTCTTGTCCTCAATAACTTTGTTGTACGTGGAAATAGAGAAGTATATAATAGACATTCTCTCTCGACTATGTTTGTTGAAGAGTTCTGGCCCTCGAGGCACTTCTGTTTGTATTATCCACCCTTGTAGGGAGCCTAGATTTTAATGTTTTTGAGCATAAAAATGTCCTTTTAGCGCTAGCCTATGTATATCCATTTACAATTGCAGTAGAAAACCTTTTCGAAAATAAGATGAAATATTTTGGCCTTTATATTCCTTTTCCAAGAAATTATTTCCAGTGAAACTCGAATAGCCTTAATAATTTCTTTTCCACTCTCTGATACCTGTTATATGATCTTTACAGCATTTCCCAAATAAGCACTCTAGAGTGCAAAATGACATTAGTGCTCTAACTGATGGAGAGACGGGTAGCCAAACTTCCTTGAGAAGTGAAAGAAGCCCGCATTACTTTTGTCTTCAAAATGATCTTCTGGAACGTGTTTGGAAAGATTATTTTGCAGGTTGTACAATTGATATTGCCTTTCTGTTGCAAAAATCTTCAAATACTGGAGATGATAGCGTAGATGCTACATCTCATGGACTTGGAGATGGAAATGTCAATTCAACGGGGAACAACTCCACAAAGGGAAAGAACCTATAATTCCTTTAGACAATACAACCAAGAAGGCGAATGTTGATTGCATGCCTGTCGGTACGATTAGTAAAAAGGATATTGGTGTTGCCTCAAAGATCCCAACTACTTATAAATTGATGCTAGTAAAACAAGGTGCTAAGTAGATAGTGTAGAATACACCTGTTAGAGTACGTGCCCTACTGATCAGTGACTTTAACGTAAGAGTTGCCTATGGATGAAACGGGTTGCCTGACGTGTTTCAAGGAAGCAGTAAAACAGAAAGTAAAGAACACAATGATTTTTACGTGGAAAGCATCCGGCTCAAAAAGGTGTAAAAAAAACACGACCTGTACCTCTACAGGATTTAACCCCAACTTTACTAAATAACTCTAAGCCTCAACAACAACTGATTAGAAAACTCTTGTAACCAACAATTAGGAATTATAAACTCTAATGCCTATAACTCAATAACTGGAATTATAAACTCTAATTCTTATAACTCAACAATCACTCTTGACTATTGAACCCACTTTGAGTTATCCCAAACTTGAAGTTAACTCAGCTCAGTATTGTTCCCAAACAATCAATATAGGAAAACAATAAATTACAACTCAATAAGAACAATACATTTAAAGTGACTCATGAACTGTAAAGTTTAATCCTGTGAAACAAGTTCGTTAATCTATTCCTTTATACTGGCAGAATTTGAATCTTCAATCAGAATTCTCTCAATTGTTAACTTTCTCAATTTGCTTGTGTTAAGCCTTTTCTCTCTCTATAAGTGCACCAGTTACTATGAATTATGCATCTTCTATTTAAGCACAGCTCTCCAAAGAGTCATTCTTTATTTCAAACTCCTCCTTTAATCAGAACTCTTATTGTACAGAGTTCTACTTCAAGTGAGACTCCTTCTTCAATTCCAACTCTTGTCTCCTTAGTGTTATAGTCAAACTCCAACTCTTTAAATTATATTACCTTCAAGTATTTTATTCAACCACAACTTCTTCAATTTCTCACGTGATTAGTAACTTGAGTATATCAGAATTTGACTCACTCATTCATTCCTGACTTTAAGCAATCTTTGTCTGCATCTATCAGTGAAACTTGAAACCTGTCTTTCTATGCTTGGACCAGTTCAAGTAACATGGTCCATTCATATGTTAGCCATCAAAAACTTCATTGATCTAACAAAGAGTCCTTCAATTAGTATGTTTCCTATCTTGCGTAGATTCCTTCAATCTGTAGAATTTTTCTCCTTCTACACATAGGACTCTTCAGGATATGCTCAGAAGTGAAACTCCTTCTTTCCATAGGACTCCTTTTTCAACTCAACTTGCTTTCCCTTTATCATCAAGTATTTAAATCAAATTCAACTTCTTCAAATTAGCATATGTTTATTTTCTTGAGTTTATCAGAATTAACCACTCATTTGATTCTTAATTTCTTCCACCCTTCATCGATGATTTTGCTACAAGTTCAGCTACATGAGACAGTGTGTCTGTGAACCAGCTTGACTGACATGTTTCACATCACTTTGTCAATTTATCAATCATCAAAACTACACTATACCCAAAAATTCTCCCTTTTTGATAATGACAAACCTCTTGTCTTTGTGCATTCAAACATCTTCTCCTGTAGGCACTAAAGTATAAAACACTAGAATGAAATAAGTTAGTCAATGGGTTATAAACATTGCACAACCCTCTTATCTTTTCCCTTTTGGCATCATCAAAAAATATTTCAATGCAATAATATACTAGCCAAAGTGATTTGTTATGCTATTCATGACCACTGGGGCTATCACCAAAATAATCAGACAAAGACTTTAGCCAACATAGTAATGTATTAATGAGAGAAAACATATGAGTCAATTTAGCAAAGATAACCATTCTATTTAACAGTCAGAGCATGTTCCACATTAAATATAAGGCAGTACTGAACAAAGCAAAACAACTGAGCATTAATAAAAAAATATGTTATAAAAGTGGGACATGGCTAAGGATACGAATAGTGAAGAGCTGATGAGGAAGGTGTTATCAACTGTGTCAATTGACGAATGACTTCAACATTTTCACTGCTCTATCAATCAAGGTCAAGCTTCAAAGTCATGATCCTAGCCTTAAGGACCTCTTATTCCACTTCATGACTGTCTTGTGCAGCTTCTAGTTCAGATTTTTTTCCTCAGCTAAATCATTTATTTATTATTAACTATTTTAAATTAGTGTTTGCCCTCTTTATTGAAACAGTTAGGGCAACATGATTCACCTGTTCAAGAATATTCATTTTTGTTTTATAAGTCAAACCTAAACTAGGACAGAGAAGTCCCTAAAAAATAGCCAAGTAGGAACTAAAAGGGAGAGCATATCCATTTTCATTCTTCAGAAACATATGCTGCATGTGATTGATGATCAATTTTGGCAAATTCATAATACACAAACTGATATTTTGGTTGAGAGAGAAGAAGAAATTTTTGGTGTAGATTAACACATTTGTGCACCACCATTTGGAGAGAGTCAAATAAAATTTGGTCAACTAATTCGTCAGTATAATAGGACAAGGGGAGGATGAAGTGTGAGAAATGGAACAGATGTGCTCAACTGTTTCAACTTAGACAGCCTATGCTTATGTCAGTGTAGAGCATACCTGATAAGAAGAACTTTGTGGTCATAATTGCTTGCTTGTTCCTATTTTTCTGCACAGTCTAATACAAAATTAGGTTAGAAGAGTCAAAAATCTGAAATTGGGACACACAACTAAATGTGGAAGACTGAATCGAAGAATATTTTAGCTAATAAGATTAAAAGAAAAAATAGTTATTCTAGTCAATCATTGAGGGGATTTGAGGCAATTTTAATCATCCCCAAGTCTAACCTATTCCTTTCAAAATGTTCTCTACTTAGTGCCTTTGGTGCTTCTCCAGTCAATTAAGTAACCCACATAATCAACATTTTTATAGCCCTCAAGAGTGAAATTTGCATTCCTTTGATTACCATAGTCTCAAGCCATTGATTTCCATGAAATATCTAAATCTTCTTGTGATAACACCAATTCTTTTGAACTACCAACAAAATTATCAGCAGCTTGTGACAACACCAATTCTTTTGAACTACCAACAAATTTATCAGCAGTTTTTGACAATACTAATTCTTTTTAACTACATATTTTATTGCTGCTACAGATTGTTTTAATTGTAGTGACTAGACGTTTCTTTATGTTCTTATATCTTGAGGTTATGTCCAAAAAAGTGAAGGAATGGAGGACTATTTATAGATCCCCAAAACTTCTAATTAGGTTTGAGAATATTTTTCCCTTTTATCAAATGACTCGAGTTTGAACCTTGTGAATGGACCAAATTCTCATAAGAAGTGCATACCGCCTTTTAATGGGCAGCATACGAGACGAATTCAAATTATTTGGGATCTCAAAAGTGAACACCAAACCAGAAGAGAAAGAAAATCATCTCTAACTGAAAGCAAAATAATTCACTCATTGTAAAAAGCTAACTTACATCAGCCAATATATATTTGTGAATTAATATACCATCACGAAGATTGTCGGTTAGTTATCGCCATCACAAATATTGTCTATACTTCATTATCATAGCTTGGATAACTCATGACAAAATTACCCCAATAAAGTGACATTTATACTTGGAGAATTTGTTCAGTCATGTGCAATGACATTTAATTTTAAGATATTGGCATATTTTTATTTATTGCATACTGAAGTCTCAACTTTAATTTTAAAGGTGTGCATTATTGAAGCTTGTTGTTAAATTGATCTTGAAATCAAATCAAAGCTGCTACTAATCTACAAATAATATTTTAGAGTTAACGAAATTGACGGAATCTTAATACGACATGTAAATCTCCAAACAATGACCAAAGTCAATTCTACTAATTTTAAAACCTTCCAAACGAAAAATTCAAATAAAACACGGCCAACCACTTTAGGAACCATGTTATCCACTCCCCTGGACCTCAAATACCATAATAATATAACTATGAAAGGGTTAAATGGATCAAAACGCATCAAAAGTCGAAATTCAAAATGCAGGTTGTTACAGTTGATGAATCCTTCATGTTAGATTACATTTACCATACATACTTTTTCATATATATGAATGACAATAGTACACTTTTAAGAGGGATATCAATGTTAATAACAAGAGTCATTGTAACGACCCGTCAAAGCTGCAACGCGAATACTGTAACTATCGTGCCCCCCTATTTGCCCTAATATCTTATGATATTAATATTATAAATGGTAAACTCTAACCACTTAATTTCATCCTTATATTAACCACATAAGTAAATAAATTATTATTTTCACCCACTAATTTATTAATTACATAATTATTTAAAATACTCAAAATTTTCAAACACCTCAAGAATTGATACTCCTCATCCCGTGAGTCATAATTCACATACACCAACTACGAGAAGGGCTAAAATAGAGAAAATTCACAAACGACGGGGTGGGTCGTTACCATGACTCTTGTTATTAACATTGATATCCCTCTTAAAAAGTAAGATTGTCATTCATATATATGAAAAAGTATTGTAAATGCAATCTAACATGAAGGATTCATTAACTGTAACAACCTTCATTTTGAATTTCGACTTTTGATGAGTTTTGATCATTTTACCCCATTAATAGTTAAATTACTATGGTATTTGAGGTCCAGGTCAATGCTTAAAGATTTAGAGGTTGTATTAAGATTTCACCAGTTTTGTTAGATCTGAAATATTATTTGTAGATTAATAGCACCTTTGATTCGATCTCAAGATCAATTTAACAACAAGCTTTAATAACGTACACCTTTAAAATTAAAGTTGAGACGTCAGTATGCAATAAATAAAGATATATCTTAAAATTAAATGTCATTGCACATGACTGAACAAATTCTCCAAGTATAAATGTCAATTTATTGGGGTTACTTTGTCATGAGTTATTCAAGCTATGATAATGAAGTACAAACAATCTTTGTGATAGCGATACCTAACCGACCTTCGTGATGGTATATTGATTAACAAATATATATTGGCTGATGTAAGTTAGCTTTTCATAATGAGTGCATTATTCTGCTTTCAGTTAGAGAAGATTTTCTTTCTCTTCTGGTTTGGTGTTCGCTTTGAGTCCCAACTAATTTGAATTCGTCTTGTATGTTGTCATTAAAAGGCGAAATGCACTTCTTATGAGAATTTGGTCCATTCATAAGGCTCAAACTCGAGACATCTGATAAAGGGAAAGGTATCCTCAAACCTAATCAGATGTTTTGGGGATCTATAAATAGTCCTCCTTTCCTTCACTTTTTTGGACATAACCTCAAGAGATAAGAACAGAAAGAAACGTGTAGTCACTACAATTAAAACAATATTTAGCAGCAATTAAATATGTAATTTAACTAAGAGTTCTAAAGCTTTTACCAATATTAGTTTAGTGTCATTGGATTCAATATCATTATAGGTTTTGAGGGTATTTACAAGAAGTACTTAAATGTAATTGTCACTATTAAATGCATCTAAAAAGCATACTCAACGGTAATGAAGCTATTACTGCTAATCAATTACCACTAAAGATCATTTTTGGTGTTTTTACTGTCACGCCCCTTTTTCGTGGGTTGAAAGGTTTTTTCAAGAAAAAATTACAAAGGGTGACAAACTTAAGACCATAACTATGGTAAATAGCAAGACTTTCATAAAATTACATTTTATAACAAAAAAAATATTTTTTTGACGGGACCACTCAATACATGCATGTTTGCAGTTAGGGCTAGACATATTTTGGTTTAAATCGAAAAAATAAAAAATCAAATCAAAATTTTAATTTTGATTATGTTTTTCGGATCGATTTGAATTTTTAATTTTTGAAATTCGGTTAAATGGTTTGGTGTTCATTTTTTCAAAATAATAATTCGGATAAACTGATTAACCGAAATTCTATAAATAACAAATAATATACCTATTTTATTATATATATAATATATAATAATATAATATAATATAAAATATAATAGCAACCCTAATAACTGATAAGTAATAGCACGCCGCATACAACTAACAGCATACATCAGTCCGATAGTCGAACAATCGATCGAACTATAGACTGCGGGCAAGATCATCGTCTGTACAATGACACCTGAGCCGGCGACCAATCGACCAGACGACCTCTGTGGGCTGCACCTGCAGTGCTGACTGTGGTCTTTCCGGCAGCGACCACTCTTTTGAGTTCTGACTTTTTATGAAAATTTATGCATAATGAAGTTATATATTATGTTAAACTTATGGTTATATAATTTAGTTTCATTTATGTTGATTTATTTATATCTGGGAATGAAAATACGTTTGAAAAAAATTATTTTTCAAGAAAAATCATTAATTTTAAATGTCCAGTTATAACAAAGAGAGGCTCACTACTTTAATCTTCAAAATCGAAATAAAAATCCGAAATAAATGAAAAGAATTTGTAGAAATCGAACCGAACTGAATTTATTTCGGTTTGGTTACGGTGGTTATTTTTGTCAATCCAAAAGTCGAAAATCGATCAATATTAAACTATCAAATCGAGCAAACCGAATGCCCAACGCTATTTGTAGCTACCAAGGAGTAACTTCTCCCATTTTCACTCTTACACTTATTCTCTTTCCTATTATATATATATATATATATTTTATATTTTCAAATAGCGCTTATTTTTCCTATTTTCATTCCAATTTCTTTTCTTTTTCTCACTTTTTTTTCACCCTAGTAGATAAAGAATGTGCTCCACAAAATAATGTAATTATTAATTTTACAGTTATTGTATGTATCTTTTCCCCAAATTCTATATATTTTGTTCGTCATTGTTCTTGCAATTTTTTTTGAGTTTTTTATTGTATGATTGTGGAGGTTTGCTCTAGTGGCAGAACAGTTGAAGAAATCAATGAGCGTCGAAGCATCCGAATGATCCAGAGAAGATGACCAAAATAATGAAACAAAAAGGATTGAAGAAACTTTCATCTCCAAAACCCTCTAAAATAAAAAAGTCCTGAGGAAAAAATTAAAAAAAAAATGGAGAATCAAGCAAAATTTCAAATCCTAATGTTGAAACTCTTCTGAATATGATTTTGAAGAATATAAAGACTAAGAGGTATTTGTATATGTATTTATTAAATAATGGGTACTCATTTGTACATATTTATACAAATCTGGTTGTACATAAATTTATTTGAGGCATATGTTGTATTTGTACTTTTTATATATAAATGCATATCCATATGTATTTTTGTACAGTGGTGGCTTTGTCTTTGAACTATTCTATATCATTCTAGAAGATAACGTATCTATTTATTTGTATTTTTTACTGTTTAAGATATGTATTATGTATTTTTCTGATTACCTATATGTATATAGTTGTCCTTTCTATTATAGAGATTTATGTCATATATGAATATATATATATATATATGTATGTATTTTTTGTATTGTAAATACATTGGGGAAAAGACATTGTTTCCACCCCAAACTGTACCCGAAAAGTCTAAGCCACACCTAAACTATACTAGTGACCTATTACACACCTTAACCATAAAAAAGTGATACTTTTTACACCCTTTCAGGCACTACACCACTTGGTGGTGTGGTGTTTTACACGCGCTGCCATGTCAGCGCCACATCAGCACCACGTCAGTGCCACATAATCATCA
>NC_061115.1:6983183-7026767 GCF_002878395.1 Capsicum annuum | reverse complement strand
CCATGTCAGCGCCACATCAGCACCACGTCAGTGCCACATAATCATCATCCGAAAAAATAATAAATATTATTTTCATAAATTCTTCTTTTTTCTTTTGAATTTAATTTTTTTCTTCTTGCCCAAATAGTTCACCATTTTCTCTTCTCTCCATTGCTAGGCCCGTGAGCAAAGGACCGGACATGGCTAAAAATTTGTTCAATTTTAAGACCTTCTCCCCCAGCCTAAGATACTCTTCTTGGTCTTTTCTGCCTAATACTCTCAATATTTCTCTCATTTCTTCCTCCTGTTTGCCATTCCATCTGTTCCAATTGTTTTCATTGTCACTAAACCTTTTGGCCTGCCTTTTACGTGAGGGCTATTATTAGTTAGAGAAGTTGTTGGGCCAAGGTCAGTGAGACGCTTGTACTATTACTTGTCGATGGTTGAATTGAATTGGGGGAAGAAGAAGAAGGAGGAATTTCAGTTTGGAGAAGAAGAAGAAAATTGATGTTTTGAATTTGGATTTTTTTTTAGTTTGGGAATTTTTTATTTTGGAGAAGCAGAAGAAGAAGATGATGAATGTTTTGAATTTGGATCTTTTTTTTTAGTTTGGGAATTTTTTATTTTTGAGAAGAAGCCTAAGAAGGAAATGCATTTCATATTGCGCATACAGGTTCCTTTTTCTGCTGATTAACCTATTCAAACTTCTTTAACCTGAATTTCCCCTTGGGGATTCTGCTTAGGACACCATGATCCAACTTTTGGTAATGGCCTCGAAACTATTCGAAGGCATTATATACAAAGCCATCAACTTGATCATCATACTGGATGTTTTAAATTTAGATCTTCTTTTCAGTTTGGAAATTTTTAATTTTGGAGAAGAAGAAGGAGATGGATGTTTTGAATTTGGATTTTTTTTTTAGATTGGGATTTTTGATTTTGGAGAAGAAGAAGATGAATTGGAATTGGAATTTTTAGTTTTAACTTTTTGTTGTGTGTTATTTTTAATTTTAAATGCGCTTTTTTTTAATTAAAGAATTATGTTTTTTCCATGTCAGATTTAGGGTGTAAAAAATTTCACTTTTAAGTAGTTTAGGTATGTAATAGGTCACTAGTATAGTTTAGGTGTGGCTTAAACTTTTCGGGTATAGTTTGGGGTGAAAACGATGTATTTTCCCTAAATACATATGCAGATATGTATGACTATGTATATTTTGTATATTTTAGAATATGTATATGTGATAAGGATATTTGTCTTTTTTTGTTGTATAAATTTCGCGTGATCATATATTCATGGCAGAAAGTACCAATGAGGCCTATTAGGAAAATTAGGATAACAGACGATACAAAAGTCCTTGAAGTTTGATGATTTTTTTTTATTTTACGTATGATAACATTTAACTGTAGGTTGACAGTGATGTAGTTGAGCAGTTGTTAAGTTTCATATCTTACTTTCATGTTTCATGTCAAAAGTTACTTGAATTTGACAGTTATGCTAGTATATTTTGAAGATTGGTACTCAGTCAAGTTGAATGGAAGGTTTCCATTTTAGTATAATGTTGAATATTTATCTTGTTTTCAATAGTTGTATATGTAATTATATATGTATTAGTAAATGATTATACAGTTTTATGTCCAAATCCTACGTATATATTACTTAGTTGAACAGTTATATATTTGTATTTATATATATTTAAAGAATTAATAACAAATACTGTTTTATCTCTTTTTGGTTCGAGGGGTTGAAAAACATTATTTTTTGACCTTTTAACTTATTTCGAAACCTTAAGGAAAAGTTCGAAATAATTTAAAAAATTATAGACTCGCCACTTGATTTTTGAGATAATATCAAGAAAAACTAAAAATATTACTTAAAAGATTCAAAACAGAAAAAAATCTTTTCAGTTTAAAAATTCCGAGTAATTGGTTCCTATTAATACTCTTGGAAGATTGTTAAGGCACCAAGAGTATCCGCTAACTTGCGGTTATCTGGACTATTTGAAAACAACTTTTTTGACTAACTTTACAAAGGTAAATTAATTTTTGAAAAGAAAATGATTAAGAAAAAAATTGTCTTCAAGATTTGTGCAAAACAAATTTTGATGACTTAGGGAAAACTTTTAACTAAGTCTAATAAAGCAAAAAACAATTAGCATATAAAAAGAAAAGGGGAGACTAAAAGACTGAGATCATTAGGCCCAAATCCATAAATTTTGTTCTAAGCTAATTTGGGTTTTTGACCCATCTTCACCTGTTCATGTGAGCTTCCACGATTCTATTTCATCCTCAACTACCACATGTCTGTAGCGGCCCCTTTCAGTTAATATATGGACAAAACCTTGCCAATGTACTTGGTAAAGGAAAATGATATTCATGGAAAGTTGATGTGATTCTTTCCTTATTTTCTTCAGACTGACCACGATTTTATACTTGTTGCATTCTACTATCAAATGATCCCCTGAAGTAACATTCTCCTACTAGTTATTTCAATTGATTAATTAGCTACTCCAAGATCTCAATTCTAAGGAGGGACACAAAGAGACATGGGCCTCATTTGTTTTTTTTTTTTCTTTCAGATTAAAATTGAGAGTAAAATACTTGAATTTCAATAGATATTTGAATATTAAGATTGAATTAAATGTCTAAATCTGAATATTAAAAATTAGTTATTGATCGTTAATAGAAATTCGATGGATCGATCATCGTATTAATTTTCTTTGAACTTATATATAGTGAGAGCTTTGATGCACCAGGATATCCTTTTTTTTACCTTCCTAAGCAGGGCTAATTGCGCTTCTTTTGACCCATTCAGTATTATTCAAAAAGAAGGACGTGTTTATATATTTTATTTAATAAATTTTCATATTCGCATAAATTCCTTACATACATTATTTTTATTAATACTCTTTCTATTGATAAATAGTTGTCATCTTTACTAAAAATAGATATTCCACGATATATTTGATATTTTAAAAAATAAAAACATAGTTAATTGTTTGTTTTCAATTTTACTCTCTCATAAATATGGAAGATATTTATATGATGTATAAAAGACAGAAGTATTAAATAAAAATGAATAAGAAATAAAGATAACATAGTTAAATTACTCTTCAATTCATGGTCTTTAGTGGCATGCAAATAAAAAATATGACAATTATTTTGTAATTGACAAATAAAAAAACCAGTTTAGAAAATCTAAATTTATGTAAGGTCAACAAGGTAATTATGTAGATCAAACTCATTATTAAAATGCGATGTTCTTCTTTTCTCAATACAAACCATCAGCCTTTTCATCTCTCATTAATTTCTACTTTCAACAGATTTCTTTTGAGTTCTCTTCAACTTCTCATCTTAATATGTTACGATTTCAGGTTAGTTTTTCTACACATTATAATGTCTACATGGTATAATGTTTAGCCTGGTAAGAATTAAAATGGAGGAACTTGGTCAGTATATGAGAATTTGTATAGTCGGCTCAACTTGTTTGGGACTAAGACATAGTAATTGTCGTAGATAATTGCGACATTCCTGAGTAAAAACATACGTCATACCATCATGATAATTTTTTCAACTGTCATCTAAAATATAATTTGTGTTTTTTCAACGATGATGGTACTAATTTGTCAAACCTTTTGATATGGCTTGGATCGATACTTGGAAAATTCTTATACTTCTGCTGTTTGTTACATTCTTTTTGGTTTTGGATCATGTCTTTGTTTTTGTTGCTAATACTTCATACAAATCTCAAAATATTGTGCGGTAGGTTTATGTTTTGACTATAACCAAAAGAAATGAGATGTGTTACTACTAAGGTCTTTATTCAATTGGATATTAGAGAATGCCGGTGATTCAACTTTATTATGACAAATTCATTTATAGGAATAGATTCTTTGTCCCTTTGAAGAATAAGGTCTGAAAGAACAACGCTTATTAGATTGGATGCTCGTCCTTCTTCAACATTTGAGTTACAACATTCAATTGTTGTATAACTTACCTTTCTACGATGGCTGCAAAGACACAGATGACCTTTGGTACAAACTTAAGCTTTAATTTTATTCCTTCAAGTTATATAAAATGTAATGTAATGTGAATTAAATCTGTATGATTTACTATAACCTCCAATATGTATTTAAAGTTGTACGTGATTTTTCTATTTACATAAAAAGGTGAAGCCTTGGACGACCAAAGGCAAAACTGTAATTTTTCTATTTTCTTGTTTTTCTGGTCTGTTTATTAATTAAGTTTTCCTTGATTAATTGCAGAGTCTTCACTAATTAGGAATTCACCCGGAGGCAAGTGCCGAAATAGTATGGAGATGGTGGGATTGAGTTCCATGGACAATGCAAGTTAGAAGCTACAAGCAACATCCAATTTCTTCTACGATTCCAATAGGAGCTCGTGTTACCATCGGAGGTGATTAAATCTTCCTACTTTGGAAACTAATTACTTACAACAATTTGTGTATTAAGACTATTTGGTACAATTTGCTTAGTCTAACTCTTTCACTTTTAATTTTCTTAAGGTCGAATAGGGATGATGAACAATTTTAAGAGATTCAATTGCACAGATGTGTAAATATCACGCCATATGAAATTGGTAGAACATGGGACGCCGTTACATTGGTATGGTATCTAACTGCTTAATGGCAAGTCTTGACAATATTGTGTGGAGGTGTGGCAATTTCCTATAGAAATTCTAAATGATAAACCTGAGGATTCCATTTTATCTCCGCGTTGGTTTCCTACAGAACTCCAATGGACTCAATATATCGCCGAAGCTGGTGGTGTCTTGTGCTTAATTCTATTTGAAAATATAATGAAAAACTAGAATATTTTTTGTTAATAGTGAATCTGTCTCTTAATATATAAACCCTTCAAGAATCCCACCGTAAAATACTAGTTGTTTTCTTAGAAAATTAAAGAGACCATTCTTATGTTTTGTCATTTCTCAACTGCTTGTTTTTTAGATGATACGATCTTCCATTTATAACATCAAACAATATTTTAATATATAGTAGTAGTCAACGGAATTATATTATTTTAATATTTTAATATAACTCAATTTCAGCTCCAACTCCGTTGACTACTACTATTAAAATATTGTTTGATATTCTAAATGGAAGACCGTACCATCCAGAAAGCAAGTAGTTGAGAAATGACATAACATAAGGTACGCCACAGAACTATTCTATCAATTTATTTTTTATGATCCTTTCGAATGTAAGCGTTGGTACCAAGAAGAGAAAGAGCATAGTGAAATTTCCTACAATCCCAAAATAAATTTCATAGTTCGTACAAGATCACTCATGTTGTATTCACAACAGACCTAATAAGTTTTTCTGTGTAAAAACAGGTTCATTTTAATAAACAATAATTAGTTAAGTTGGGTTCTTGTCGGCTGGGTTAGTTTACTTGTTTATGAGTTTGATGATAGTTTTTGGCTGTGTCAGGTTTGGGATTAACCAAATATTGCAAACTGCGACTAATTATTTTTTTTATTTATTCATTCCTATTGTAAGTTTCAAATAGAAAGTAAGCAACAAAAATATTGTGGCGAAGTTAAACTGCCACCAATTATTATTTTTTAAGTATTACTCTCATATTGTAGTGGTTGAAAACTACCACATAATTTTCTAAGAAAACAACTAGTATTTTATTGTGGGATTTATAAAACACCACAATAATTTTTTTGTGACATTGTGATCATATTGCGGGGATTTATAAACTCCCACAATATTTTTTTAAAACATTAATATCATGTTGCGAGGGGTCTAAGCTGCCACCTATTAACTTAAAAAAATTCCACAAATTCAAAATTCATTTTGTGACAGACGTCAGGGAGGTTTCGAAAAACAGCTACAATATTGTTCGTGGCAAGGCTTATTGTGGCACTTTCCGAAATTGCCACAATTCTTTTTGTTGCGGTCACAAATTGACAAATAACCTGCCATAATTTATCGATCAGTTTTTTTTGTAGTGTATTTAAGAACGGATGAAATAAAATGTTTTCATGAATAAAAGTAGAACTTAAAGTCTATTTGAATTGATTTTTGGCTTACAACTTGTAAATAAAAAGTCATAAGTTAGAAATCTTAACTTTACTTTTTAAGTATTTTCATTATTTTGGCCTAGATTCAAGTTCTAAAAAGCTTTTTTTTAATTTCTTTTTGTTTTTCTCAAATCTAAGAAAAGGATCGGAGAAGCATCAATAGTTGGGATAGAACCAACCAGCCAATGTATATTTCCTCCGTTCTGAATAGTTATCATAATTTGGGGTATATATTCCCTTATTTTTTAGACACGTGATTTTTAACCTTTCCTAAGTATAAAATATATATGTTTCGATATTAAATATTTATATTATACTATATTTAATCATATATTATTTTGATTCTTATTTTTATTTTTAATAAATAAATTAGTAGTTTAAATATTATTTTATTATATTTGTCACACCCCTTTTTACACCAAAAAGATAGATTTTAAATTTGAAAGGATTTTTATTATTAAAGTGACACAAAAAAAATTGTTTCGAAAAAGGATTATTTAAATTTTTTATTCAGAGTTACCACTTGACATAATCTGGTATGCCAAGTCACCTTTGAAAAATCCTTTTCAAAACGATTTGACTCTGTAAAACTGATTTGCAAACAGAGATTCCGGCTAAGGAATTCTGTTGATCGAGGGAAAGGTGTTAGACACCCCTCGATCCCGTGGTTTGACCACGGTCGCTTCGCCAAGCGTATCGGCTAATTTTGGCACTAAGAACGTATAAACCACATAAAATACATAAACAAGCATCCAAACACACGAAATAGAAAAAATCCAAAATATAGTGTTCAATCCAATCATACAATCCAAAAATGAAAAAATGCGTAAAATAAATTTTATTCTAAATTAATCCTAGACTAAGCTCCAATGCCTCACCCGATGCCTCGGGCCTTCATCACGAACGTCCTTCTGAATACACAATCTCGCGGGGTGCTCCCCAGTAACCAATACAAATTTCCTCGGGGAATTCCCCGGCCAAATGAATACAATTGAGTCAAATGCGATAAACAAATCATTCAACAATCATTTCGAACGTTCAAACAAATCACCATTCCTAAGTTTGCATATCCAACCTATGTTTGCCTAAACCAATCGACCTATCATGACACTATCAAGTTCGATTAACGTTCATTTCAAGTCAAACATATCAAACTAACCAAAATTCATCAATTATATCAAGTTTTTCAATTCTTGCCCCCAAATTAATTATCAAAATTCCAAAAATTCACAATCACCACTTTAACAATCCACAATCATTGTCTACTAAACCAAACAAATAAATTGATATCACCCAAATATTCATATCATGCTTCACACAAACCAACCACGTGTATATAATGAAATCAAAATAAGAACGAGATAGAATTGTTCCTCAAATCGAGCTTTATTGATTAATGGATCTTCCCAAATAGAACCGCGTTCAACGGAACCTCAACGTCGAACCTCAATCACAACAAATCACACCACCTCAATAGTGAAAAGTAATGACGCGCACGGATTTGAATCACTGAAAATGCGAAAGCCCGAGATAACAGTGTCAACAATCTCGTCGAACCCAAACTAATCTCGTCGGAATCAGCTAGTTTGGTCGCTGATATGTTTTCGGTCGACGGGGTTACTGTTTTCGACGGATTTCTGAGCGATTGGATTGTGGGTCGCTATTAGCGATGTTTTCCGATGGTTTTGACGCCAGTGAAGGTAGAAACTACCCTTATGAGTCACCGGAGCTCCAGCGAGATCGGGTCGCCGGAGCAGACCTCTCTTCACTGGCTTTTTGTCTATTTCTCTCTGGTTTCTCTTCTCTATTCTTTCTATCTGATTTCTCTACTCTAATTCCTCAAGCTTCGATCTCTCTCTTCGTGCGTGTGCGTTTATGGTGAGAGCAATGGCGTGTGCATCCAAAGAAAATCGTGAATCCAGTGTGTGCTGTGGTGGTGTCGTATGAAAAAATGGAAAAAGGAAGATGCTCTCTGTGCTACTATGAGGTGGAGTCCATTAGTCGGTTACTGTGAGAGTTTAGTATACTGATGAGAATGGAGAAAATCACGGGGCCCACCCCTATATCTCTGTGAATGAATCTATTCAATGGTGAATAAATATATATTGTTCTGTGGGCCCCATAGAGAATTGTCTCTATATGTGATGGTCTATTCCCCTGGGAGCCTCTTTTTGTTGTCTTTGTATTGTGTAAAAAAAAAGACTAAAAACGTGAGGGAGGGTGATTAGGGGTAGGTGAGATAGGATAGGGGTATGGGTAGGTTGTTAGGATAAGATAAAATTAATTAGGAAGTTGTTAGTTTTTGTCATTTTGTAGATGTATAATAATATGGATGAGGGTACACGGTAGGATAAGGTAAAATTGGGTAAAAATGTTATCAGGGAGAGACGAAATTAGGTGTTTACATCATGCCCTCTTTGAATGTAAACATGAAGTGTTTTCAGACAAAGAAGTAGACAACAAGACAAAATTTTGTCCCGACTATTATTCAAAGGAAGAAACAGAAAGAAGAAGGACAATCGAATCTTGACTTAGGGCATCCTACCTACCCAAATTATAGAGGAATCAAATGACCGGTATCTCAAAAGATTTGAAAGAAAGGGACAATACCGGGTTGGAGAGTCGAGTGAGGTTCTATCGAGATTCCGATCCGCGGCTCTGTCATTACATCAAAATGAAAATTACAAGTTAAAACATAAGTGAAATTACAAAATCCTATCTATGCAGCTTTCCTGTTGGACTCTTGACTTGCTACTTCATTACCCTATTCTTCAGGCGGGCTCCTGATTTGCAATTTCTTCAACTTGTTGTTTGGCTTTCAATTGTTTCACCTCATTGCTTAACTTTCAATTTCTTCACCATTTTGCTTGACTTTTTATTTATTCGCCTTGTTCTTCAGGCGGGTTCCTAACTTGCAATTTCTTCAATTTCTCATTTCATCACCTAGTTCTTCGGGCGGGATCCCGACTTACCATTTTCTTACCCTGTTCTTCAGGCGGGCTCTTGAAACCAGAATCAAAACTAGAATGAAAATTATCCCAAACAAAGATTATAATAAAGAAGGATTTCATCATTTTTGAAAGTAATGTCCTATTTTCACGAGGGGCCTGAACTGAAAGTAAAATTCTATTTTTCATGAGGGTCTTGAACTGAAAGTACAATCCCATTTTTTAGGAGGTCCTAAACATAAAGTAAATTCCTATTTTTTAGGAGGGTCCTGAACTGAAAGTAAAATCCCATTTTTCAGGAGGGTCCTGAACATAAAGTAAATTCTCATTTTTCAGGAGGGTCCTGAACATAAAGTAAATTCCCATTTTTCAGGAGGTGCCTGAACTGAAAGTAAAATTTCATTTTTCAGGAGGGTCCTGAACATAAAGTAAATTCCCATTTTTCATAACGGTCCTGAGCAGAAAGTGAAATCCCATTTTTCAGGAGGGCCCTGAACAGATAATAAAATCTCATTTTTCAGGAGGGTCCTGAACAGAAAGTAAAGTCCCATTTTTCAGGAGGGTCCTGAACATAAAAAAAATTCCCATTTTTCAGAAGGGTCCAGTAAATTCTCATTTTTCAGGAGGGTCCTGAACTGAAAGTAAAATCTCATTTTTCAGGAGGGTCCTGAGCAGAAAGTAAAGTCCCATCTTTCAGGGGAGACCTGAACATAAAGTAAATTCCCATTTTTCAGGAGGGTCCTGAACTGAAAGTAAAATTCCATTTTTCATGAGGGTCCTGAACTGAAAGTACAATCCCATTTTTTAGGAGGTCCTAAACATAAAGTAAATTCCTATTTTTTAGGAGGGTCCTGAACTGAAAGTAAAATCCCATTTTTCAGGAGGGGCCTGAACATAAAGTAAATTCCCATTTTTCAGGGGGGTCCTGAACAGAAAGTGAAATCCCATTTTTCAGGAGGGTCCTGAGCAGAAAGTGAAGTCCCATTTTTCAGGAGGGTGCTGAGCATAAAGTAAAATCCCATTTTTCAGGAGGGTCCTAAACATAAATTAAATTTTCATTTTTCAGGAGGGTACTGAACTGAAAGTAAAATCTCATTTTTCAGGAGGGTCCTGAACATAAAGTAAATTCTCATTTTTCAGGACAGTCCTGAATTGAAAGTAAAGTCCCATTTTTTTGGAGGGTCCTGAACCGAAAGTAAAATCCCATTTTTCAGGAGGGTCTTGAACAAAAAAGTAAATTCTCATTTTTTAGGAGGGTCCTGAACTGAAAGTAAATTCCCATTTTTCAGGAGGGTTCTGAACAGAAAGTGAAGTCCCATTTTTCAGGAGGGTCCTGAGCAGAAAGTAAAGTCCTATTTTTCAGGAGGGCCCTGAACAGAAAATAAAATCCCATTTTTTAGGAGGGTCCTGAACATAAAGTAAATTTCCATTTTTTAGGAGGGTCCTGAACTGAAAGTAAAATCTCATTTTTCAGGAGGGTTCTGAGCAGAAAGTAAAGTCCCATCTTTCAGGAGGGACCTGAACTGAAAGTAAAATCTCATTTTTCAGGAGGGTCCTGAACTGAAAGTAAAATTCTATTTTTCAGTAGGGTGCTGAACTGAAAGTAAATTCCCATTTTTCAGGAGGGTCCTGAACTGAAAGTAAAATCTCATTTTTTAAGAGGGTCCTGAACATAAAGTAAATTCTTATTTTTCAGGAGGGTCCTGAAAAGAAAGTAAATTCTCATTTTTCAAGAGGGTCCTAAACATAAAGTAAATTCCCATTTTTCAAGAGTGTCCTGAACTGAAAGTAAAATTCCCATTTTTCAGAAGGGTCCTGAACATAAAGTAAATTCCCATTTTTTAAGAGGGTCCTGAACAGAAAGTGAAATCCCATTTTTCAAGAGGGGCCTGAGTAGAAAGTGAAGTCCCATTTTTCAGGAGGGCCCTGAATAGAAAGTAAAATCCCATTTTTCAGGAGGGTCCTGAACAGAAAGTGAAATCCCATTTTTCAGGAGGGTCTTGAGCAGAAAGTGAAGTCCCATTTTTCAGAAGGGCCCTGAACAGAAAGTAAAATCCCATTTTTCAGGAGGGTCCTGAACAAAAAGTAAAATTTCATTTTTCAGGAGGGTTCTGAACTGAAAGTAAAATCCTATTTTTCGGGAGGGTCCTACATTGAAAGAAAATTCCCATTTTTCGGGAGGATCCTGAATTAAAAGTAAAGTCCCATTTTTTAGGAGGGTCCTGAATAGAAAGTGAAATCTCACGAATGTGCATTTCCAACGGTAGCTGAATTAAGTGAAGCGAATTTCCCCCTATTTCAACAATGAAAATTTGTCAGTTAAAAACTTAGTGGTGGCTTGTAGCACTTGGTTTCCAGGCATTTGCTCCAGTGTTCATTCCCTTCATTTTATTTCAGATTGCTGGCATTTGCCCCTGCTTTGTCTTGTCATTGACCCAAACTCAGATTATTAAGAGTGACTCCGAAATAAACATGGTAACTCTGCTTTGTCATACTTCTCAGACAAACCCTTTAAACCTTGGTATTTTCATGAGTTCCCCAGCTTGTCTGTTGACAAAACTTTCTGCATGCCTTATTCAACTCAAAATCATGTCTCTTTCATATGTTGACTTTGTCTTGCTTTGTGCAATTGAAGAAGCTGGTAGTCAGTTTTGAAATTTTTTCTCACTTGTTTTGATATGGACTTGACTCAAAGACAAGAGAAAAATGACAATGACTTTTATTTGGACCACCGACTCAAGAAAACAAAATAAAAATAAAGAGAAGAAAGAAAAGACAATGAATGTCCCCGTTTGAAACAATGAAATGAAAAATTTATCTAAAAATGACAGTAAACTCTAATGATTATGCCATGCATATCGGATTAAACTGTCTGATCTTTCCATCCAAAATCCTCAAATCCTATGAAGATATCTCCGATCAACTTATAAACAGAAACAAGAGTGGCTTTGTTGTTGCTGAGAAACACTAGACCTGGTGAAATCGTCAGTATTCATAACATCACTGGGATGAACAACCAAAATTTTCCCATCAAATATTTGAGGTGCCCTATCACTTCTGGGAAGAAGAAAATTTTCTATTTTTCTAACATTATGAACAAAGTTACCAGTAGAATAAGGGGTTGGCACACAAAACTTCTTTCTACAGGGGGAAGGGCCATTCTTATTAGACATATCCTCATGGCTCTTCGTATTCACCTATTATCAGCGGTTACTCTGCCCAAGGGCACCCTTGAAACTATTAAAAAAAATAGATTTTTTTGGTCGGGGTTAGACAGCGGTGGTAAATATCATTGGGTTTCTTGGGACAACCTTTGTTATCCCTTCAATGAAGAGGGCACCAATTTTCGAAAGATCTCGGATATTTGCCACTCATTCAGTGCTAAACAGTGGTGGTCTTTAAGAAACTCTAACTCCCTATGGAGTGAATTTATGAAAGCCAAATACATGGTTGGGAGTCATCCGATGAAAGCAAAATGGTTTTCCTCCTGGAAAGCTCTTTGTGCTACTGGGAAGGAGATTGATCATAACATTCACTGGATAGTTGGTAAAGGGGAGGTATCCTTCTAGTATGATAACTAGAGTAACATTGGCCCCTTTTATTAACAAATTGACAACAATAGTGACGTTTTTGATTTGCAGGTTAAAGAAGTTCATCAAAATGGAGAATGGGACTGGAATAAGCTGAACACTCCACTACTTGACGATTTAAAACAAAGGATTTTGCAAAAAAATCCTAGTATAAACAAAAACAAAGAGGACAAACCAATGTGGACGCTTTCCTATACTGGAAAATTCTCTCTTTGGTCTACTTGGAGGGAATTAAGGCAAGAAAGAGAGCCCAACAACCTTGATAGCAGGCTTTGGCACAACAACATACCCTTTAAGATGTCTTTCCTAACCTGGAGAGCCATCCATAATAAACTCTCCACGAACAAAAATGTTGCAAGACTTGGGATACACATGGATCTCAAGTGTTATTGTTGTAACAGTAGTAGAATTGCCACCGAACTTGAATCCGTTAATCACTTATTTTGTCATGGAGATTTTGCTAAGAAAAGATGGTCTTCTTTTGCAGGTCCCACAGGGGTAAGCATGAGTAACCCCAATTTGAAGTTCACCCTGCTTAATTGGTGGAACCACAGGACCAAAAATCCCTTCTACTCACTCATTATTAAAATTATTCCTGCATTTATTTGTTGGGAAATCTGGCGTGCAAGATGTACTAACAAATATGAAGAAAAAGACCTTCGTTATATCAATCATCCTTTAACATATTATTCAATATTCTGCAGGATTTGAGGAAGAAATTTGAAAGTACTAGGATTGGAGACACTTAGAACTCAATCTTCCAAGCCTGCGATCGAGATATTCATCAAACAAAAGCTACCATCGTCAAGTGGATTAGACCTCAAACGAATTTTTTAAAACTCAATAGTGATGGAAGTTTTATTAATGGAAATTGTGGGGGAGGCGGAATGGTAAGAGATAACACAGGGAAAATTATTTTTGCTTATGTGATACCTTTAGGACAAGGTTCTAGCAACTAGGCCGAAGCTGCTGCAATGCTCTTTGGTCTGAGGTGGTGCTTGAATAATGACCCCAGACCTGTTTAGGTAGAAACTGACTCCCTTATTCTAACGAATTGCATAAACAAAGTTTGGAAGACTCCGTGGAAGATAGCTAGTATTGTTGATGATATTAGCCTCATCTCAATGCTCTTGTATATAGTTTGGGATACCGAACTTAACTTGTAACTTATTGCACATCAATGGTATATATATATATATATATCAGGTTGCGTTTTTGATTAGTTTTTTTAAACTAGTCTTTTGATAAGAGCTTTAATTTCCAAGGTGCAGCAGTTGAGAATTATCTAGGGTTTTTAATGTTATTTCGTATAAGGGGAAATTATCAAAAAGACCTCGCTACTACGAAATAGCTCAAGCTTAGTATCCATTATACTTTGGTCTATTAAAAGAGATAAGCATCCAATACCGTCGAACTATGACCAAAATTTCTACAACACATCACTCCAACTACGGCCAAAGTGCAGTTTTTTTTCTCCCAAGTCAAAATGGACTTCGACGGGTGCCCGAGATTCGTTCGAAGTCCGATACATACAAATGAACTATGCAACTACACTAAATTTGATGTTCCAAACGCAATGACGATATTAGATTTTTGAAAAAAATGTCATTTTCACAAAGTTTATCCCCGAAATTAAAAATCATAATTTTTCAAACGGAGGATCGAAATGAGATTTCAAAGTTGTAAAATCACACCAAACATGTTAACACCCTAAATCGACATTTAGGATCTACTGGAGAAGTCGTATTTTCCATCCGAGGTCGTTTCGACCAAATGTGGGTCCCACACCCATATTTTCAATTTTTCAACTTTTTGATCAATAGGTCGAAATGAGATTGGATGCACCGGGACACGAACCAAAGGTCTACTTAACCTAAAATCGATATTCGGGAGATGCTGGCGCAATCCGTTAAGCCATCCATTGCACGGATAAAAATATATTCCCATAAGTTCAAAATAAAGCTCTCGAAGCTATCAAAAACCATAATGGCACATAAATGACACCAAAATACATCGGAAACAGTGTCAATCACCCCACACCCCAGAAATACCATAATGCAACTATGCAGAGGGGTAAAACAGTCAAATAACATAGATAACACATATTTCATCAAAAATCTGGTCGTTTCAACGCAGCACTATTTGTCGGGATTGTCCGTAAAATGAAAATAGATTTGCAGTTTCAAAATTAGAGAACAGTTGCTCCATTATAGTTTGACTCTAGGCCACTGAATTCGTTGAGCCGCCCCTGACCAGGAGCACAAGAATAAGCAGATCAAACTGGTTTTGCCCCTTCCTTTTTTGAAAGATGATATTTTTGAACACTTGCAAGTACACTAGTTACAAGACCAAGAAATGAATTTGTTATATTAGATAAAGTTACGCAGGCGGCAAAATGGATTAATGAGTGAAATAGTTAACAAAATCTCATTTTACCACCTCAGAATATAAGGAACAAAGTAATAAAATATTATTACTCTCAGGGCATTAATGGCAAAATATTCACCTATCCAGAGTTAACCAGTGATATTTTGAATTGCTTCAAAGTGTGTTTTTATAGGGATCTTCTGCAACTTTTGTACCATGGCATGAATTGTCTTTTCGCTGTCGAAGTGACTAGTCTTGCTAATTCAACGACACTTAGATTCTACATAAGACACATAATGCCCCCTTAGACATGAAGCGGCTCGGATAAAATTGCCGAGAACATATATGATAGGCATAATACAAGTATAAACAGACACTTGCTCAAATTTGCCCTATATGATTTAATAAAAGGGTAAAAGAAAATCTTGCCTTGGACAGGTTGCAGTCATTGCAGCCACACAGGTAACTGTTCCCTTTAATAACTCCTCTAACAGTGTTTTGCATCCAAAACATATTCATGCCTGATTGCAGGGGTTCCACAAAAATATTCGTAGTATTATTTTTCTGTGGAAATGTCCAATCACAAAAATATTGATATTATTTTCTTGTCCATTTTGCAGTATACTAATTACCTCATGAGAGTTCGTGGCTATCTCCATATGCTGTATCTGTATTTTGTTAGCTAAGTAGAAACCATGTAATACAGATAGCAGTTCAACACTTTTAGGAGATTTAACGTTTACTTTTGCACTAAATTCAGATATCCAAAGGATGAATCTACAATATTAATAATTGAACCTATTAGTTAGTTGCTTTAGACCTTCAATATATTTTTTACTTTTCTGTATTTCAGGTATTTAAGAGTCAGTTACCATGGTTAGCACCATGACTTAAAGGTAAGGCCACAATCTATTTCAGTTTTTTTAGTTCCTTATAATTTCCTGCTTCCTTTGTTGTTGCAAACTAAACCTTGTCTTCATTGTGTTACGTTGCCATTTGCTTATTTGTTTAGTGGGTAGATGCACCCTACATTTTTCTTCTCTCACTCTCTAAAGTGACTAGATATATGCATGTTATATGCGGCACACTTAATAAAGCCTAACAGAACCAACTAATTTTAAGCGTGCCGCATATAACATGTATATATCTATCTAGTCACTTTAGAGAGTGAGAGAAGAAAAATGTATCAAATTGGGTGCATCTACCCACTAAACAAGTAAAAGTTGAACAAATATGAGATTAATAAGGTATCCTCTGCAAGTCAGTCATTAATCCATTTTGCTGCCTGCATTACTACTATCTATTCTAACAAATTCATTTTTTGGTCTTGTATCTAGTGTACTTACAAGTCGTTCAAGAATATCATCTCTCAAAAGATGAAGTGGCAAAACCAGTTTGATCTGCTGATTCTTCTGCTCCTAGTCAGGGGCCGCTCAACAAAGTCGGTGCCTAAAGTCGAACTATAATGGAGAAACTGTTCTCTTATTTTGAAACTGCAAACCTGTTTTCATTTTACAGACAATCCCTGCAGATAGTGTAGTGTTTTTATTGGATTATCATGTCTGTGATCGCGAAATTTGCTATTTTAAGCTCTCTTTTTCTTTTATAAAACTTCGCATTTTGGTTTTGAATGTCAAGTCTATTTCTTTATCATGGTATCAGAGTCAGGCCCACCCAATTTATTATTTCCGATTCCGATGTTGGGCCCCCCGTCTTATAAGGATCCTTTAACCCGGACATCTGGAGCGGGAGACCAAGGACCCTTTAACCTGGACATCTGGTTGGTCTCCTATCTTTTTGAGGTTGAGTTAGGCCCAAGGTCTATTTCTTTATCATGTATCAGAGCCAGGCCCACCAAATTTATTGTTTCCGATACCGATGTTGGGCCCCCCATCACATCTGGAGCGGGAGACCAAGGACCAACATCTGGAGCGTGGACAATATAATATAAGATGGGGGCCCAACATCGAAAACAATGAACCAAGTGAACCTGGCTTTGATACCATGATAAAGAAATGGACCTTGGGCCTAACTCAACCTCAAAAACTAGCTCATTAAGTTAATTTTTGCCGTGGTCCAGGACCATTTCACTCATTAACCCATTTTGCCACTCCCGTAATTGTTATATTCTAGCATACTCGTTTCTTTGTCTTGTATATGGCGTCCTTCCAAGCCGCTAATTGTAAACTTCATCATATCTACAGCTGATGAAGCAACTTTGCTCTAATTTATTAACTGTAAACTTGCTTCATTTTGTAGATAAATCAGACAGTGCATTTAATTGCACGATTTGTCCTTTAAAACCATTTTGATTAGCTAATTAAGTTGATATATGTGTCATGCTTCCATTGATAAGTACTTAGTGTACATAATTTTTGTAATGAAATATTGTTATCTCAAGAGTAAATATAATCCAACTAGTTTACTGTAAAATAAAATGTACTCAACTTATACTTGACCATGTAAATATATTCACCCGTTAATGAATAAATTTGAATTCTCAATAACTAGGGCGTTATGTAGTAATTTAGGTGAAATGAGCATATAGTAGTCTTTTCCTTACCAAATCTTAAAACTTAGTGAACAATATCTAAATTCACAAAATAAGCGTGATCTAGTAATTTAGGATAAAATAAGTATATATATGAATTGTTTTCTACATTCACTAATTTTTTACTACAAAATTTAACAACCATTTCTTTTACTATTCCTCCTATTCTAGCGTGCTTCAGTCAACAACTATAGATTACACAATATGACTTTAGATTCTCCTTGATAAGACCAACATAGCTAATAACTAGCTTAGCATATCATTTTATTTTCATAAACCAGGCTGTCTAGGACTACCCATCACTATATTATAAAATCCCATGATGAGCTCTTTCTTTCGCTTGTCAAAATTTGGTTCTTGCGATTAAAGTGACATGTTCATTGGTTTCGCTTGAAGGACATCGCAGATATCCTTCGATTAATGTGAGATGTTCATTGATTGCGCCCAAAATTCGTCATGGATATCCTACAAATAAGGTGATATGTTCATTCGTCGGAATTCATTCTTTTCTAACAAATGCATGATCTACATATCAGTATCTGAATTTGTGTTTGAAAAAGTAGTGAATTTTCTGTACTTAAATCTCATTTAAAAGTTTAAAAATGTCAAAAAGACAACAATTTTATTTTTATTTACTCATTTTTGACAAGTGATTTTTTTTGTTAATGTTCGCGGTGGGATTAAACTTCACATATCTGCTTGAGAATATTTGATTTTAAACATTTTTGGTGCTCTATTTGACTTTCTCTCGCATAAATGAATTTTCAAGTTGAGAGTCAAATTCATTTTTTTAATAAAAAAAATTTATCTATCTTATTTTTTTTATTTAATTAAGTCTGATTTGATTCATTTGTTTTATAATTATTTTATTTTAACTTTTTACTTTTCAAGTGAGAGATATTTAAATATGGGTAGAGTTCGATAGTTGCTTTTCACTGTTAGAGGACTGCATCTGAAATACTTGAAAATGAAAAAGTTTTTGATTTTAATTAAAAATGTTGAAGGCCATTTTTTTTTATGTCTCTAGTTTTCCAGCTCTGTTACGGTAAGTCTTTCTTGATTAATGTTTTTCATGTTGAGGAATTGTTGTGGTTCATGCCATATACAATTAACTGAGAGTTAGTTATTCGAACAAAAGGTTGCTTTGTTGGTATTCTGTTCAACATGCTGACATGGATATATCTTTGTTCCGACTTGAAAGTAATGTAATTATTCAGCTAAATGAATGTAGAAAGATACTAATTGGTTAATTAAATTTTACCTTTGTACTAGAATACTCATACAACATTCCTTAACTAGCATAAACAATATTAGAACATCAACTACACAAAAGATAGCCAATTCTTTATCGTTCTTCATTATATTAAACTCATCCTCCTTTTGAAGAAAGTAACTTATCTGTTACTTGAGTTTTCAATTCTTCTCAACTCAACTTCCCAAATTTCCATGTTCTTTTCTTTCCTTTATTTTCAAAATAAGATGTCACATGTGACATTAATTAATTATGATTTTAGATATTAAAACTTGAAAGTAAAGAAAAACGGAATGAGGGAAAATCTCATCTCCTAAGAGGATGAGATTAGTGAAGAAAGCTAATGAATTAGCTATTTTTTGTGTGCTAATGTAGCTGTTATTATTTATACCGGCCAGTAAAGTAAAGTTATGTGAGTATTCTAGTATAAAATAAATTTAATTAATCAATTGATATTTATTTATTATTTATAACAAATGTATTGTATAGAACTCCATGAATCTTCGCCAAATAATTTTGCTATAGTATCTTTCAACTCTCTCGGCCAAGCTGGCTTATATGCAGAAGAAGTTCAACGTATTGTGGAGAATTTGAGAGATATTCCAATAGCAAGACCAAGATACCCTAATAATAATATTTACTTGGAGAAAAGTGAATTCATGCCATAGTGTAGGAGCTGAAGAAGATCCCTCCATCAATGCTCTTTGAAGCAATGCAAAATACATCAAATCGGAGGACGGCATCTGAATTACAATTTTTATTTTTGAATTATTTGTACTTTTATTCTGTTGTACCAACAATTGTTTAGTATAGACAACTTTTTATATTTCTCGTGTTTCAGCTCTTTGGTAAAATTGACAGTCATTCTTTCTTGATTTGGTCTTTGTTCTTTTTTCAATCTCTTTGTGTGCTTTGATATTTGTTCATTTTACTTTTTCTTTGTGGTATTACATTAATAGTTTTCATGATTAAAAATTATTGTGGTTCTATGTCCTAATTAATTGAGAGTCCGATGTTTAAATCAAAGGTTGCTTTACTGGCTGTATTCTGTGGTGGAATTATGAATTTGGCAAAGAGTTTGCAAATTTTCTTCTTACTTCTTACTTCTATGCAAAATTAAATATACTCATAATGGCTAACATTTAATCTTTGTACACCACATAATTTTTCGACAAAGAATACCACCCTTTGCCTAAGATGGTTGCGCGTATGTTGGTATTCCATTTTTGCATCCTGATTCCTGACATGGATATAATTTGGATCCTCCTTGACTTGCAGAGGTTACCCTATTAATCTCATATTTGTCGACTTTTATTTATTTGGTGGACGGATAAACCCAATTTGATACATTTCTCTTCTCTCACTCTCTAAAATGACTAGATATATACATGTTATATTCAACACAATAGAAATTATTTGGTTATTTAAGGTTTAATTAAACAAATATCAATGTGAGGCAAAGAAGACAAGGTCTAGCTTGCAACAGAAAAGAAAGCAGGAGAATAGAAGGAACTAAAAAAATTAAAATAGATTGTGGTCTTAAATTTGAGTCATGGTAACTATCTCATAAATAATTGAAACACAGAAAATTAAAAGATATATTGCAAGTCTAAAGCAACTAACTAATTGGTTCAATTTTTAGCATGGTAGATTCATCCTTTGGATATCTGAATTTAGTGCAAAAGTAAATCTTAAATCTCCTAGAAATGTTGAATTGGTATCTCTATTACATGATTTCTACTTAGCTAACAAAACACAGATACTACATATGGAGATTGCAAAAACTCATTGAAAAGAAAAACAAAATAGATGGATGTTTTTTTGTGGATTGGACAGTTCCTCGTTTGTATGGACGATAATGAAAGCAAACGAGGAAGGAACGACTTTTGCAAGACACATAACGCCATTATCTTATATGGATTGAATGTTATCTTAAATCTTGTAAGCAAACGACATCTTGTGATAGAGATTATGCCGGAACTTTTGTTTGTAATTATGGATAATATATATAATAAATAAAGCTTACAGCCAAAATCATCTCCATAGTTCTCTTTTCAAGATTGCAGCCAGTGATGCACACTACACAAGCTGCATTTGTGCCTGCAAGGTTAATATCTGATAACATTTCACCATGATGCATGCTGAAAGTTGATATATGAAGGTGTATGAAGCAAATCTTAGTCTTAATTTCCCTTCTGTTTTCATACCCTTTGCCTAAGGTGGTTTTGCCCATGCGAATAGTGCATTCTGCATCCTGATTCCTGATTGGATATAATTTGGCTCCTCCTTGACTTATAGAGGGTACCTTATTGGTTTCATACTTTTTGTTCAGTTGCCAGATGCACCCAATTAAATACATTTCTCTTCTCTCACCCTTTAAGGTAACAACATATATGCATGACATATTTGGCCTACCAGAAATTAATTGGTTCAGTTGCATCCTTTGTATCGTAGTCGTTTGTGTTTAGTGTTTTGTTTCCCTTTCTCAATTTGGAGTTTTAATTTTTCAAAGATAGTTTCAAGTCCAATTACAGGGAATTCTCATTCTAGTTTTTTTGCAAGTCTGTCTAAAGTTTTTTTACTTCAATATTCAAGGCGATCAAATAAATTAGGAAAGATAACTAAATGAGTAATTATGTAATGTTGGAAGTTCAAAATTTAAACTTTTGAAATGATCCATGTAACCAGCCCTATCCACTTCTGTGTAACTTCCACAACTTCCGCCCCATTTCTGTGACTTCTCGACAACTGCTTTTGATGGATGAGTAGTATAAAAGAGAAACTCTGGTTGGTCCCTAAGCATAGAAATATTCTCAAAACTCACACCATCTAATAAGATATTTTGAATGCTTAGGAGATTTACCGAAAGTGGAAAGTAGACTCCGATGAACAATGGCTGAAGGTATGTCAATTCTCTATTTCCGCAGCACTATTGCTCTATTATCTCTCACATGATATACATACATGTTAACGTATATGGTGTGATATGGGAAGCGCAATGTAAGAAGACATCATGGCTGGTACAAAAGATAGTGAAGGTTACCAAATATACAACAAGCCGGGATGCAGATGAATGACTTGATGGTTGTGTAGTAGTTTTCATTACATAAGCTATTTCATCAACTCAGAGGTACAAAGTCCCTTGGAGAAGAATGGTCTGGAATAATACTGGTGCTCCTAAGTGGAGTTTCTTGTTTCTTGTTAAGACAGGCTGCTCACTATAAGATCTATACAAAGGGCAGATCAGTAAAATAGAGCATGAATGTCAATTTAATATTCCCTTTATGTAATGTGCAGCAACAAAGTGTCAACCACCTGTTCTTCCAATGTGACGATTCACTTTATGACAACTCCTTGCTTACTGAACTTTATGTGATGATTCACTTTCTTCAGACATTAAATAGAAAGGGAAAGTAAACTATTGATGACGAACTGTCACGACCTGAATCGAGGCCCTAACCGTGACGAGCATCCCGAACCATGAAGGTCCGGACGCCCTTCTAACTTATTATCATTGTTCATATCTAAAGAGATAATGCGGAAATACATAATGAAGTGGAATCATGGTCATTAAATCTGAATTCAAATCATAATGAAAACTGCAGTTCAAAACATCTGAATGATATCTGACTCAGTCTGCGAAATTTCTACAACATGTAAAACAAAGTTGTCTTAAAACTGGGATAAGGCCCCCAGTAGACCAATACCATAGAAATGATAAATGACTGAAATAAACTAGGCCTTTTGAAGTATACAAGGCTCACCAACTGAACTCTGCACTTTTGTTCAGGAACCCTAGATTGAGCCTCAGAACCTGAGAGGGTGGAGGTGAATACAGATCAACTGGTACACAGAGCAAATCCAAAATAATAATTTATATTCAACATATATGAGAGCAATTGGAAAACAGTTCATAAATATATCATAAGGTAAAATTCACATGGGCATATTTAAAAGAACTCTATAAAAATCATCTGAACTCTGTGACACTCTTTGTTTTACTTCTGCGCTCGGTGGTATGCCCTACAATCTGTAATTCCACGGACTATATGGAATCTTCCATTAACTAGACAGCCAAGCCCCCAACCCAAGTTTGCCGCAAGGGTCGGAGTCACTGTCTCTACTATGCTACAGGGCTGTCGCCAACGTACAATAATAATATACCCGTGTCGGTAAAACACGGTTTCAGGAAATGAGTCTATTGACTCGCATCTTCTTCGGGCAACCACCTAACCCTCTTTAAGTCCATTTTTAACTCTTTAAAAAATGCAATCTCTGAAAATAATCTCTGAAAGATCTATCTCTGTTAAGGCATTAAAACAAATGGTATCGGCATACCATTGATGTGCAAGTCACATTCTCTGAGTCATTCATAGCACATTATAGTCTCTGTTTTCAAAATGTATGTTTAGGACCACCATACCAGTAAATCATTTCAAAGAACTCTTTCTTTAAAGCTCATGTAAACACATGCAAGCAACTCTCTTGATCAATATTTCAATATACAAGGTGGTCATATCAAAGTTCTCAATCTCATGCAAATCTTTCTAGTTTAACAAAACATAATTTCATCAAGAAAATTCCCTCTCATTTTCTCTAAATCATGCTCAAATACTATGATATTTGGAAACTATTCTTCAAACCATAATTCATGCATTTCAAGTCATTCACAATAAGATCATAAACTCAAGTTTATCACAAGAGAGAGATTCCATAATTTGTTCTCTCAACAATCTTAAATTTCAAACCTTTATACATATACATACATGTGTAAATCAATTTAAGCGGATAAGGCCTAAAGGTCAAAACAATAATATCATCAAAACATCAACCATGCGAAAATTAAAACATAAATTACAAATCCCCTTTAAAATTCATGCTTGAGAATCTTTAATTCATGATCTAATGTTTACAAACCCATGTAGTTTTTAGGATAAACCCCACGTACCTCAAATTAGGAATTAAATGGATGCTTCTTGAAGCCTAAAATTTGGGGATTCCAAATCTTCGATCAATTTCTGAAACCCACAGTTGAATCTCGAGTTATAAGGAATTCTTGTTTGAAACCCTAAGGGTGTTCTTGATGGACTTTTGATAAAAATATGAATAAAGTGGTCTCTTGGGATAAAAATTCCGTGTTTGGGTGTATTAGAATAAGGGAAAATTACCTAATTGCCCCTTTAAGATACGGATTTTAAATGCTGAAATAACTGGTCATCGATGCTACAGGCAATGTGGCACGTCAGGTCATCGATGCGATGCTCGATGCATCGCGCCAAATATCACGTCGTGCCTCAATACTTTTTCCTGCACAAAAATTGACCAATGCGATGGGCGACGCGGCGCACCAAGATTGCGTTGGCCCATTATTTTGGAACACCAAACGAGGTCTAAACGCGTTCTGAAAATTTCAAAAATTGTCCGGGATATGTCTCTTATACCCCCGATCATAAATCAACTCAAAACTCAACAAACGGGGGCCGGGAAGGTCGAAAATAAAATACCCAAAGATTGAAAGCTCAAAATGAGACTAAGTCCTTTTCCTACACTTAGAAAAATTTTAAGTCTTCAACTCTATATACATGATTCTAGAAAACAACACATGTACGACTTTTTGCGGGGAGTTACATTATCCCCCCTTAGGATCATTCGTCCCCGAATGATGACGTGGAACACAAGCAGCACGATTTCAAGCATACTAAGGACATGGAAAGAATAAAGCAAAGATTGTACATTCCGTCTCATCATTCACTGGATCAAATAGGTTCAAGTATCTTGCTCTCATATCATCTTCTGATTCCCAAGTGGCTTCGTCAACTTTCTGATTTCTCTACAACACCTTAACCGAAACTATCTCTTTGCTTCTCAACTTCCGAACTGGGCAATCTAAGATTGAAATAGGCTCTTCTTCATAAGATAAGGATTCTACACTCTGATTTCCTCTACAGGCAATACTAGAGAAAGGTCTCCAATGCACTTTTTCAACATGGACATATGAAATACCGGATGCACAAAACCCAAACTTGCAGGCAACTCAAACTCATATGCAACTTCACCTATCCTTCTCACAATCTTGTATGACCCTATATAGCGAGGACTCAACTTCCTTTCTTCCCGAAATGCATGACTCCCTTCATAGGGGAGACTTAAAGAAATACTTAATCACAACCTCAAATTCTAACTCCCTTCTTCTAACATCAGCATAGGAATTCTTTCTACTCTGAGCTATTTTAAGTCATTCTCTAATAATTTTCATGCCCCTCATTTCTTGGTGAACAAGATCAGGTCCAAATAACTATGTCTTTCCTACTTCATACCACCCTATTGGCGACCTACATCTTCTCCCATACAATGCCTTGAAAGGAGCCATCTTAATACTGGCATGGTGCTGTTATTATATGCAAACTCTATCAATGACAAATGATCTACCCAACTACCTTTGAAGTCAATCACCCAAGCCCTCAACATATCCCCAAGAGTTGGAATAGTGCGCTCAGCTTTCCCATCCGTCTGAGGGTGGAAAGTCGTACTCAGTTTTACTTAGGTACCTAAGACCCTCTGTAAAGATCTCTAAAACTATAAAGAGACTTGCGTACCTCAGTCAGATATGATGGATACAGGTGCCCCATGTAAAAGAACTATCTCCTCAATATAAATCTTGGCATAGTCATCTCCCGTATAATTAGTCCTCACAGGCAGAAAGTGAGCTGATTTGGCCAGTCGGTCAAAAATTACCCAAATAGAATCATACTGGTTTCGGGACTTCGGAAGCCCCGTAATGAAGTCCAGATTGATCATCTCCCACTTCCATAAAGGCAAAGCTATCCCTTGGGAAGTACCACCTGGCCTCAAATATTCTACTTTAACTTGTTGGCAATTCAGACACTTGGAAACATACTTAGCCATATCACGCTTCATATTCTTCCACCAAAATATAGTCTTTAAATCATGATACATCTTAGTAGACCCTGGGTGAACAACATACCTCGAAGTGTGAACTTCGTTAAGGATTCTTTTTCGCAAGCCATCTACATCTGGCACACATAATCTATACTGATATCTCAGAATACCATCACCATCAATTTCAAAGGACATCATCTTCTATTGACCAACATCATTCTTGATTTGCATCAAAATGGATCTTCAACTTGCTTTTCCTTAACCTCTGCACAAAGGGATGATTTATGTAAGCCCCGAAACCGAGTCCTGAGATTTCACACGGTGCTTAAGGATACACATAGCCCGAAGCTAACCCTTTGAGCCTACTACAACTTCTAAATGCTTAAATTGGGATACTAAGGGCATCATAGTGAAATATATCAAATCATAGTCTAACTGAATTATGAAAGAGTGTTGTGAACGTAACAAAATACTAAATGTCTAAACCCACTGACCATCTAGTCTAACACAGCCTCTATCACTCAATAACTAGAGAGCCATTGGGATAGATCCCCAGCTGACTCAAAACTAAACTGAAAACAGTAAAACATATACGAAATACTGAAGTGTCTGAAGATATGTCCTCGGATCATGAGGACTCGCCACTGCTGAAATGTAGATATAAGTGCTCGAAAAATCACTGACGAGGCTGGGACTGAGAACCTCAACCTACATTACGGGAAAATGTAGCATACAGACAAGTATGTGGATCAGTACCTTGGGAATGTACTGATTATATGGGGTGTATGCAATTAAATAATTAATATCATAAATCTTTATAGAAAACATGCATGCTATAATAGATAACTTGCATAGCTTGAATAAAACTCTTATAATTCATGAATAGGCAGAAAATGTAATATAAAATCACGTGAGCCATTTCTCTATGTTCTAAAACTTGTAGTCTTTCTTTGTTCTTGGACTTGTAAGTAAATGAGACCTTAAATTATCAACTTTCTAGATGTACACTTTACTCTTTGGAAACTAAAGAAGACTTAGGATAACAGTTTTCGCAATACATATACTTTCAAACTCATATTTTCATATTCAATAGAATAAAACCTTTTCAAAACTTAGAGGCTTAAGACTTTAGAAACTTTAAAACTTGGGACGCTTAGAAACTTGGGAGATTCTTCTGACCGACATAAATCATGTGAGCTACATGGAGTCTAACATCTTGCCCACCGTTGAGGAGAGTTGTTCTATCCTTTCCATCGGAGTAGAACCTTTACTTTGTAGTGATACTAACTTAAGCCACTTGGGGTGAATTAGAAACCTACGGGGGCACGTAGTTCTGGGGCATGAGACCTTGGAATCAAGCCCAACTCGATGCTAAATACTACTCCCTGACTTAGCTCAGAACTTGTAAGAAAATCCACCTTAAACAGTTCAAAGATATATTATGGGGACAATCATGCCACCCTTTAACTTAGACAACATTGAGTGGGTTCCTTTCGTAGCTTAGACTCAAAAATCATCTCCTTTCTTTAAACTTTGATAAACTATCTTTAACAAGTTTCAAAACTTTAATGACATAGAGATATTAATACCAATCTCGAAATACTATGAAATATATCAAAAATCCATTCTTGAACCTTATAGCATGCATACGTATTCAAGAAACCTTAATTCAAATTTAGGATAATTTATGACTTCAACCTTAAGGGTATTCAAAACATCATTCATTAAAGGAGTATGAAATTCATAACATTAGTACTCACTTCAAAACATAAAATAGGTAAAATATCATATAACTTAAGGATTTAGCAACTCATAAACTCATAAACTCAAGATAAAGTAATTTGAGTATCAACCCATTTGCAAAAACATGAAATTCATTGATAAAAATTAGTACTTCGGAAAAAAAAACAAAAGGGTTCTTGCTCAACCCCACATACCTTAAAACAATGAACTTGAAGGATGAATTGCTTTTGAAATTCTTCTTGTGCTTTTTAGGGAGGATTCTTGAAACCCTTGACTTGGGAAACTTTAATCTTAACTCAATTTGGGAAAAGAATGGTGAACTTTTGAGATTCTTGGAAGAGGATTTGTATGCTTAGGGTTTTCTCTTAAAGGAAATTGATGAAAAATGAGCATAAGTTGCTCAAAAAAGACCTTAATATACTGTTTCCACGACTTGGGATGCGGGCAAAAACACTAGAGAGCCTTTGGATTTTAAAATTCGTAAAAGGTACACCATTTTAGCCTTTACCGCGTCGCGACGATGGATCCATCTCTATACCCATCGTGATGCGGTACAATCGCGACGGGCTACTGCTTTTGACAAATACCGATTTGGGGTTCATCGTGCGTGGAGCAATCGTGATGACCCACTGGAAAATGACAAACGCAAATTTAACCCCCACTGCGATGCGTCAACCATCTCATCACCATACTCACCGCAATGCGGTGTAGTTGCGGTGAGCTTCAGTAAATTGACAATTGCAAAATTGATGTCCATCGCAATGGGATGGCTTGCCCAACTGGAATCCTGAGTACTAAAAATACTCTAACTTCTTCTTCGAGTGTCCATTTTGGACGTGATATATATCAACGGAAAGTTGTTCAATTTCCCACATGATAAAAAATCAAAATTAGGGAAATTCTATATCCTCTAAACATTACTCACTTAGGAACTCACTTCTTAACCTCATAGAATCAGAATTGAGCTTAATGAAAGTTTGGAGTATTACAATATAATATCTCCCCCCTAGGAACATTCGTCCTCGAATGTCACTAGTTGGACTAAGAGTACTGAAGAAAACTAGAGATAAATAGTTGAACACTTGCTAATTTGACTCTATCTTATTCAAAACTTTGAATACTTCAAGAATACATGAACTTATAATGAGAATATCTATATAGTTGAAACTTTGAATAGAAAGGCTGAATAAAGGAAGAATAATACCTTTGGCTTGATCTGAACTTGCGGAGAAGAGGTGCGGGTATTTGGTTCGCATGCCTGCTTCTGCTTCCCAAGTAGCGCCCTCAACTGACTGATTTCGCCACAACACTTAAACCAAGGGAACTTCTTTATTCCTTAGTCTACGGACTTGATGGTCTAGAATGTCAACCGAAACCTCTTTAAATGAAAGACTAGTCTGAATATCAGCGTTCTTTGAAGGATCTACTACCACAAAATCACCAATATGCTTCCTAAGCATGGAAACATGAAAGATAGGATGTACAGCTGACAGTTCTGCAGGAAACTCAAGTTTGTAGGCTACTTTCCCAACACAGCTTAAAATTCTATAAGGGCAAACATATCGGGGACTCATCTTCCCCCTTTTCCCAAACCTCTTCACCCCTTTCATGGGCGAAATTTTTAGACACACCAGATCATTAACTTCAAACTCGAGGTCTCTTTTCTCATATCAGCATATGACTTTTGACGACTCTAAGTTGTCTTTAACCTTTTTCTAATCAACTTGACCTTTTCCATAGCCTTAAATACTACGTCAGGTCCAGTCAAAGCAGTTTCACCCACTTTGAACCAACCTATGAGTGATCTACATCTTCTACCATACAAAGCCTCAAATGGTGCCATCTGGATGCTAAAGTGATAACATTGTTATACGCATACTCAATCAGTGGCAAATGTTCATCCCAACTACCTTTGAAATCGAGAGTACATGCTCTCAACATGTCCTCTAAGGTTTGGATGGTCCTCTCAGTTTGAGCATCGGTCTGTGGATGAAAAGAAAAACTTAAATGAACTTGGGTACTAAGACCCCTCTGAAAATCTCTAAAAAATTGTGAATTAAACTGAGTACCCCTATTTGAAATGATAGGCACGAGAACCCCATGCAGTCTGACTAACTCACAAATATACTGTCTAGCATAATCCTCAGCAGGCAAGAAATGCGCCGACTTAGTCAGCCTATCTACAACAACCCAAATAGAAACATGATGACGCCGGGTTAGAGGTAAACCAGTCACAAAATCCATATTTACCTCTTCCCACTTCCACGTAGGAATAGCAAACTCTTGCATCACACCACCAGGTCTTCGGTATTCAACTTTAACCCATTGGCACGTTGCACACTTTGCCATAAATGTTGCTATATTCTTCTTCTTGCCACTCCACCAATAGATTTCCTGTAACTCGCGGGACATCTTGGTAGCGCGGGGATGAATGGAATATCGCGCGCCATACATTTTAGTTATAATTCTCTGCCTCAGATCATCAACATCAAGAACACACAGTCTACCCTGCAATCTCAGTACACCAGCTCCCCCGGGAGAAAATCTCTATCTTTTGGCCTTTGACTGACTCCTTTAGTCTGACCAAACTAGCATTAAGTCTTGCTTCTCCTTCACTTCTGAAACTAAGGAGGATTCGAAACTACTCTGCACTAACATACTTCCTTCAGCAGAATCAAGAAACCTAACACCTTATCTAGCCAAATAATACGCATCACAAGCTAACTCATTTTTACCTTCCTCCACATGTGAAACACTACCCATAGACAACCTGCTAAGGATATCTGCCGCTGCATTAGCCTTGCTCGGATGATACAACACACTCATATCATAATCTTTTAATAATTCTAACCACCTCTTCTATCTAATATTCAACTCCTTCTGATTAAACACATATTGTAAGATTTTATGATAGGTAAAAAAATCAACATGCATACCATACAAATAATTTCACCAGATTTTTAGGGTAAACACTACAGTAGCTAACTGAAGGTCATGGGTTAGGTAATTCTTTTCATAAGGTTTCAACTGTATAGAGACGTAAGCTATAACTTTACCTCTCTGCATCAGTACACAACCCAAACCAACTCAAGAAGCATCATAATAGACCATAAAATCATCTGTACCATCAGGGAAAGTCAACATAGAGGCTGAAGTAAGTCGAGTCTTCAACTCTTGAAAACTCTTCTCATAGGAATTTGACCAAAGGAACCTAACTTTCTTTTGGGTCAACCGGGTCATGGGAGACACAATAGAAGACAAACCTTAAAAAAACAGTGGTAATAGCCAGCTAAACCCAAGAAACTTCTAATATCAGATGGAGAGATAGGTCTAGGCCAATTTCTTACTGCTTTTGTCTTTTAGGGATCAACTCTAATTCCTTCGGCTGAAATAATATGACATAGAAAAGCTATGGACCTTATCCAAAACTCACACTTGCTGAATTTGGCAAATAGCTGGTGATCTTTAAGAGTTTGCAAGACAGTTCTAAGGTGATCTACATGGTCACCCTCACTTCGGGAATACACAAGGATGTCGTCTATAAACACAATGACAAACATGCCAAGATACTATTTGAACACTCGATTCATGAGGTCCATGAAAGCCGCTGAAGCATTGGTTAGCCAGAAGGACATAACAAGAAACTCAAAATGACCATAGCGGGTTCGGAAGACTGTCTTTGGGATATCACATTCTGTAATTTTAAGTTGGTGATAGCCGGATCTAAGGTCTATCTTGGAGAAGTAACTTGCACCTTGCAACTGAACAAATAAACCATCAATTCTAGGAAGAGGATATTTGTTCTTGATAGTGACCCTATTAATCTGCCGATAGTCAATGCACATACACAAAAAACCATCTTTCTTTCGTACGAATAGAATAGGTGCAACCCAAGAAGAGACACTGGGCCTTATAAAGCCTTTATATAGAAGATCTTTGAATTTCTCTTTCAACTCCTTAAGCTCTACAGGTGCCATACGGTAGGGAGGAATAGAAATAGGCTGTGTGTCGGGAAGAAGGTCATTCCTAAACTCTATCTCCCTATCGGGAGGTACCCCTGGGAGATCTTCCAGAAAAACATCAGGAAACTCATTTACAATGTTGACCGACTGTATAGTTGGAACCTCGGACTTAGTGTCTTCAACTCTAACTAAGTGATAGACACAACCCTTAGATATAAGTTTTCTGGCTTTTTGATATGAGATAAAATGACTCTTTGGAGATACAAAATTTCCAGACCACTCAAAGAATGGCTTATCAGGAAACTGAAACTTGACTACACAGGAATGATAGTCTATAGATGCATAGCAAGAGTGAGCCAGTCCATACCCAGAGTAACATCGAAATCAACCATCTCTAACTCTATCAAATTAGCAAGTATGACTCTATGAACAATGGTAACAGGACAATTCTTATACATTCGCTTAGCAAAAACAGACTCCCCTATTGGAGTAGAAACTAGGAAAGGCTCAGGAATCATTTCGGAATTCATTTCAAAGTTCACATCAACAAGTGGGGTCACAAAAGAAAAGCTTGACCCGGGGTCCAATAACACATAAACATCAAAGTGAAATACTCGGAGCATACCAGTAACAACGTCGGTAGAATCCTTCTGCTCATTGTCACACCTTTTCTCGCCCGAAGGTCAAGTCAAAGGATTTTTCCAATTAAAGTGACGATATTGAATAGGGATTAGTTTATTAACACAGTCGCCACTTGGAATTGAGTTTTGGTGTTGCAAGTCACCTTTTTGAATCCCTAATCAAAAGGAAATGACTTTTTTATTTTGGTCTGCGAAAATAGAAGACCAGGTAAGGAATTTTGTTGACCGAAGGGAAGGTGTGAGGCACTCCTCGAGTCCCGTGGTTATAGCACGGTCGCTTTATCGACTTATTCTTACTTAAACTATTTTGATAACTTATATTAATGCCTAATTTCGCTCATATTTTAATGTCTAATAGTTGTCTATAACTAGTGTATTAAATCGATGAAAATTATTTTTTGAAAAATATTTGCCAACGAGCATTATTGCATCCTTGAAATTTTAAATGTCTCAGAAAGATGCGTACGCCGCATTCTTAATTGAAACGAATATTTTAACATGCCTAAAAATCTGCCTAGCGTTAAAGGCATTTGTTTCATCTCTTTAAACTCAAGACAATTATTTTTATCCATTTGTTCACTCTTCTCTCCTCACTATTTTATTTACAATTTGCAATGAGTTTCGGATTAAACTAGCATCATTATCTGATGTTACACCTTATTTCGAACAAAACTGTGAAGAATAAACCTAAAAAAAATGACCAAAAGAAGTTAAAAGATGATTCAATATTAACAAAAGAAAAATTAACATGCACTTTAAAAATTTAAAGATCGCTAACGAAAGGGAACACTAAACAGTAACTATATAAAACTTTTAAAGATCATACATATTTGAACTATTTATGTCAAGTAAATAGAACCAAAAATAATAAATAGAAAATATATTTAACGGCATGTATAGTTTTCAGATATATATAAAATCATTATAAATAACGTACTACTTTGGCTTCAATTGATTTTTATGAAATTATTAACATTATTGCAATGATTTAAAACAAAATTGTTTGAACTAAGCCCACCGTTATAACTCTCAATTCTCCAATTTCAAATAATATACAGTATTATAATATTATTTAAACTTTCACATTTCAATAAACTATAAACTAGAGACCATGACCTTTATATAATATCTTATCATCTATCTTAAATTATTAAAAAATAATAATAATTTAAAAAAGAAATGGTGTAACAGTGATGAATATTTAATAGGAACACAATTAAGTCATAACAGAATTAATCTTGAACTGGAGAGAAAAAGGACCAACAAAAATGATTTTAGAGAACCCTTTTTGGTTGAAAATTATGTATAAGAACGGACAAAAAAAAAAATAGGTCGTCACTTGAACAACTTTAAAATCACTTGCACACTTGACTAATAAATTAATGAAAAATATGTAAAAAAAATGAATATATAAGATGACAAAAACTACCATTGTTGCCACTTGCACACAAACAAATAATCTCACTCACATTTTTTATGCCTCAAATACTACTCACCTTCCAAAATATGTATCAACACACACGTCCACCATAATACTTCGACATTCTTTTAACTATCTACTTTAGAGAATTTAAACTCTAATTCGCCTTTTATTCCACCATTTTACGCAATAGAAATACTTGGATCACAAAATATATAATATAATTTATGACAATAAATTCACATAAATAATCAACTTTGCATATTGAATAATGCATGAAGCCATTAAACTAATTTTTATTCACACTTCGATTCATAATGATAAAACTTATGAAATAATAGTACAAAATGGATTAAGAACCTGTGTGATGAACTAAATAGAATATAGAAGCAAGAATGTTATCATCGAAAATTCATCCGGAAATCCGAAACTCGATTCTCCAAACTCTAGGAACTCTCTTTTTGTTGTCCTACCTGCTTTTTTCTGTGTCTCAATTTTTCTCTCTGACTCTAATTTTTCTCTCTATCCGTTTTTTCTCTCTGACTGTGTTTTTTATTTTTTCTCAATTGTAGTGTACGTATGTTCCTCTTTCTGGGGGTGAGTAAGTGTCCTTAAATACAGGGACTGTTTAAGGGAAAAATTAGGGGGAGTAGTTATTATCTGATAAAGGATAACTTTTAAATTTTGAATTGTTATTTTTCTTTTCTCTTTTTTAATAGAAGATAATACTAATAATAAATAAAAATAATAAAGAAAGTAATAATAATAATAATAAATATAATAATAACTAATTAATTTTTATATTTAAGAAAATATAATAAAAATTTCTAAATAACCAAAATAAATATAATAAAATAGTATTAAAACTACTAATTTATTTATTAAAATTTATAAAAGAAAAATATTTTTAATTTTTGCATTATTTTTTAAAATTAAAAAAATAAAAAATAAAAAATCTCAAAATTAACTGTATTTAGTTATTTATTTTTTAACTAAAAATGTAGTAAAAATAAAAATAAGAATTTAAATAATATCAGATCAAATATAAATATTTAATATCAAAAAATAGATATATTAAACTCGGGGAGGGTCAAAAGTCATGTGTCTACACTCATAACGGGAAGGTAGGGCATAGAATCTGTTCTGGCGTTGACCGCCAGCAGTACTGGATGAAGCTCACTGAGGAGGAGCTGGATGGGCTACAGGAGTTGGTGCACTAGTAGCCTGTGTATGAGGTCGGGCATCTCTGTTTCCTTGCCTAGCATGCGGGCAATCTCTAAGCCTATGGCCCATCTTGCCACAACCAAAACAACTACGCTGCTCTGCCAAACACTCGCCTGGATGGGTCCTGCCACACTTAGCACAATAAGGGTAAGTAGGAGACAAAGGTGCAGGCATGGACGCACGACTCTAAAACTGAGGACGGTTCCCTCCAAGGGACCTTGCCTGGCTAAACTCATGTTGCTCGGATCTAGACCGCTTGTTTCCCCTTACTCTATCCATCTCTCTTATCTTATCCGCCCCTATCTGCTGTGTATGAATCATCAGCCTAGCCAAATCCATATCCCTATTAAGCATAGCAGTTCTGCACTCTTTCAACACCAACCCAGATACACCTGTCACGAACTTACTCATACTAGTACGAGTGTCAGCAATCAAGTCTAGAGCATATTTGGCTAGCTAGTTGAACTTCAGACAGTACTCCTTAACAGTCATGGAGCCCTGTCTCAAGTTCATAAAATCTTCTATTTTTGCCTCTCATCTCCATCGGCAAGAACTTATCCAAGAATGCATCTTGGAATACCTTCCAAGTCATAGAGGTATTATTTTCCCCTCTGATCTTCTTCCATGCTACAACCCAGTCATACGCAATGTATTTCAACCTATAAGACGCCATCTCAATACTTTCTTCCTCAGAGATATGCATGACCTAGGTGATCTTTCTCACTTTCTCAAGGTATAACTACGGGTCCTCACCTGCCTTAGACCCATAGAAATCTGGCAAATTCAACCGCATGAAATCATGAATCTTAGCAGCAGTTAAATCACCTCCCTGCTTCTGCGGAGCTGTAGCCTGGTTGGCCTGAATATTTGCGGTGACTGCTTGGGTTAGAGCGTAAAAAGCTGCCCGAAACTCAGCATGGGACAAGTTTTTATTCAAGGGATCAGTAGGCTGAGGTTGCTGATCATTATTGTTTTTGCGGGCTCGATGAGAAGGCATTTTCTGAAATAAGAGAGCACAAATTAATAGCTGAGAAAGACAACTTTAAGCAGGATAGACTCTGAAAGAAAGAGATGACTTTTTCCTAAAATGTCTTGTAGCCTCTTGCTCATAGATATGGCCCGCTACACACCGATGATCAAGACTCTTCAGACTCCCTAGGACTCCTTAAACCTTAGGCTCTGATACCAAGTTTGTAATGCCCCAAAACCGGGTCCCGAGATGTCACACGATGCTTAAGACTACATATAGCCCCAGGCTAACCCTTTGATACTGATACTACCTCTAAATGCTTAAATTGGGATACTGAGGGCATCATAGTGAAATATATCAAATCATAGTCTAACTGAATTATGAAAGAGTACTGTGAACGTAAAGAAATACTGAATGTCTAAACCCACTGACCATCTAGTCTGACATAGCCTCTAACACTCAATAACTAGAGAGCCATTGGGACTGATCCCCAGCTGACTCAAAACTGAACTGAAAATAGTAAAACATACACTAAATACTGAAGTATCTGAAGATATGTCCTCGGATCATGAGGACTCACCACTTCTAAAATGTAGATGTAAGTGCTCGAAAAATCACTGACGAGGCTGGGACTGAGCACCTGAACCTACATTATGAGAAAATGTAGCACACAGACAAGTATGTGGATCAGTACCTTGGAAATGTACTGAGTATATGAGGGTGTATGCAATTAAATAATTAATATCATAAATCTTTATAGAAAACATGCATGCTATAATAGATGACTCACATAGCTTGAATAAAACTCTTATAATTCATGAATAGGCAAAACATGTAATATAAAATCACGTGAGCCATTTCTCTATGTTCTAAAACTTGTACTCTTTCTTTATTCTTGGACTTGTAAGTAAATGAGACCTTAAATTATCAACTTTCAAGATGTACACTTTACTCTTTGGAAACTTAAGAAGACTTAGGATACTAGTTTTCGCAATGCATATACTTTCAAACTCATATTTTCATATTCAATAGAATAAAACCTTTTCAAAACTAAGAGGCTTAAGACTTTAGAAACTTTAAGACTTGGGACGCTTAGAAACTTAGGAGCTTCTTCTAATCGACATAAACTATGTGAGCTAAACGGAGTCCAACGTCTTGACCATATTGGGGAGAGCTTTTTTATCCTTGCCATCGGAGTAGAACCTTTACTTTGTAGTGATCACTAACTTAACTCACTTGGGGTGAATCAGAAACCTACAGGGGCACATAGTTCTGGGTTGTGAGACCTTGGAATCAAGCCCAACTCGGTGCTAAATACTACTCCCTGACTTAGCTCAGAACTTGTATGAAAATCCACCTTAAATAGTTCAAAGATATATTATGGGGCCAACCATGCCACCCTTTAACTCTGACAACATTGAGTGGATTCCTTTCTTAGCTTAGACTCAAAAATCATCTTCTTTCTTTAAACTTTGATAAACTATCTTTAACAAGTTTCAAAACTTCAATGACATGGAGATATTAATACCAATTTTGAAATACTATGAAATATATCAAAAATCCATTCTTGGACCTTATAGCATGCATACGTATTCAAGAAACCTCAATTTAAAATTAAGGATAATTAATGACTTCAACCTTAAGGGTATTCAAAACATCATTCATTAAAGGATTATGCAATTTATAACATTAGTACTCACTTCAAAACATAAAGTAGGTAAAATATCATACAACTTAAGGATTTAGCAACTCATACACACATAAACTCAAGAAAAAGTAGTTTGAGTATCAACCCACTTGCAAAATCATGAAATTCATTGATAAATATTAATACTTTGGGAACAAGAGCGAAAGGGTGTTCTTGCTCAAACCCCACATACTTTTAAACAGTGAACTTGAAGGATGAATTTCTTTTGAAATTCTTCTTGTTCTTTTGAGGGAGGATTCTTGAAACCTTTGACATGAGAAACTTTAATCTTAACTCAATTTGCAAAAAGAATGGTGAACTTTTGAGATTCTTGGAAGAGGATTTGGATGCTTAGGGTTTTCTCTTAAAGGAAATTGATGAAAAATGAGCATAAGTTGCTCAAAAACGAACTTAATCTTCTGTTTCCATGACTTGGGATGTGGGCAAAAAGACTAGACTGCCCTTGGATTTTAAAATTCGTAACAGGTACTCCATTTTAGCCTTCACCGTGTTGCGATGATAGGTCCATCGATATACCCATCGCAATGTGGTACAATCGCGATGGGCTACTGTTTTTGAAAAATGCCGATTTGGGGTTCATCGCAACGCGGAGCAATTGTGATGACCTACTGGAAAGTGACAAACACGAATTTAACCCCCACTGCGATGCGCCAACCATCTCATCGCCATACTCACCGCGACGCGGTGTAATTGCGGTGAGCTTCTGTAAATTGACAATTGCAAAATTGATGTCCATCGCGATGGGATGGCTTTCCCAACTGGAATCCTAAGTAATAAAAATGCTCTAACTTCTTCTCCGAGTGTTCGTTTTGGATGTGCCATATATCAACAAAAAGCTGTTCAATTTCCCACATGATAAAAAGTCAAAATTAGGGAAATTCTATATGCTCTAAATATTACTCACTTAGAAAGTCACTTCTTAACCTCATAGAATCAGAATTGATCTTAACGAAAGTTTGGGGTATTATAATTTAGCTATCTCATAAACAACCACCCTTCCATCTTCGGAATCCAAGAGTCGCACTATAAGGCAAGTTGATGAATATCTTTCACCATCTCTTTCTTTTCTTTCTTAACATGAGAAAGACTGCCCATAGGTAACCTGCTGAGGGTGTCGACTACCACATTCGCCCTTCCCGAATGATAGTGCAGGCTCATGTCATAATCCTTTAACAGTTCCATCCAACGCCTCTGTCTGAGGTTTAATTCTTTCTCCGAGAAAACATACTGTAAACTCTTGTGGTCAGTAAAAATATCAACATGTACCCCATAAAGATAATGCCACCATATCCTAAGTGCAAAAACCACAGCCGCTAACTGCAAGTCATGGGTAGGGTAATTGCGCTTATGTACTTTCAACTGCCTAGATGCATAAGCCACCACCTTACCATGCTGCATAAGTACACTCCTAAGTCCCATTCGGGACGCATCACAGTACACAGCAAACCCTCTGTACCTTCTAGAAGAGTCAAAATAGGAGCATTAGTCAACTTATCTTTCAATTTCTCAAAACTATTCTCGCAGGAGTCAGACCACACAAACTACACCTTTTTCTGCGTCAACTTAGTAATTGGAGCAGCTATGGAAGAAAAACTCTCTACGAACCTTGTGTAGTACCTTGCCAAACCCAAGAAGCTTCTAATATCAGTTGGAGTCGTGGGTCTGGGCCGTTTTCTCACTGCTTCAACCTTTTAGGGTTCAACCTTAATTCCCTCACTGGACACAATATGCCCCAAGAAAGCAATGGCATTAAGCCAGAATTCACAATTGGAAAATTTTTCATACAGCTTATGATCTCTGAGAGTCTGAAGATTCAGAGGTGATTGGCATGGTTCTCCTCACTCTTAGAATAGACCAAAATATCATTAATGAAAACTATGACAAACAGATCCAGAAACTGATGGAATACTCTAGTCATTAGGTCCATGAAAGTTGTAGGGGCATTAGTCATCCCGAAGGACATGACTAAGAATTCATAATGGTTGTATCAGGTTCGAAATGCTTTTGTGAATGTTTGACTCTCTAACCTTTAACTGATGATATCTTGAATGAAGTTCTATCTTTGAAAAACATCTAGCATCCTGAAGCTGGTCCAAAAGGTCATCAATTCTAGGAAAAGGATATTTATTTTTAACAGTGACCTTATTTAGCTTGCGGTAATCTATGCACATACAAAGGGAACCATTTTTTTACGCACGAATAGCACTGGTGCACCCCAGGGAGAAATACTAGGATGGATAAAACCATCTAGAAGATCTACTAGCTGCTCTTTCAACTCTGCAGGAACCATTCTATATGGTGGAATAGAGATGGGACGAGTGTATGGTAACAAATTAATACCAAACTCTATCTCCCTATTAGGGGGTACCCCTAGAAGATCTTCGGGAAAGAATTATGGAAATTCTTTTACCGCAGGGACTGACTGAAGAGATGGACTCTCAATATTAGAATCTTTTAGTCAAATCAGATGATATAGACAACCTCTAAAAATAAGCTTACGAGCTCTAAGATAAGATATAAAGTTCTCTCTGGGTGCTAGAGAATGACCCTCCCACTCTATGAATGGCTCATTCAAAAAATAAAAAGTAACTCTTATGGTCCTACAATCTAATGTGTCATAACATGAATGGATTCAGTCCATTCCTAAGATAGCATCAAAGTCAACCATCTCAAGCTCTATGAGGTCTGCCATGGTATCCCAGCTATAAAAAGATACAACATAATACCTATACACCCTTCTAGATACAATAGAATCTCCTACCAAAGTGGAAATAGAAAAAGGCTCAGCAATCACATCAATCTCAAACCAAAAACCAACAGCCACATAAGGGGTCACATATGACAGGGTAGACCCGGGATCAAGAAATACATACACATCACCAGAGAAAAAATTTGCAACATACCCATGACCACATCTGGTGAGGCTTCTGCCTCCGGGCGGTTGGTCAAAGCATACATTTGGTTGCGATCGATCCCGGCAGCTGAAGTGGCGCCCTTCTGAGGCCGCGGTGGTGTAGAAGAATTAGCCTGTGACTTGGCTCCCCCAACATTACCTCTCGTCATTGGACAATCCCTTTGGATATGGCCTGGATGGCGGCACAAATAATACACCATGGTGCCAAACTGGAATCTGCCTGGATGATTCCTCCCATATCTCTCACAGCGCGGGTATGACAGAGAGGTTTGAGCTACACTTCCCTGAGACTGCGCACCCTGCATTCTTGGCCCCTGACTAAACTAAAAATTCTGGGGTTACTGATCAGCTGGGAGTTTGGACACAGGAGCACAAGCTGCGGACTATGCATTACCCCAATTATTTCTCTTCTGCCATCAATAACTCCAATTACCACTCTGTTTCTGACTGTGGCTCTGGTCCGCTGTCTTGGTTCTCTTTGCCTGCCTGTCCTTCTTCTTAGATTCAATGATTCTCTACTTCTGCTCCTCTACCTGTTGCATGTGGACTGTCAGTCTAGAGAAGTCCATATCCCTGTTTAGCATAGTCCCCTAACATTCAAGCACTATGTCATCTGAAAGGCTAGATGTAAATTTTCTCATTCGGGCCCTCATATTACCGGCCATCTCCGGAGCATATCGGGATAGTTGGTTGAACATCAGAGTGTACTCCTTGACACTCATTTTTCCCTGCTTTAGATTCATAAACTCTTCTGCCTTGGCCTCCCTCAACTCTAGAGGAAAGAACCAATCAAGAAAGGCTTCCATGAATTCGCCCCATACTGTGGGCTCAACACTCTCACTTTTCAAATCCTCCCACTCGTTATAACACTGATTTGCAACTTCCTTAAGCTGATAAGATGCTAACACCACCCTTTCCACATCGTCTACATGCATAACCTTGAAAATATTCTCCATCTCATCCACAAATTCATGTGGATCCTCTTCTACTTTGGTGCCAGTAAACTTGGGCGGGTTCATTCTCATAAACTGACCTACCCTCGTAGCCTCAGATATAACGGGTGCAGACCCAACATCTTCTGATCGTTGAGTCTATGCAGCCACTAACTGCTCAAGCATATGGATGGACTGCCTGAACTCAGTATTTGAAATTTCCCTCTGAGAAGACTGGGGACGATTAACATTTATCCTTAGGGCCAGAGGGGGGCTGGAGGTACTCCCTGAACTTCTGTTCGAAGGAATCTACTGCTTATCGAGACCCCTAGATTAAGCCTCAGAACCTAAGAGGGAGGGGGTCAATAAAGGTGTACTGGTACGCAGAGCAAATTCAAAATAATAATTTATATTCAACATATATGAGAGCAATTGAAAAATAGTTCATAAATATATCATAAGGTAAAAGTCACATGGGCATATTTAAGAGAACTCTATAAAAATCATCTGAACTCTGTGACACACTTTGTTTTACTTCTACGCTGGTGGTATGCCCTACAATCTGTAATTCCACGGGCTATATGGAATCTGCCATTAACTCGAAAGCTAAGCCCCCAACCTAAGTTTGCCGCAAGGGTCGGAGCCTCTGTCTGTACTACGCCACAGGACCGTCGCCAGCGTATAATAATAATATACCCGTTCCGGCAAAACACAGTTTTAGAAAATGAGTCTATTGACTTGCACCTTCTTCAGGCAACCACCTAACCCTCTTTAAGCCCATTTTTAACTCTTTAAAATATGCAATCTCTGAAAGATCTATCTCTGTTATGGCATTCAAACAAATGGTATCGCCATACTATTGACTTGCAAGTCACATTCTCTGAGCCATTCATAGTACATTATAGTCTCTATTTTCAAAACGTATGTTTACGACCACCATACCAATAAATCATTTCAAAGAACTCTTTCTTTAAAACTCATTTAAACACATGCAAGCAACTCTCTTGATCAATATTTCAATACTACAAGGTGGTCATGTCAAAGTTCTCAATCTCATGCAAATTTTCTATTTTAACAAAACATAATTTCATCAAGAAAATTTCCTCTCATTTTCTCTAAATCTTGCTCAAATACTATGATATTGGGAAACTATTCTTGAAACCATAATTCATGCATTTCAAGTCATTCACAATAAGATCATAAACTCAAATTTATCACAAGAGAGGAATTTCATAATTTGTGCTCTCAACAATCTTAAAGTTCAATCCTTCATACATATACATACATGTGTAAATCAGTTTAAGGGGATAAGGCCTAAAGGCCAAAACAATAATATCATCAAAACATCAACCATGCGAAAATTAAAACATAAATTACAAAACCACTTTAAAATTCATGCTTGAGAATCTTTAATTCATGATATAATGTTTACAAACCCATGTAGTTTTTAGGATAAACCCCACGTACCTCAAATTTGGAATTAAATGGATGCTTCTTGAAGCCTACGGTTTGAGAATCCTAAATCTTCGATCAATTTCTGAAATCCATGGTTGAATCTCGAGTTATAAGGAATTTTTGTTTGCAAACCCTAAGGGTATTTTTGATGGATTTTTGATGAAAATATGAATAAAGTGGTCTCTTGGGATAAAAATCCCGTGTTTGGGCGTATTAGAATAAGGAAAAATTACGCAATTGCCCCTTTAAGACGGGGATTTTTAAATGTTGAAATAACTGGGCATCGACATTGCAGGCAACGTGGCGCATCAGGTCATTGAAGTGATGCTCGACGCGTCGCGCCAAATATCGTGTCGTGCCTCAGTGCTTTTTCCTGCATAAAAATTGGTCAACGCGATGGGCGATGCGGCGCGCCAAATCGCATTGGTCCACTATTTTGGAACACCAAATGAGGTCTAAACATGTTCCAAAAATTCCGAAACTTGTTTGGGATGTGCCCCCAACACCCCCGATCATAAATCAACTCAAAACTCAACAAACGAGGGTCGGAAAGATCAAAAATAAAATACCCAAAGATTGGAAGCTCAAAATGAGACTAAGTCCTTTTCCTATATTTAGAAAAAGTTTAAGTCTTCAACTCTATATGCATGATTCTAGGAAACAACACATGTACGACTTTTTTTGGGGCGTTACACGAACCTAACTTGGAAGAGTTAGCGGAAGTGCTAATTAATGAAGACGATAATGGAAAATTAACAAAGAGAAAAGAAGTGTCTACATGTAACAGTCCAAACTCTTGATTAGGATTTGAACCATTCTTTATAGGCATATAGGTCCAACCTCGATGATTTCTAATTGAATATAGGGTTATGATCAATTTCCTAGTATAGTGAGTGTTTTGATGTGAATCATGATCATAAGAAACATCTATCACAAAGTTGAGTTGAGTTAAAAAAGATAGAAAACAAAACTAAAACAAG
>NC_061115.1:6959702-6980183 GCF_002878395.1 Capsicum annuum | reverse complement strand
GATAAGACTAACATAAATAATTTAGTCAATTCAGCTCAACATAACATATTATTTTTCACATTGTATAGGATCACTCATCACAGTAGTATAAAATCCCCTAAGCTCTTTCTCTCAATCGTCAAATTTCAGTTCTCTCAATATTGAATTAGAAATACTCCCCGACTAATTTCTCCAAAAATCCATACCAGAAAATTCACTGGTACAAGGTGATCGATTCATTGGTTTCACCAAAAATTCATCACGAAAAATTAACTGCAGATCCTACGATTAAGGTGATTTGTTCATTGACTTTGCCAACATTCATCCTTTTTAATAAATGCATGATCTGTTTATAAATATCTAAATTTGTGTTTGATAAAGATGTAAACTTATTTTATAATTGTATCTCGTTTAAAACTTTAAATATGTCAAAAAGGAAAAAAGATTGTTTTATTTACTAATTTTAGACAATTGATTTTTTCTTTTATGTTAGCGTGATTTTGAATTTTGCATATCCGCATGAGATGAAACAAATTTATTTTTATTTATTTATATTTAATTTCAACGTTAAGTTTGGTTTTCTCTCCCACGAAAGACTTTTTAGGTTGAGTAAGATATTCCTTTTTTAAAATAAAAAAAATTATCAATTTTATTATTTCATTTTATTAAGCCTAATCTGAATCAATTGTCTCGTTTGTTATCTGATTATTTTATTTTTATTTTTATTTTTTTGCTTTGCTTTTGAAGTAAGAGATTTTCGCGTTGGTAGAGTTCGATGCTGCTTTTCAGTATTGGAGGACTGCATCTACAATACTTGAAAATGGTAAAAAAATCATTTTAATTATTTCAACATTTTTAAAAATGTTGTAAGGCTATTCTTTGTGTTTTCTTTAGTTTTCCATCTTCTTAACAGTAAATTTTTCTTGATTAATGTCTTTTCCATATTGAAGAATTGTTATGGTTCATGTCATACAATTAACTGTGAGTTAGCTATTCGAATCAAAGATTGCTTTACTGGTATTTTGTTCTGCATTCCGACTTATAAAGGGTACCTAATAGATCTAGTCTCAATTGTTTGATTTTTATTTGTTCAGTTAGAAAATGCACTCAATAGGTACCCTACCATGTATATATAATGTATGCATGTAAAATTTAGGGCATTAGAAATTAGTTGGTTCAATTATTAAACAGGATAGTTTCAGCCTTAGTATCTAGTCAATTTGTGTAGAGGGTACCTTAAGCTTTCCCAAATATTCCTTTTGGAATCCTACACCAATTGTTTGTTACTTGATAAACAATGTGTATTGTGACTTGATAACCTATTAATATATCAAGTTGCATCTCTTATCAGATTCTTTGAATTTTCAAGGTGCATTAGCTGTGAGTTACCTAGAGGGTATACTAGTGGACAATAAAGTTTCATATGAAAAAAGAAATTGTTTCCGTAAGAGTGAAGTTATATGCAAACTTGCTAACAACACTATTATTTTAACTGTCCTATCATTATTCTACGAAGTTTTGCCATTTTTTTTAGTAATCCAAGAGACAAAAAGATTCTTGAAAGTATGTATTATTATTCAGGTAAATGTTGAAAGATATTGTAAAAAAATTGTATGATGAAAATTTTTAGAGTTATGTTCATTTATAATAAAAGATGTATTAATTAATTAATTAGTTAGTTAGTTAATTAATTAATTAATTAATTAATTAAATTTTACCTTTTACTAGAACATATAACATTCATTAACTGATATAAACAATACAATAGCTACATCAACTGCACATAAAACAGACATTTCTTTTGCTTTCTTACATAGTTCTTGCCTTTTTTTTTTTATAGTCCTTGCCTTTTTTTTGGAGTAACTTGTTGTTTTGTTCTCAATCTTTTTTAACTCAACTTTTCCCCATCCCATTTTTCATTCTTTTTCTTTACTTCATTCTTTTTCTTTACTTTTAATACCTAAAGAATAGAGTGATTGGTGATGGAGGAAAGAGTAGGGATTAGAGTCACGTGTTTTTATAGATATTTTTTTAAAGAGTATATATAGTCATCCTTCAAGCTTTCAACATGTCTATGTAAACACATGATTCCTTACTCTTTCCTCCATCACCAATCACTCCTTATTTTAGATATTGAAAGTAAAGGAAAATGAGAAGAGTGAAAGTTGAGTTGGAGAGGATTGAGAACCCAACTAAGACGAGTGACTTTCTCTAAAAGAAGGGTAGGATTGTGTAACAAAGCAAATGAGTTGTCTTCTCTATGTGCAACTGACCTAGTTGTTAGAGAAAATTTTGATGATTAGGTCTAAAAAATGGGTCAGGGTTGTGGGGTCATGGGTTTCTTTAACATTTTTAAAATTTGGGGAAAAAATATAACTTTTTTAAAACTACAACATGGTTCCTTTTTATATTTTTCAATTTTAAAAATATTTATTAAAATCATTTAATATTTTCAACTACACATTTCTCTCTTCTCAAACTCTTCCTTCTCCCGATTTTGATTCCTATTTTTTCGAAAAAAATAATTTGACTGATTCTTGCTTCCTCAGGCGAATTTTTTGAATTTCTCTTGCTCAGGTAAATGTAATTTACTTCCCCAATCAGTTCTAGATCCATTTTAATAATTTTTTTGATGACTCTTTGTGCTGGGGGTTTTCGATCTTGACAAAAATTTCGTTGTTTTTCGTTGAATTAATCGAAATTTGAGTGTTTTTAGTTAACATTGTCGATTTCGCATGTTTAATCGGGTTTTGCTTTGGATAATGATTAGAAATTTTTTCAATTTTTGTAGTTATATTGCGTTTGATTTTGAATTTTTTGTACTGAATTGAACCCATTTTAATGGTGTTCTTGTTGTTGTGAACTGCACTGTCAAATTTGGAACTTGAATTGCATGTTTGATATGAGGCGTTTTTCCGTTTTTCTTAATAGACCAGTGATCGATAGATCGACCACTACATATTTATTTTTGCTGCATTTGTTCGATTTTTTTAATAGACCAATGTTCGATAAATCAACCACTACAGATTCATTTTTTGTTGCAAATCATAAATTGTGAGAAAAGTTTATAGAGCGATTAAAAGGCCTGCTTCCACTGCTTCTACTAGCAAGAAGCGAAAATTCGAAGAAGTTTTGAAAATTTTCAAGAGAAAAAAACTCATAGTCGATGAATCGGAATCGAATCAAGAATTCTTGCCAATATTTCTGAATATGACGAAAGTAGTGCACACGAGAGTGAGGATGCTGAGGGTAGCGAAGGTAAAAGCGAGGGGAAATAGAAAAAGGAAGTAAAAGTAATAGCGGGGACGGTGAGGATAGGAGAGATAGCGGAGACGGGGAGGAGGATCCCCTATCCTTGCCAATTTGTGCGAGAGATATATCCATTGAGTCGCACGGCCTAACAACCTGGAAGGATGATCTTGGCTCTTTTCCTGCAAAGATTTCTGTGAGAGAAAGAATGGCGGTGTATCGAGAGTTTAGACGGGTTCTTGTTGAACAAAAGTTGTATTGTGATTTTAAGAAGATATGTTTCGGACACTTGAGGCATATTCCAGAACATTTTAAGTTTAATGGACAGATGGTTCATTATATGTTGCTGTGAAATATAAAAAATCAAAAAAAACTGCATGAAATTTGATTTTGCGTGAACGGTAAGCCAGCTTGTTTTGGCTTAAAGGAATTTGCTTTGATTACGGGGCTGAATTGTTCAGCATATCACCGTGAATCAAAAATGAACAAAGTCCTTCAAAATGGAGAAATCTTTCATTTTAAGGTGATGAAGAACAAGAGCATTACTGCTACAAAGTTGATTAGCCTGATGAAAGGTAATATAGGCTGAATAATCAACAAAAGTTGAAAAGTGCTTTGCTTTGATTTGTGCACGCGATGCTGCTGGTAAAGGACCCGTCAAAGAAGGTGAATTCGAACCACATCAAGATGGTGGATGATTTATAATTCTTCGGGGGGTATCCATGGGGAAAAGAGTCCTTTGAACTGACCTTGAGCTATCTGAAAAAGAGGACTGATCTGACCAAGCAGAAAGTAGTTTTTGTCAAGAGGAATAATGCATCATACGCATTATTTGGCTTTCTCTGGGCATTTCTGGTACTTATAATAAACCAGCCTATTGATTTATTATAGACCCCTACATATTTATGTAGTAATACATAGACATTGTAGACTTACTTGTGCTTCTATTGATTGCAAGTTTGGATATATGAGGTTTTTCCTCATCTGGGAAGGTACATCGACCAGTCGTTGGATTCTCCCCTGCCCATTCCCTATCTTCTTCGATGGCTCATGTCGAAGTGCGACAACATAATGAAAGTCGACCCATTTAAGTACAAAGGAAACACCACAAAGGTAAAATTATACTTATTATGATATGATACTAATATTATTATATTAGCGAATGTATTGTAATTTATTTTTATTTTTCTATAGATTGTGCACCTGTACCTTATCCCTACTTTCCGTGAGATGGAATAGAGATACATGAAAACTTTTAAGACATACACGAATGAATTTAAGGATATATCCATCGATGCTTTAAAGGCGCAGCTAAAAGGTGTGATTGTCCTGACTTCATCATCGGAGGTAGCGGATGAAGACGAAGATTTGGGTGGCCACCATTATGTTCCAAGTCCACCACGCGCTTGTGATCATGCTGGTTTAAGTGGACTCAAAACTTTACCAGACTCTTCTAATAACGATGACCTGCGCGAGCGCATTGCCTTGCTCGAGAAAAGTCTACTGGATATGGCTTCCTTTGTTAGAGATGAGAGGCAGAGGAGAATCAAAAAGAATAAGAAGAAGGTAAATTAATTTATTTTTTGCTTTTCGAATTTAATTTTGTTGCATATGTTTAGAAATTCTTTCAAAACAATACAGTGCAAATCGACAACCCCCTTATTAGCTAGCATCAAGTAAACCTCAAAGAATTTGCAGTCGCAATAACGGACATGGCTGCAGCAGATGAAAAAGGTGAAAAAAGAAGAAAGAAGAAGAAACAGAAGAGGAGAGTGTAGAAGAAGAAGAAGAAGAAGAAGAAGAAGAAGAAGAAGAAGAAGAAGAAGAAGAAGAAGAAGAAGAAGAAGGGGAAATGACAGCTGAAGCAGAAGAAGAAAATGAGGAGAAAATAAAAGAAGATGGTGAAAAGAAATCAGAAAAAGAAGAAAACAAAAACGGGAAGGCAGTTGAAGAAGAATTAGTGGTCGAACGGGAGGTTGAAAACATTGAAGAAGAGAAGAAATCATCAGAAGAAGAAGAAGAAGAAGAGAAGGAAAATGAGAAGAAACAAGTTGAAGAAAAAGAAGTAGATGTGATGGGAATCGTTGCGGAACTCAATCAAGAAAATAAGTAGTTTTGTGGATTTGGAACAAATAATTTTCTTAATGATTTTTTTTTAGTGATTTGTTCTTTATGGATAAATTGAATTACATATATTTCACATGTTTTTTTAGTGATTTTTTCTTTATGGATAAATTGAATTACATATATTTGACATGTCAATGATGGCATTTACCGATGAAATAATGTTCAGTTATTCCATTGTCTCGTTAGATTAAACAGCTGGTTGCATTACGTTACCAGTTCAGCTGTTGTCCTAATTTATAGTGGTTGATTGGAAACATAATAGAAGTTGTTCTCTATAATTTATAGACTTAACATACTATCAATTGAGTAATTCATACATTTACTTACCTTATATATCATGGTTTATAGAGGTCGATGATAAAAGACGTAGACATAATTCTTTATTAATTATAGATTACACCCAGGATTGATTTGAGAAACCTTACGTCTATTTATTTAGTTTTCTATATCCCTATTACACCTTTCTAGAAAGCCTTCCAGAAAGCCAACAACAATAACAAACCATACAATAAATTTTTTAGGCCTTTCTCATTTTCCTCGGACAAAATCAGCCTTTGCTTTACTTTATCCCTCTCCATTTTGACTTCTTTTAGCGATCCTTTCAAGTAATTCATTTGTTCTTCGGCTTCTTTTAGCAATGTCATAAGTAGATCTCTACTTTCTTCTCGGATTTTCGAAGCCTTTGGAGTATATGAAACCTGAAAGTGCCTCAAAAATTTGATGTCGATGGGTTGTTCGTCGTTGAGTCTTCATCAAACCAATTAAAAAAAGAGCATCCGTGATTATCCTTTCCAACCACTTAGTTAAAGAATTTTCGACCTGGATTTCAATCGGTGCGTGACGTTCTAAAAACAGCTGAATTGCCACAATGACATATGTAGGACACTTTTGCATTTGATTTTTTGGATGCTTGAGACATTGTAGTTGTTAACAAAAATTAAAGACAAAAAAAAAATGAGAGTGTTAACACAAAAATAGCCTTCCTTTTATAGAAGAAAAAGTGAGATATTACCGTTGGGTGTTGATTTGATGGATACTTTATTATCGTTGTAAAAATCTAACCATTTCAATTTTTTTTACTGTTGGTCTTGTTTCGTAGACCATATTTATAATCGATGCCTTTTCAGGCTTTTGATAGATGATTCACTAAATAGATATACAGTCTAGCATATGCTAAGAGCTAATTCCTTAATAACCTCACTAGACGATGTTGCATATTCATAGATCATAACTAGCACATATTTTGAGAAGGATTATTTGATCAATAAAATAATAAATAATTGAAGTTTATGCAATTAAAGGAGCTTGAAAAATTCATGTGATCGTATGAGAGTCCACATAAATTGGATAAGGTGATCAACGATGTGTGAGGATGGGTAGTGGATAAACAACAAACATGCATGGGGCAATGTTTACCCAAAGCACAAGTATGTTGTGAGGAAATTCATTTTTTCAACCACAACTCATCACCTCACACCTTGTTTCACCACTTTCAATTTATATGGACCCTCATACGATCAAATGACTTGTTTAGGCCCATTTGATTGCATAAAATTCAATTACTTATTATGTTATTAATTAATTAATCCTTCTTAAAATATATGCTAGTTATGGTCTATGAATAAATATCATAGTGTAGTTATTTCTTTGTGGAAGTAGTTAATAGTCTATGATAGACTATATAAGGTCGAGTACAAAACTAAGCATAGTCTAGCATAGATTTTGTACAACTTCATTAATACATGCACTAGACTATGACACATATTTATAGACCATGACTAGCACATATTTTGAAAAGAATTATTTAATTAATAAAATAATAAGTAATTGAATTTTATGCAATCGAATGAGCCTAAACAAGTCATGTGATTGTATGAGGGTTCATATAAATTGAAAGTAGTGAAACAAGGTGTGAGGTAATGAGTTGTGGTTGAACAACCAATATCCTTAGGGAATGTTCACCAAAGCACAAGTATGTTGTGAGGAATTCATTTGTTCATCCACTACCCATCCTCATGCATCATTGCTCACCTCATCCAATTAATGTGGACTCTCATACTACCACGTGACTTGTTCAAGCTCCTTTAATTGTATAAAATCTAATTATTTATTATTTTACTAATTAATTATTTCTTCTTCTTTTTTCAAATATGCTACTAAGGGCAATAAACCAATACTGTATATTATTGACAAAGCTTACAGTCTATGAAATTTACTGAACATAATCGATGGACCCATATTGTTTATCGATTATATATTTTTTCGAGCATAGATATTGAGACCAGTATCGAATAAACCCCATCAACTATATAATTAATTTTGTATAAATTAATACAATCGCGGATAGACCAGATTAGTTTTCCATTAATGTATATGAATTAATTTGACGTCTGACAACTATCCCGTTCATCTTCTACCTTGATCTCATACAAAAATTTTAAAAAGAAAAAAATGTAAAATTACAGTGGCAAAAAATTTAGGAAACAAGAATTAAACCAGAAACAAAAATTAGACAAGCATTAATTTCACATCTCACAACCGTTTGATTCATCTTCTAACATCAGAAATTGAAAAAAATTAAACCAGAATAAAATTGCAAAATTTAAATTTACACGAATGTAGTCAAACAAACATATTTCATTAATAATTCGTTGCAATGATGATTCAAAATCATATTTACAGCAAAAACAAAGAAAAATGAAGAAGCTTTCATCTAACATTCTTAATCATGAAAGCTTCTCCTTGCAACGAACTTAAAACAAAAAAACACAGAAATTAAAAAACATAAAACTAAGGGGATGGTGGGGGGTGATCATCTCCTCCGGCTCCATGTTGAGCTGCTCCACAATCGCCCGTAAAAAATAGGCAATTGGTCGGAGTTTGCGGTGGACATGCTCTCGGTCCTTCCCCAGTCCATAGAAGAGGCGATTGAAGTCGTTACGGAGGAGGAGAAGGTCGTAGTTACGGTTGATCCTCCTTCTGGGTCTCAAAGGAATGCCTTGCATCTTATCGATTTAATCTGATTTTGAGGTGATGAAGATGAATTTTGGGTGCAGTAGATGAGTATTTATATAGACCAAGATAGAACCCTTTGATCTTCCCGCCCTTTCATTGGTAGACGTGTGAATGGTGAAAATCAAAGAGAGGTAGCGTATACCCAATCGATGTAATGTGTGATTGGACGTGCAACAGCTTTTTTGAGGTGTAATAAACGTTCAACTGTTCACATCTGTCCCTTTGAATATTTAGGGTTTTTAATAAACTGTAAATTAGATCGATAATATACCATGTGTTAAATAAAGAATGAAAGAAATATACCAAACACACAATAAATGCAATACTTTTAAAGGTCGATAATAGACGAAGAGTTAAGTCGATAAATCTGGCATTAATCAGACAACTGAAGGTTTGTCAAGATACGTATACTTCCATGACATACAAAAACACAAATTCATACAAGACTAACTATGATTTGTTGTTATTACAAATGGTTCTTTTGTGCTCGGGTATCTTGCACAGTGAACACTTGTTCCTACTCTTTGACTTGAAAGTCTCACCCATGCCCTTAACGTATTTTCTTTTCTTACTTCCGAGCTTGGTGACCACGAGAGGTGGAATAATGTTCACGTCTAGCAATTTTTATGGAACGCACCATTCGGACTCCAAAGGGACAACATTAATTGATTTTGAATACGCAAGGAGGTACTCTTCCACTTTATACAGGGGCGAAGAGTAATCATAGACTCTCAAACCATAATCTTCACCGTGCTTCGATCGCAAAGCGGCCATCAAGTAATCGTATAGTATTTTGACTAGGTCAAACTTTCTACAAGAACACAACCTTTCCAGTAGGTCGACCTTAGCCATACAGCCACTTCCGAAAACAGTGTATTACCTTTCGTCCCCGCTTATGTTCTCCACATAGAAGGAGTCGCCCTCGCTCATATTGTCTCTTAAGATCTTTTCGACGGCAGAAACAAATTTGTTATCCTTACATTTGAGGACTAGGCATGCCTCTCCCTGAATATTTCACCAAACCTCTTGGCAATCGAATTGAATATGGATGCCACGGGGTACTCCCTTTCATCAATCAACATAGTGTTCACCGACTCGGCAATATTTATGGTCATCACGTTAAACCTATTGTCGGGGAAATATGCTCTACTCCATTTCTCAAAACCAAGCCCATGCTCGAGGAAAAATACTGCCTCGGGATTTACTGGGAGATTTACACCTAGGTGCCTCATGCAGTACCCGTAATGAGCATGTTTATATGCCTTTGCAATGTCGTTGGCGATGCTCTTGTGCCTATCGAAGATAAAGCACAAATCTGGTCCATCGACCACAATAGACTTCAGCTTCTCAAAGAAGAACGTCCAAGATGCATCATTCTCCTTGTGAACAACGCAAAAGGCAATGGGATAAATATGGTTCTCCGTATCCTATGCAGCCGCGCTTAGCAGCACGCTCTCGTACTTATCGTATAAATGAGTGTCGTCGACCGCAATAACCTTCCTCATGTGGGCGAATCCCCTAATGCAAGGGCCTAACGATAAAAAGTAGTACATAAACCTACAATTGACATTGTTTACCATGATGGAATAGGTAGTGCCAACATTAAGAGCATCGATCATGTACGAAAAAATAGACAGGCAGGAATACCCGTGCTCCGCTGTCCCTCGAACCATTTCCTTGGCAATCACACCCCCCAGCCAACATTTTTAATAGCTTGGTCTACTTTTTAAGTTCTTAAAAATGATTCTCCGAATCCTGCTAGTGTCTTCGCGATACATGTTCACACACAGTGATTCAATGACTTTAGACGAAATTTTCTTATGGCGGTGGGTGGCGTATTCAATTGGCCATTTTGGCACGACTTCACGAACTACGACACCTTATTCTCCCCTCTCGGGAGCTAGATACGTAGGCGCCCTTCTTGGGTTCGGTGATTTTTTCAAGAAAAAAAGAGGTTTCGAAAAAAGGTTGAACTCTAACATATTTGTTGCCGCTTGTTCAGTTAGTTTAAGGTGGTTGGTTTGTGGCTTCCTGGATGGTCCTCCATATCACACCAAATCCAAGGAAGGTTTAGTTGTGTCCAACAAGGATATAAAGAGTGGCACCATGGATGAAACAAAGAGTCAGGAAATTGAGAGTTTAAAGGAAGAGAATTTGAGACTGAGACAACGGGCTCGGTCATAAAGACCACGTTGTCGTTACTCTCAGGATCAAGCCCAAGTTTATCCCAAGCTCCACAAAATCTTTTCCAAAATCCATTATACTCTATTCCCCCACCTCTATATCCAATATACAATGCACAACCCTATGGTCAATTCCCTTCTTACCCACAATGGTGTGCACCAACTCTTCAGAGTCATCCTCAAACTCCACAAACATATCAAAGCCCTTCTAGGCTAGATTTTTGGTCTAAACCAAATAATAAAATGAGGCAGAAGTCGAGGGATAGCTTCACACCAATTGGAAAGTCGTATGTAAGTTTATTCCAGAGATTGGTACAGCAGGGCATGATCACTCCTCTCCTTGGGTATATTCCTGACCCACATTTAAGAAGTTTTGATCCTAATGTATGATATGCATATCATTCTGATGTTCAGGGTCATAGTATTGAAGATTGTCGTGCTTTTAAAAGAGAAATTGAAAAGATGATTCAGGATAAATCAATTACGGTGCAGAACATTGACAGTGAGGAAAACTCTAGTCATGCTGATATGCAAATCAGTGGCTAATATGTCAGGCTGAGCAATTGAGAAGTCACCCCTATCCCTAATAGGAAAAGGTCTGGTAGTTTGTCTTGTTTTCTTTTCTGTTATTCGAATTATTTTAGGGTGGTAGTTCGAGATCTATCTTGTTTTGTCCCTTTTGTCGTTATGTTCAAACCCTTCAATCTTTTATTTTAATTAAATGGAGTGTCCTTTTTTCCTTTGTGTTTTAAAAGTGTTGTTGGTTTGTTTTCTTTACATAGTACATTTTATGTTGATTCTAGTGATATGACATGCTAGCGGAATTTTTAGCCAGATTTTAAAATTCAGTTTAAGCATGAGCATGGAATCAGAGAGCTAAAGTTAGAAAAAGTATGTGAGAAATAGATAGCGTGTTAAGACATTTGGTGACCATATTGAAACCTCCTTTCAAAATTAAGGCAATTGTTTTGAGAATCACTAGAATAACTTGGTCATTAATTGCAAGGCATGCCTCAATTAGGTCAAATAGTGGATGCGTGATCCTATATCAAGAGGAACAGAAAGAAAATCAGCTCCACAAAATCATGAGTCATTCAATGTAAGAAATGTACAACAAAAGTGGAGTTGTATGCTAGAAAAGCGCAGAAGAAGTAGTGACGCACAGACTCAGTCAAAGTTAATGTTGTAAAAGATGTCACACATGATCTTCATCTCCAACTTTCAAATTGCATGTTATGTACTTGCATTTTCAAAGATTGATATGACGAAGGCATTTTATTCTGTTATCCAAACAATGTGTCATCCTTTGTTTATCCCATTTGAGCCTTAGTTTTATTTTCTTTCATACACCTCTTTTGGAATCAATATAGAGTCAACAAAGCACAAAAGAAAAGGTTTCGAGCAAAAAAATAGAGTCAAAAAAGTTTCAAAAAAAAGAGAAAAAGAAGAGCGTCGAGAAAAATAAAGTCAGAAAAGTCCCAAAGAGAAAAAGAGTCAACAAAAGAAAAAAAATCAGAATCAAGCAAAAGAACAAGCTGCCAGAACTACGCATGACCTGATTCTTCTCTCTCTAGGGTGAGATGCGTAGGCTTCCCTACTCAGGGCTCGGTTCAACTAAATAAAAAATTTAGAATTGTCCAGTCAAAAGAAACTGGGCATGAGTTAATCCCCATTGTTTGAGTTGATTCCAAAAGTTGTAAGTCCTACCCCACTTCGAGTGTTGTTTGGGCCTCATGCCATCCTTTTTTTTCTAACCTTATCTAAAAGCCAAGTTTCAACCAAAGAAAGTCCTTCAGATCAATCTTTGATAATGTTAAGGCTAAGTATGCAATGGATATGATGATGCATTTTGGGGTACTACTTGTTTTCCTCAGCATAAGAAATCAGGAAAGAAATAAAAATGAGAGAGTCTTATTAATAAAAACCCCCACGGGCACATCAGATGATGGTAAGCTGAGAGAGAAAAAATAAGAGAGTTGTATCAGTGAAAACCCTCACAGGCACTGTAAGACGACTTTGAGTTGAGAGAAATGAAAATAAGAGAAGCTTATTGGTGAAAAACCCTCTCGGATACCATAAAGCATTGGCGAGGTGATAAAAAGAAATGAGAGAAGCTTGTTAACGAAAACCCTTCAAGGCGCCACTAGCCGAATGGGGTCTTAAATACAGTTGACCTAAGGAAGCAACTCAGTTTCAAGGCCATTAACTCAACAACAATGGGTAGAAAATTTGGATGAAAAGATTAAGCTGTTTAATCCAAAATGCATGGCATAATCATTAGTATTGACTGTTATTTTTAGATGAATTTTTTGTTTCTTTGTTTTAAAAGGGGACATTCATTGTCTTTTCTTTCTTCTCTTTATTTTTATTTTATCTTTCTTGAGTCAGTTATCCAAAAAAAATTGTCATTCTTTTTTTTCGTTTCTTGTCTTTAAGTCAAGTCCGTGTCAAAACAAGTGAGAAAAGATTTTAAAATTGGCTACCAGCTTCTTTAATTATACAAAGCAAGGCAGAAAGTCCAACGCATGAAAGAGACATGATTGTGAGCCAAAATGAGGCAAACAGAAAGTTTTGTCAACAAATAAGTCTGGGAACTCATGAAATACCAAGGTTCCAAGGGGTCTATCTGAGAAGCATGGCAAAACAGAGACGCTGTGTTTGTCTCAGTCACTCTTAATAATCTGAGTTTAGTCAATGAAGCAGAAAGTCAATGACACAGGCTAATAGTTGGAAGCAATATTAAATGTAATGACGGCAAGAGCGTTTTCCACGAAAGCCAAAGCCACAAACCAGCCACCATGTTTTTAAACTCACAACCTTTCTTTGCATGAAACAGAAACACGTGTTACCTTTAAATCAAGGATTTCAAAGCCTAAACATCAAGGCTCGTAATTTCTCACTTTTACAAATGCAGGAAGCAATGTTGCTGCACATGTTTGATAGTTAAATCATGGTAAAAATTCATCATCTTATATCCCTCGGAGACACACTTTCTTATCCAGGGATTTCAGTTTTCATTTGCTGGATGATACACTTCTTAAATTGAACCTTTACTCCTAGAAAACGCACCTTTTATTTGAGTCATCTCCTTTGATTTCTATAAGATGTACCTTTTAGCCGAGTCATTTCCTTTGATTCCTATAAGACGTACCTTTTAGTTGAGTCATTCCCTTTGATCCCTAGAAGATGTACCTTTTAGTCTAGTCATTTCCTTTGATTCCTATAAGACGTACCTCTTAGTCGAGTCATTCCCTTTGACTCCTATAAGACGTACCTTTTAGTCGAGTCATTCTCTTTGACCCCTAGAAGACATGCCTTTTAGTCGAGTCATTCTCTTTGATTTCTATAAGACGTACCTTTTAGTCGAGTCATTCCCTTTAATTCCTATAAAACGTACCTTTTAGTCGAGTCATCTCCCTTTGATTCCTATAAGACGTAACTTTTAGTCGATTCATTCCCTTTGACCCCTAGAAGACGTACCTTTAGTCGAGTTATTCTCTTTGATTCCTATAAGACGTACCTTTAGTCGAGTTATTCCCTTTGATTCCTATAAGACGTACCTTTTAGTCGAGTTATTCCCTTTGATTCCTATAAGACGTACCTTTTAGTCGAGTCATCTCCCTTTGATTCCTATAAGATGTACCTTTTAGTCGAGTCATTCCCTTTGACTCCTAGAAGAAGTACCTTTTAGTCGAGTCATTCCCCTTTACCCCTATAAGACGTACCTTTTAGTCGAGTCATCTCCCTTAATTCCTATAAGATGTACCTTTTAGTCGACTCATTCTCCTTGAACCCTAGAAGAAGTACCTTTTAGTCGAGTCAATTCTTTTGATTCCTATCAAACGCACCTTATAGTCGAGTCAATTCTTTTGATTCCTATCAGACGCACCTTTCACAATAGTCCTTTGATGATAAACTGGGGCAAAATTTAATTCTTGTGTTGGAACTTTACTTTTCTGGCATATGAAATCTCTTTATAATAATCTTTGTTTGGGATAATTTTCTTTCTAGTTTTGATGTGATTTCAGGAGCCCGCCCAAAGCACAGGGCGAATAAATGGAAAGTCAAGCAGCAAGGTGAAGAAATTGAAAGTCAAGCAACAAGGTGAAGAAGTTGAAAGTCAAGCAACAAGGTGAAGAAGTTGAAAGTCAAGTAACAAAGTGAAGAAAATGAAAGTCAACAGATCAAAAATAGCAAGTCAGGAGCCCGCCTGGAGAACAGGGTGATGAAATTGAAAACCAAGCAACAAGTTGAAGAAATTTCAAATCAGGAGCCTGCCTGAAGAATAGGGTGATGAAACTCAAGTCAAGAGTCCAACAGAAGCTGCGTAGATAGGATTTTGTAATTTCATTTATGTTTTTAACTTGTAATTTTCATTTTTGATGTAATAATAGAACCGCGAACCGGAACCTTGATAGAACCTCACTCGACTCTCCAACTCGGTATAGCCCTTCTCCTTCCTATGGAAGTACTTGTGACAGGTTTCTTTCATAACTTAGGTAGGTAGGATGTCCTATGTCAAGTCCTGGTTTCCCTCCTTCCTCTTACTCCGTTCTTTTGAATAAAGGTCGGGACAAAATTATGTCTCGTTATCTACTTCTTTGTCTGAAAACACTGCGTATTTACATTCAAAGGGGGCATGATGTAGACACGTAATTTTGTCCCTCCGAAAGACTAGTTTTCACCCCTTTACCTTATTCTATCATGTACCCTCAACCATGTAATTATCCTTCCATAAAATGATAAAAATAACAATCCCTAACAATTTTTATCTTATTTTAATTTATCCTAACAAACTTTATCGTAATCACCTACCCCTAACAACCTACTTCACCCCACACCCTACCCTACCTTACCCCTACCCCACATATACATACCCTCACAGATAATACGCACAAAAATAAAGGAGGGCCCACTTGGAATATTCTGGGATTGGCAATTCAATAACAGAAAAAAGAATACTAATGGGTGGGACCCACATTAAAAAGGGAAGGGATTTTGGATTTACAATTCTCCATCATATCCTCACCATTTCACTAAGAAATTCACAGATACACAATACGGACCCGGAGACCAAAAAATACTGACCGGAAACACACACTCCTCCATTCTCATACTCACGACATACACACCTCCACCACCATTTTTATGGCCTGATCTGCACAACCATACTTACACCGCCTAACCACCACCAGCAATACATCAACAACATTAACTGCAAACCACCCCTAGAACTCTTCTACATACACCGAACATATGAGATCGGAGAGAGACAGAGAAAGATGATGGTGAGCTGAAACCGATCGAAGAGCAGAGAAAAATGAAGGGAGATTGAGAGAGAGTGAAGGGAGATCGAAAATTGAGGGAGATTGGGGAAAACAGAGAGGCGAGATAGAGATTGAGCGAAAATCTAACTGGCGCTGAATTTTCTGTCATTTTTTACTGTTGTTCGGTGAACTTTTTTGCCGAAACTGGTTTGTTTCAGTTCGTGTTCGATCGAACTAGTCTCCAAATTCCAAAAGAAAAAGAATCAGTAACCGCTTCCTCATCAAATCGACCCGTTAGAATCGTGTCTTACAAAATTTGGTTAGAGTTTGGATTTTATCACGTTTTCTGTTTCGGACTCTTCGGTTGCTCATATTGATTTGGAAGTTGATGTCTATTCATCCCAATTGGGTTATTGTGAGTAATTCGGGTTTCAATTTCTCAAATACCAAGTCTGGGATTCATCGCAGTTGAGGTTATCCTATTCGGGGTTCCAAATCTGGGTTTTCTTAAATATTACTATCAATGAAAGTTCGTCATCGGAAGGTCCAATTCTATCTCTTCTTCATCTTGTCATATATGTTTGATTGGTGTAAGATACGATTGAATATTGAGTGATATTGATTTGTTCTGCTTCATTTCGTTGAAGAAATGGTTGTGGATTGTTGAAATAGTGATTTTGAATTGTTGAAATTTTGTGTTAAAAAAGGATTTAGGTGGTGAGAATTAAAAATTGACAAAAAGAATAGATTCGGTTTAATTTTGATTTAATGTTGATATGAAACGCGATATTATCATGCTACGTTGAAACGAATAGGCGAATATAAGTTCGGGTAGGCAAAATTCTTATGAATAATTGTTTTCGTTGAATGTTTGAAAATGGAATTTTGGTTGAATGTTTGCTAGTTTATCGCGTTTGGATTAAAATGTACTACTCGGTCGGGGAATGCGCCGAGGTACTTGTGTTTATTGACCAGAGAATGCCCCGTGTATTTTGTACTCGGAGGATGTTTGCGATGAAGGCTCGGGACAGTGGATCAAGCATTGGAGCGTAGTTTAGGATTAGTGTAGGTTAGCGTAGGTTTACTTTTCAAGTACCTTTTTTTTCATTTTGGGTTGTAATAATTGGACTGGACATTTTTTTGGATTTGTTTGTTTGATTGATCGTTTTATTTGTGTTTGGTGTGGTTTATACATTCATAGCGTTCAAATTAGCCGATATACTCCACCAAGCGACCGTGGTCGAACCACGGAATCGAGGGATACCTAACACCTTCTCCTCGGTCAACAGAATTCCTTAGCCAGAATCTCTGTTCGTGGATCAGTTTTATAGAGTCAAAACCATTTTGAAAAAGGATATCCACGGGTGACTTGGCACACCCGATTTATACCAAGTGGCGACTTTGAGTTTTGAAACTAATAAATCCTTTTCGAAATAATTTTCATCTTTTGTCACTTCAATAATAAAACCCTTTCGAAACTTAAAATCGAATCTTTTGAAGTTGAAAAAAAGGGGTGTGACAGCGGGATGGACACTGTCTTCTTTGTAGATGATTTCCACCTCCAACAGTTGGGAACCTCCTCCCACGCACCCATATAATTACCACCCACGACAACTACCTCAGCTACTGCCATAATAGACCACACAAATCAATAATAGATAAAGGTTTAGGTCTATAGATGGTCGATGACTGATCGATTACTGGTATGAATACGTCCATACAAAGACGCGAATTGACTGATTTTCGATATAATCGTTGCCCTCCTAGCTCTGGGATGAAAAAATGTATGTGTAGGACTTCTAAACTACTGAAATATATCTAATGACGAGGTATTGAGCGGATTTGGAAAGCTTTTCGAGCTAGTAGAAATGGTGAAAAAAAATTAGAATTTTTTTTTTTTTTCCAAAAAGGATGGAACAACAATGGAGGCAATGATGAAGAATGGAGATTTTCAGTTGTGATGAATAATTTTCATCGAAAAAGTGGCCGAAAAAGTGGCCAGAATCGGAAATTATTGGTGAAAAAGGGAGCTCCTATTGGTGGCTTCTTGGACAATTTTCTAAATTAAAATAGGAAATATGGAAAAATGTGGAAATATAAAAAAAGGTGGAAAATATTAAATATTAAATGGATGAGGTGGGGGACTAAAGTGTAAAGTTTAAAACTTACGTGGTAGGTTTAGATGAAAGAATGAATGATGTCATAAATGTGTCTAACACCTAATTTTCCAAGACTTGTGACTAAATACCAAAATAAGTTTTGAAAGTGTCTAAATATCAAACAATCCCGTGTTGTTACTTTGTTCCTTATATTCTGAGGTGGTCAAATGGATTTCTATTAACTATTTCACTCATTAATCCATTTTGCTGCCTGCATTACTACTACTTATTCTAACAAATTCATTTTTTCGGTCTTGTATTCAGAGTACTTACAAGTCGTTCGAGAATATCATCTCACAAAAAATGAAGCGGCAAAACTAATTTGATCTACTGATTCTTATGCTCCTTGTTAGGGGCGGCTCAACAAAGTCAGTGTCCTAAAGTCAAACTATAATGGAGCAACTGTTCTCTAATTTTGAAATTGCAAAACTATTTTTATTTTACAGATATCCCGACAGATAATATTGTGTTTTTATTGGATTTTCATGTCTGCGACCGCGAAACTTGCTATTTTAAGCTCTTTAAAAAAAAATATAAAAAAAATAAAAAAAACTTCGCAGTTTGGTTTTGAATGTTAATTCTTTCTGAAGTTCCTGATTTTTGCATTATTAATTGTTTTAGCTAAAATGAGTTAGTTGTTGATAGCATGGCAACAGCTTTATAAGCTATACATTTATGGATGTTTTGTAGCTTACAAGATTGATTAGATCTTAACCATGGAGATTGTTTAAATAAAGAACACTAGATGATTTTTCCCTGAAATATTGGTGAGGAAAGTTGGTCGATATTCAGTGTCAATGCTGGAGAAGATTATAGAACAATATCGAGTGTAAAAATACAACTCTTTATATTTCTTTTTTCGCCTCTGTACGCGAGGCAGTGACTTCATTATATAGTTATGCATGCCTTCTCTATTTAGATTGATCGATATTCACCATACAATAGTAGAGATATGCAGAAGGTATCTCGTAGAATTAGTTGAGATATGCAGAAGCTGCAGTAATTATATAAAAAATTAATATAAAATAGTACGTACTTAGGATTTACTCAAGAAGGTATAGGTAGTGCTTTTTTATTTTTTGTGGATGGTGAATTGCTATCTTCTGAAAATGTAATATACATTCTGCAAATTGGATGCTACCATAACATTATATATATTGTCCTTTTTTGGTTTTTATTTATCGAGTAAATTAGCGTATATATTACTCATTTTATATACAACAATAACATATACACTATATTTTCGCAAAGTGGGGCCTATGGAGGATAAAGTGTACGCAATCCATATTTCTGTTTCAGAGGTGAAGTAGAAAGACTGTTTCCGATAGACCCCGACTCAAGACAAGATCAGTCTAGAAAAGGTCGTATATAAGAATAAGAAGCAATAAGTAGTATCACAACAAAAGATAGTAACCAAAACAAGACTACACCCAAATAATACTATTCTCGATCTACCCGAAATAACAAACATTATCAAAACTCCAAGAATGAGAAACTACAAGTTTAACACTACGACTATTAATACAAACAACAAAACAAAGTACATGTCTACTAATCTTCTACTCTAATTCGTGTCCTACATACCTTCCTACTACATCATTGTATCCTCTCTATAAATGTTTTTTTATTTGCATGACTATTATATATATTTATATATTTAACTAGCAAATATAATTTTTTCAACTAAGGCCTCACTTAGCCATAAAAATAATAATTTTTCGGAGTTGGAGTTGGAGTTGGAGTTGAAGTTGAAGTTGGCGTTGTGTTTGGCCATGAAAATAAATTAGATTTATTTTTGAAATTTTGTGAGAAAAATAGGAGTGATCCAAAAATAATTTTCGCTGTAAAGTGAAATAATACTTATGATCAAACACTATTGATGTTTTCACTTTTTTCACTAAAATAAATAAATATTTTTAAAAAAAATGAAAAAAATCCCATAGTCAAGCGCCAACTGAATGTCTCAAACACTTTCTTTGGTTGTTAACAATTAACACATGTTTAGAAATTTTTATTACTTATTTTTTTTTTCCCAATTGTATACGTTGTCTCTTCATCTTTCTAATTGATGTGACCTGATTTAAAATGTAACAGTCAATATAACTAATTCTTGTTGTGCATCCCATGACCCATATACTAACTAATTTTTGGTGTGCTTTCGTAAATAGATTTTTCAACTTTTTTGAAATGTCGAAAAGATATGAAATTTTTATATTTTAGATTTTGAAAATTTGTGATGTAAACTATGTAATAATATTTGTGTTGCTTGTAACATTAAATATGTCATAATATTTACATACATAATTATATAAAAAATCATTTAGAGTAAAATTGGGAGTATGAAGTTAATTATTTTTAAATCTAAAGTATGTTACTTTTGTGGAACGGATTGAAAAAATACAAGTGTGTCATTTTATGTGAAAAGGATTTTAAAAAAAAATACATCATATAAATCGTAACACAAGAATAATCTATATCTATAGTCTCTCTATCTATCTCTCT